>NC_056738.1:175122315-175422315 GCF_019279795.1 Protopterus annectens
ACCTGGAAGCCAGTGGGGGCTCCAGAGCCAGACAGGCTGAGATGGCAGACAGGTGAGCCTTGATGGAGGAGTATGCTAATCCTGTCTGTACGAGTTCACACAGGTATGACAGTACTAAGGGAATCTCACTCTGGAAAGGGTCCAACTGTCTCTGAAGACACCATATGGAGGATCCTTTCCACTTGGCCACATAAGGTCTCCTTGTATTAGGTTTCCTGGCCTCCAGCAGGACTGAGAGCACATCCTCACTGTATAGGTGTCTGCCCGGGATCAGAATTCTATCACCGACAGAGCGAGTTGTAGGGATTGCCAACGTGCGTGGTTTAGAGTTCCTTTGTCCTGTGTGAGAAGGTCCACTCTGTGGGGTAACTTGTGATTGCCCTTGGATAAATGCAGGAGGAGGGGGAACCAGTACTGTCTTAGCCAAAAGGGGGTCACCGACAAGATTTGTGGTCTGTTCTGCTGAATATTCAGTAGGACTTTCTGAATGAGAGGGAAGGGGGAATGTATAGAGGAACACCCCCTTCAAAAAACTTGAAAAGGCATCCATTGCCCTTGTCAGGGAGTTAGGCAGCCTGGTACAGAACGAAGGAAGTGGTCTGTTCATGGAGGAGGCAAACAGGTCTACTTGAGGTGTATTCCATTTGTGGACTAGATCCAGGAAAATATCCCTGTGGAACATCCATTAGTGGGACTGTGATATGGACCTGCTTAAGGTGTCTGCCTGATTGTTCTGTTCTGAAGGGATGTAAACTGCCTGAAGTGTTGCTCCTCGATTTGTGGTTAGCTTCCACACTAGGACAGCTAGCCTGCATAGCAAGTAAGACTTTGTTCCCCCATTTCTTGACATACCACAGAACTGTCTGTGAATAGTTTCAGTGGGCCCTGTTTGAGTCTGGGCTGGAAGGGTGGAGGATGTGCAGACCTTTTTGCCCAGGCATCAATAGCCTTATTATCTTTGTCTAGAGAAAGGCGGGAAGAAGGAGGAAGAAGTTTGGAAGCTTTGTCAGCAAAGACTGAGAGAGTGCCCGGGTCCCCTGCAGGGCATTTGACTAGATATTTAGCAGTCTCTGGGACTTTGTAGAACCTATCAGGCCTACGGAGAGCAGGGAGCTGAGTCTGTGTTCATGGAAGCTGCACTGAAACCATCTAGGAATGCAGGCAGTACTGGGGGAATAGCTGAGGGAGCAGGGGAATCCATCTGATGAAGTTCATAGTACCTTTTCTGTATCTCTGTCATCTGAGATGAATCCAGCTTGAAGTGTTTCCTCATCTTAGCAATGGTCTCACCAAAGGTGAGATCTTCTGCTGGGGAATCTGCTTCCGCAGACTGCTCTGGGGACAAAGTCAAGAGGGGAGGGCAGTTGAAACACATAGGAGAGAGATTCTTGTGAAGAGGACTCAGAAGATTCTTTCTCCTCCTCCACCTGATTGGAGTCTAATGCTTGGGGCCTAGGATTCAATGGTTTACTATCATAATTTCGACTCGCAGTCGGCCGACCGCACTATGTTCGACAATGGAAAGTCAAACACAGCAATATCGAACTTTAAAAGCAAGCCTAGGAACGGGTTTTAACATGGGTCGAGATAGGGGTTCACTGCTATTGCTGAACTACAAACCTTGCCCCTATCTTGACCCATGTTCAAACCCGTTCCTTGGCTTGCTTTTAAAGTTCGATATTGCTATGTTCGCCTTTCCGTTGTCAAACATAATGCATTCGACCGAGTGTGAGTCAAAATTATGATAGTAAACCGATTCAACACAGGAGGAGGAACTGGACAGGCTACAGAAGTAGTAGGCCTAAGGGCCATGAATGCATTGAACAGGGTTTGTGAGAAAGCCTGCAATCCGGTTCGTTTTCAATACTAAGAGAGGTATGCGTCCTCTTTTCTTTTTTCTTTAATAAAGGCCCAGCCAGTGTCTGGGCTGGAGAATGCCGAGGGTTGAACGGCAGCTCGGTAAGGCAGGGGTCTGCCTGGTCAGCTGATGCAAGCTTAGGTTGCCCCTCAGCATCAGAAGCAGATGTCTGCAGGCCCTCTGTGGATGTGCCTACCGCACAGGGTTCTGCAGCTTCCACGCTGGTACCCGCTATACCCAAATCATCGCAAACTGATCATTCCTCCAGGCCGACATCGGCCACAGGATGAACGTTGGGAGGCAGAGGTGCAGCTATGGTTTCAGGCCTTAAGCTCTTAGCCTTTTTCCTGGGTGGCTTGGCAGGCAGATCGGACAGCCCCTCCATACCTAACGCTAACCATTTAAGCCTCTGATTCTCTAAGTATATACACAGGGCGTGGAGTCTGCTTCGCAGAGGTTTGGGGGAAAAAGGCCTGGCAAATGGAGCAGGCCTTGTGGTCCTGGGATGGTCCTAAGCAAAAGGGGCAAAGCTCGTGGGAGTCTTTAAGGGGAATCTGATAGCCGCACTTGCACTTACCCTTTCTGGATGACATGAACAAAACACTAGCATGCAATGACGCAGAGAGTCCCCAATGGGGTACTTATCCGAAGGATTCAGATCAGATGGCTAGTACGGCAGGAACAGCTGATGTTCGACTGGTAGCAGAGAAGTTCTGAGGTTTGGTGTGTGCAGAAGTCACTTTTATGGCCCACACTTGTCTAGCCACATTAGCTGTCCCATGCACCTTGCACTGACTAAAAACTTTTGGAAACTGTCCGGATGTTGGGGTAGCAACAGGAGGAGACCCAAGAGTACAGAATACTGCAACATGTGAATAGAAGGACATCTACCAATATACTGATACTACTACTACTACTACTATTAAACTACACTTCATAGTAATATGCTAAGATACACACACAAACCTACACAAAACAAGATCAAAGCGACATTCAAACAAGACCAAAAAGGCAGAAAACCTAACAAAAGTAATACAATCCTAAATACAACTACCTAGGTACCTATCAAAAACCACACTCACTATGCTAACATTAAATAAAGGGTAAGGGAAGCACAAATTACATGAAATAAACTATAAGATTTGCAAAAGGATATGCCAAAGTGGAGCCATATTGAGCTGCTGTCAGCCATGGAGGCAAACAAGATCTGGGGAATACAGCGAGGAGCAAGGGATTGTGGGCAAAGGAGGTGAAGCCTGGCAAGTTCCAAGTCTGAAGGAATTGGCCAGTGTCAGATCAGATAACCCACACGTTAAAGCCAGGTGGAGCAGACAAAGTACAGTTGTGTACCTATCATAAATGTACATGTTAGAGTGTATTCACTGTTGCAGTCATTACAATTGGGATATCCTGCTGGCAGGTTACCCACAGTCGGCCTGAGTTACAAAGTCTAGGTCCGGCGTCGGTTGCTGTCGCCTCTTCCCTGACGTCAGTGTGCCAGGGGTATACAAGATGCAGCCGACGCCATTTTCTTCAGTTTTTCTTCCCCCAGATGTCAGGTGCCCCTAAAATGGTAGGCTAAATTATGCCAATAAGCATGCATGCACAAAAAACTACTTTTCCTTCATCTACAAGCAAATACACCACATAAGTTGTATACAGTAGAAAAGTACAGTTAGGTCCCAGCAAAGAAGAAAGGGGGATGGTGGGAGGGTAACCTGGACTGCAACAGTGAATACACTCAAACATCTACATTTATGGTAGGTACACAACTGTACTATGTTCATCATGTTTCACTGTTGCAGTCATTACAATTGGGTTGAATCCCAAAGCTAAGGTTGGGAGGCTGGAGTTAAATAGGATTAGGAGAGGCTATAAGGCCCTGCATAACTGCAGTGGCAAAGCCTGCTCTGGATTTAGAGTAGAGAGGTAAGTGATAGTGCTTTGTAAAGGTATGCACTGAACTCCAAGTTGCAGCCTCTAAGATGTCTTTGTGGTTGGTACTCATCTGAGGAAGGCTGCTGAAGTGGCTGCTGCTCTGGTTGAATGTGGCCTAATGCCCTTAGGCACTGATTTGACATGCTATGAATAGCATAAACGAATGCAATGGCCTATCCACTTTGAAATAGTCTGTTTTGAGATAGGCTTTCCTTGTGATGCTGCAGCATATGCCACTAGAAGTTGATCAGTCTTTCTGAAAGCTTTAGTTCTGTCCGAGTAGAAATGTAGCTGTCTGTGAATGTGCACAGAATGCAGAATTTTCTCACCCTTATTCTGTGGGTTTGGATAAAAAGTAGGCAGATTAATTGTTTGGTTAAGGGCCACACTGGACACTACCTTAGGCATAAATGTAGGGTATGTCCTCAGCAAACCCTGTCAGGATGGAAAATGATAAAAGGTTCCACAGCCATGAGTGCCTGTAACTCAGACTCTTCTAGCAGAGGTTAATGCTAGGAGCAGAGCTGTTTTCCAGGATAAGAATTTTATGTCAGCTGCAGAGGCTGGCTCAAACAGAGGCAGTGTGAGTTTTTCGAAGACATAGTTGAGGTCCCATGCAGGTATTGCTGTTCTCCTTGGAGGTCTTATGTTTTTGGCCCCTCTGAGGTACTACCTCAGTAACGGATGAGAGAAAAGAGGTGGTTCTGTATTGTAATGAGCTGAAATGGCAGAGGCATGAATTTTAATTGATGAAAAGGAAAGGCCTTTATCCAGCATCTCAGTTAAGTATTGCAAAATCTGAGGAATATTTGCAACAATCGTGTCAATGCCTTGTGCTTGGTTCCAAGCACAGAATCTCTTCCATTAGTCTGCATTTTCTGGTGCTAGGCCTCCTGGCCTCCATCACTGTTTTAGAAAGAGGTGTGTCTTGAGAGGCTATAGTATCTGCCATGCCGCCAGGTTTAAGGTTTTGAGTTGGCTGTGCAGTATCTGGCTGTCTTGTTGGGTCAATAAGTGAGGAATTTGAGGTAATGTCCAGGCTGGGCAGTGAGACAAGCTCTTTAGGATTGGGTACCAGTGTTGGCGGGGCCAGTCTGGGGCAATCAGTATCATTTTTGGTTTCTCGTCTGACCTTGAGGAGTACCTTGGGGATGAGATACAGAGGAGGAAAGGCATATACTGTTAGATTTTTCCAGATGAAAGATAGAGCATCTGCTTTCCGTGCTTGCTTGTGATAAGTCCTTGTGCAGAATCTTTGTAGTTGGTAGTTGTGAGGGGAGGCAAATAGGTCTATGTCCGGGCATTCCCAGGTCCTTGTTATCATGCTGAAGACTTGTGGATCCAATTTCCACTCGTGGGGATCCATTAGATTTCTGCTTAATTCGTCTGCCAGAGTATTTTTCCTTCCTGGCAGGAATTGAGCTTGCAGATGAACTTGGTAAGTCAATGCTGTGTGCCACAAGTTCATGGCTAGCCTGCAGAGGGGGTAGGAATGTGTGCCCCCCTGCTTGTTTATGTACCACATGACTGTAGTATTGTCCGTCTTTATTAGTAGTTGTCCTGAAGTTGATCCGTGAACGCTGTTAGGGCATTCGGAACAGCTAGCATCTCTTTGACTGATATGTAGATGCATTTGACTTGCAGACCATGTGCCCTGAATACATCTTCCTGCCATATGGGCCCCCCAGGCGTAATCTGATGCATCTGCTGTCAATGTCTGCCTGGCTGTGGGTAAGGTGAATGGCTGTCTCGTGTTGTGGTGACAGGCTTTTGCCCACCATCGAAACTCCTGCTGCAGGCAAGGAATGAGGGTAATTAGAAGTTATGTACTTACTATAACGTTCCATCTGAGTAGGTGGATTCATTTGTCTGCAACCTGTGGGTTATGGATCCGATATCGGATCCGAACCGGCATGATTATCCAGCTATGGATCCGAGCTCCTAGCTCCTCCCCTCACCCATAATGCCCTGCTCTCCCTACATGACCTCAGATCGAGTTTGCCCTGAATAAAAATACCCTGGAAAGGGTAACACGTAATATGCAGGAAACTGACAAGGCCAGGGGGATAGGAGGGCGGGATGGTTGCAGACAAATGAATCCACCTACTCAGATGGAACGTTATGGTAAGTACATAACTTCTAAATCTGAAGTAGGAGATTCATTTGTCTGCAACCTGTGGGACAGAGTCCCCAGCTACCTGAATCTTGGGCGGCCGTCATGGAAGGATATTCCGGAGCACCGCGGAGCCAAAGGATGCTCTACCTCTACATGTGATATCCAGCTTGTAATGAGAAATAAAGGTATGAAATGAAGCCCAAGTGGCTGCTGAACAAATGTCATCCAGAGGAATCCTAGCCTTAAAGGCCGCTGAGGTAGAAACTGACCGGGTTGAATGGGCGTGGACTCCCTCTGGTGTGGGCCTCCCAGAAGCCTGTTAAGCTAAAAGGATACATTGCGAAATCCAGCATGACAAGGAGACTTTGGAAATTGGCTTACCCAGATTGAATTTGGCAAAGGAAATGAACAACTGGTCGGATTGCCTATGACCAGCTGTCCTGTTAAGATAAAAACGAAGCTGCCTGTGAACATCCAAGGAATGCAGCTTGTATTCACCCTTGTTTTGATATTTAGGAAAGAAAACAGGGAGGTTAATGGACTGATTAATGTTTGCTTCTGAAGCTACCTTAGGAAGAAAGGAGGGATTGGTCCTGAGGTATACGCGGTCTGGATGGAAGACCAAGTAAGGAGGCTTCATGGATAAGGCTTGAAGTTCCGAAACTCTTTTGGCCGAGGTAATGGCTACTAAAAAGGCAGTCTTGAGGGATAAAAATTTAAGATCTACTGTGGCCGCAGGTTCGAAGGGGGGAGCGGTCAAGGCCTGGAGAACCAAAGAAAGATCCCATGGAGGAACCGCTTGCTTGATAGGGGGTCGAAGGAGAAAGGTGCCTTTTAGGAAGATTTTACACAATTTGGCAGACATAAGAGGTCCAGAGTCATGACCAACATGATAATGAGAAATGGCCGCGAGCTGCACTTTGACCATGGAACTACTGGCACCATCATTAAAAAGAGTAGTTAGGAAGTCTAGCACCAGAGGAAGGGGAACGGTAAAGGGATCTAGACCTTGCCGCTCCGCCCAAATGGAGAATCGTTTTCATTTACTGCGGTAAACTTTCCTGGTAGATGGTTTATGAGCCGCTACCAGGATGGCCTTAATGGGGGACGAGATACCGAGAGTCCTAATTAGGAGTGGAACTGGAGCAGCCAAGCAGTCAGCTTCAGGTTGTCCAGATTCGGAGTTGGTAGGTTCGATGGGTGCGATGTCAGATCCGGAATGGGATCTAGAATCCAAGGTGGATTCAGCGAGCGAGACCTTAGGTAAGGGAACCAGATCTGTCGAGGCCAGAATGGGGCAATGAGGATCATTTTGCACCCCAACCGAGAGGCTTTCTGAAGAACTTGGAGCATCAGAGGCAAAGGGGGGTAAGCATAAAGAAGACCGGGAGGCCAAGCATGCACCAGAGCGTCTCTTGGGGAATCCCCTGGAGGAGGGATTAGAGCGAAAAAACTGTCGCACTTGGTGTTTGAGGGAGACGCAAAAAGATTGCAACAAGGAGCTCCCCACCGTGCGAAGATACGTTTCGCTACTTGAGCATTGAGAAACCACTCGTACGGGGAGAGAATGGTGCGACTGAGCTTGTCCGCAAGGATGTTGGACCGACCCGGAATATGCGTTGCGATGAGAAAGCGGTTGTTGGAGATCGCCCATTCCCACACTCTCATGTCTTCTCGACATAAGGGATAAGACCTGGTTCCCCCCTGTTTGTTGATGTACCAGACCACCGACATGTTGTCTGACTGAATCGCAATTGTTCCCAGGGGAAGAAAGGCCTGAAGTGCTCGCAACGTCAAGAGCACTGCTCTCATCTCCAGAACACTGATATGCAGGGAGGTCTCTGAGTCGCTCCACGTGCCTTGGACCGTCCGGCCTGCAAAATGCCCCCCCCACCCGAGGCGGGAGGCATCCGTGGTCACCGTGGCGAGAGGGGGAGAAGCACAAAAGTGGCAGCCTCCGTGGAGATCCTGTGAGTGGAGCCACCACAAGAGGGACCGCTTGCAAGCCTCGCTGATCGCGATGGGATGATGCATATGTAGAGCAAGGTAAGACCACTGAACTTGAAGTGTCCACTGAAGGACCCGCATGTTGAATCTGGAGAGTGGAAGAAGAGATACTGCTGCCGCCATGGACCCTAGAGCCCTCAGGACCAATTCCGTCGGAACAGAGCTGGAGTGGAGGATGGCCCGCACCTGGAGTCGCAGATTCTGAACTCTGTCGGCTGTGAGGAAGGCTCTTAACTCCCTCGTGTCTAATCTGGCACCTATAAAATCTAACAACTGAGAAGGGGCCAGGTTGGATTTTTCTACATTTATCGTGATGCCCAGGCGGGGAGCTAGATGAAGAAAGGAGTCTCGTGCCAATGATAGTAGATGCCTTGTTGGGGTGGTAAGAAGCCAGTCGTCCAGGTACGGGAAGACCTGCACCCCCTGAAGCCTCAGGTGGGCCGCAACCACTGCTAATACTTTGGTGAACACCCTGGGGGCTGTGGTAAGACCAAAGGGAAGGACCCTGAACTGGTAGTGACTGGCTCCCAGCCGGAAGCGAAGAAACCTCCTGGAACGTCTGTCCATTAGTATGTGGTAGCACGCATCCTTGAGGTCTATAGAGCACATCCAGTGATTCTCTCCCAGAAGGGGAGGATGGATTGCAAGGTGACCATCGGAACTTCTCTTTGGGAACTGCCAGGTTTAACAGGGACAGGTCTAAAATAGGTCTTAAGTCCTCCGTCTTTTTGGCACTAAAAGAACCTGGAGTAGAACCCTGATCCGATCTGGTCTGGGGACGGGCTGGATGGCTCTTTTCCCAGCAGATGGCCAATTTCTGCGGCGGCCTCCCACTGACCGGGTGGAACGTCGGGGAGGGATTTTAATTTTGGAATGTGATGAAAGGGGATCTTGTATCCTCTGGATATAATACGGAGGACCCAGCGGTCTGATGTTATGAACTCCCATGCCGCTAGGTGCTCCGAAAAACGTCCCCCGACTGCCTCCAGAGTGGAGCAGCCGGGCAACCCCCTCAGGGCTGCTGCGCGGGCCGTTCAGAGAAAGGTTCTCTGGACCCGAAATTCCTGGGAGCCCCTCTGCCCCTGGGGTGGCGTCCTCCCTGTCCTCCTCTGCCACGGAAGGACTGGTTGTCCAGAGCGGGTTGGGATTGCTGCGACTTCCGGAACCACATCTTCTTCTGGCCCTTTTGGTTCCTAGAGTAGGACCTCTGGGGCACAGAGAAGCGGATTCCGACGGCAGACAGCGTCTTCCCGTCCTTTTTGCTCTGGGTCAAGGTGTCGCGAACCATTTTGCCAAAAAGGGCAGAACCAAAGGGGGCGTTCGCGAAGGATGCCTTGAAGGGCTCCGTGAAATCGCAATGACGGAGCCAGGCCTGGCGTCTAGTGACTAGGCCTACTCCTGCAGCTCTAGCGGCTCCCTCAGTAGCATGGGACAGCAACCGCATAGAGGTATTTGTCACGGATCGAAGAGTGGCCATACGGGTGGAGTGCAAAAGCTTGTCCTCCTCCGAAATGGACTCTGGGGGGATGCACCGTATTCTTTAATAAGATCGCGCTGCATCCTGGTAACATGTGCCAAGTAGTTGAGCACCCTCACTGAGAAGGTCGCAGAACTAAACATTTGCTTCCCCAAGCGGTCCATCATCCGAGACTCCTTGCTCGGAGGATGGACTGAAGGACTCTGCTGTGCGAGTTCCTTCTTGGTGGCTGCTGCCGTCAACATGGCATCTACCGGAGGCCCCTTACTCCAATGGGCATGGTCTGCAGGGGGGCTAAGGATTCTGTCTGGCATTTTGGGGATTGGCTCCACGGTGTCCGGTTCCTTTCACGCCCTGGTGGTAATAAGGTCCACCAGGGGGTCGGCAGGAGGGGACACCCAAGAGGTAGAAGGGCTCGCTTTGAATGCCTCCAAGAACACGGACTCGTCCGAGGAAGACTTGGGGGCAGACTACCCCCCCCTTATGCGAAGCATTTCCATGATGTCACATCCTCGGGGGGTGATCTTGGGGAGCCTTCCTCCAAATCCGTGTCTTCAGTTAAAGACTCGGGGGAGTCTATGTGCCTCCTTTTACACATATGCTTGCGAGGGGCTTTCTCGGGGGGGCTGTCCGAGGAGCCCTCGCAAGCAGTGTCTTGTTCCAAAGGAACAGCTTGGGGCACTGAAGCGGGCTGTCTCAGTGGCCGGATGGTGGAAGCCTGGCCCAGTGCAGATGGAGTGCGGGACGGAGCTGAAGCAAGTGCCGGGGGTCCGGAAGCCCTCAACAGAGCCCTCTCCACTACATCAAAAGCCGAGGGGGAGCCAGCCCCGACCAAAGGATCCGAAAGTCGGCTCCCCCTTGGATCCGAAGAGTGGATCGGAGCCGGCCCCGAGATACTCGGATCCGAGGGACCAGTGCGCTCCGACACAGACGGCACCGAAGGCACACTGAGTCCCCCGGATCCGAAGCTCGGAGCCAGGCTCCGAGAGGTCGGATCCGAAACACTCGAGGGCAGGGTCGGATCAGAAGTACCTAGTACTATCGACTCCGACCCACCCCCAGCTCCGAAGCTGACCGGCTCCGAACGCTCCGAACCCGGGTAGCGGGTCGGAGAAGGAGCTATAGGCTTGAAAAAGGGGGTCGAGCTCCCCCCCAGATGGGGGGGGGGGGGAGGCAGGAGCACTCCCATCTGCATCTGGGCCTGGATGAACCTTCTCATCATCCGGTCCAGATCGGCGTCAGAAAGGCTATATGTGGATCTCGAAGAGGCTACAGAGGTAGGCCTTGAGTGCCTCCTCGATGGAGATCGGGTCTCCTCCTCCTCAGGCCCCAGTGAAAAGCAGACCGGAGACTGGAGCCGAGGGGGGGGGGAGCCAGCAGCCAAGGAGGCTGGAGGAGAAGCCCGCTTAGCTGGCGGGACCGAAACGGAGGTCTCGGCCCGCCGCTTGTGGTGCTTCTCTCTCGGTCCTTTTTCTGCTCTCTCTCTCCAACCTAGCAGCGGGAGGTTGAGTCCCAGGTGGAGGAGGGGGAGCAGGCGAGGAGGAACCGTGGCCACGGTACCCACCACAGGAGGGAGCGGCGAGTCCGGGGTGAAGTCCGCCAGGGCCAGCTTCGACCTCCGCTCCTTCAATGCCCTGGGGTTGAACCCTGCACAAATGGAACATCCAGAAGTGAGGTGTTCAACCCCAAGGCATCGAATGCACCGAGTGTGGCCATCAGCAGGGGAAAGCTTATGGCCACAATCGGAGCACTTGGAAAATATTGCCTTAGGGGCTTCAGACATAATAAAGTCTTTTTTTTTTTTTTTTAACCAAAAAAAAAAAACAAAAGACAGAAAGTAGTGCTACACAAGCACACAAACAAGGCCCCAAACAATACACACACACAGAAACTCCGACCAGCGAGGGGAGGGAATAAACTTAAAGTTTAAAAATTAAAAATTTTAAACTGAAACTATCAAAAGATAAAAGGGAACCTAACACAATCACTCAACTCGGACAACAAATTAAGAAAATAAAGCTTTTTTTAGGTTTAAACAACACTTAGCTGAAGAGCTCAAGATCCAAGAGCTCAAGATCCAAGAACTGGTCACCAGCGCGGCAAACTAGATCTGGGATCATGTAGGGAGAGCAGGGCATTATGGGTGAGGGGAGGAGCTAGGAGCTCGGATCCATAGCTGGATAATCATGCCGGTTCGGATCCGATATCGGATCCATAACCCACAGGTTGCAGACAAATGAATCTCCTACTTCAGATTTATTGTTTCCAGGCTGTGGCAATGTTGAGTCCAAACACTTTTTAGATACCACTGAAGTTTCCTCATATGCAGTCTTGCATATGGAATTAGCATAATGCAGGATGCCATGAAACACAAGGCCTGCTGAATTTTTCTTGCAGAACTGGATCTTTGTTGCCAACATTTTGAAGTAAGTAGTCAGTTGTCTGTGTTTGTCTGGCATGAGATAAGCCATCTGGGCAGTTGTATTTAAGCTTGCACCCAGGAATATTATCTCTTGAGAGGGTACAAGCTTTGATTTCTTCTCATTTACTGTGTACCCTAGGCTTGTCAGTAATCTTTTTACAAATGCCAGATGCTGTAGTAGAATGTCCTTGTTCTCCGCTTGAATAAGGCAGTCGTCCAAGTAAGGATATATTTGTATTACTCTTTGTCTGCAAAATGCAATTACTGGTGCCAGGCACTTTGTGAAGACCCTGGGTGCACTAGATAAGCCAAAGGGCAATGCAGAGAATTGGTGGTGCATTGAGCCAGCTTTGAATCTGAGGTATCTTCTGCATGTTTGTCTGATTGGGACATGCAGGTATGCCTCTTTTAGACCTAAAGTCACAAGCCAAGCCTTCTTGCCCAACATGGGCAGAAGCTGCTGTAGTCAACATTTTGAATTTTGGAATATCCAGATATGTGTTTAGAATAGATAGGTCCAGTATTGGTCTCCAGGCTTTGTCTTTTCTGGGTACCAAGAACGGTCTTGAATAGAATCTGTGACCCTGCTCTTGTTCTGGTACTTGTTGAATGGCCCTCATGTCCATGAGGGATGAAACCTGTTTTTGTGCCTCTGCCCATTGATTGCGTGGCAGGTATGGCATACCGTTTTGCCTTGGCAGGGTGTGAAAGTGGAACCTGTAGCCTTGTGAAACTATATTTTGAACCCATTTGTCCTGGGTGATCATGTGCCAATTTTGTGAAAAAAGTGCTAGTCCCCCCCCCCAAAGGGGCAGCCAAAAGGTAAGTGCTTGGTGCTGGTAGTGGAAAGTCATTGAGACTGTTTCCTGTATGGCTGTGATTTTTCCTCTCCGCTCTTGGAGGTAGAAACACCCCATTGTTTAGGCCTGTATGATCTGCCTCTGGGGCGTCTGTATCTGCCCCTTTGTGGTCTGACACTGGAAAGAACCAATTTTTTGTAGGCCAGTTCCTGCTAAATCTGGGAGGCTGTACCTGCAAGAAATCCTTGACTGTTTGCATAGATTTAGCCTTGACCTCCACTTTCTTCAACACCTCTTCTGCTTTAGCACCAAACAAGGTATCATGCTGTAAAGGAGCATCTAATAGTTTTGCTTTAACATGATCCAGCAATTTTTGTTCTTTTAACCAAGCATGCCTCCTAAAGACAGAACCTGTAACAGCGGCCCTGCAGGAGGCCTCAAGAGAATCAAAACCACATTGCAAAGTATGCTTTCCAACTTGTTCAGCTGCATGCAATAAATCCTGCATTTCTTTATTGTCTGCACATTCTGTATTTGCTGGCATTTTCTGTTTAAGCAAGAATATAAGATATTGCTGATACTTAAGCATATGAAATTGGCAATTTAAAGCTCTTACAGCCAAGGTAGCAGAGGTATAAATCTTTTTGCCCCATCTGTCTAGGGCCCTAGAATCCCTATCAGTTGGAATAGGGTTTTTTGCAGTAGAAGCCTTGACTCCTTTGGGACCCTGAGAGATGGTTCCTGGGTCAGCTGCAGGGTTCTTATAGAGAAATTTATGTGAATCAGGAACCCTGCAGTATCTGTCTGGCTTAACAGGGGCTGGTGGTAAAGAGTCTGGAAAAAAACTGGACTCTGTAAATATATCATCTACAATGTCTAAAACAGGCGGGATAACAAGGGGCCTGTGATGGGGCAATAAAAGGAAATCTGAGCCTTTTCTTGGATTCTGAATAATCTTGGCTCTCCCAGTGGAAATGCTCCCTCATAGTATGCAGCGTTTCCCCAAAAGAATAATCATCAGGAGGAGAGGCTGAAGGGATAGATTCTTCAGCATCAGAATCCTCATAGGGAAGAATAGAGTAATCCTGTTCAGAGGATTAATCAGAAGAAATGCAAACCTGGTATGAAGATTCCTAATCTAACTCTTGCCAAGGCCTCTTTTCAGGAGGGGGATGGGAACCCCTAATCAAAGTAACAAGGTCTTCGGCCATTTTAAGCATCTGTTTTTAGGCAAGGAGGCCTGTCCAGGTGAATGCTGTACTTGTTTCTTTGTCTTTAGAGCTGCTTTAGTCTTTGTCTTTGTAGCTGAAGTAGGTTTCACATATAACTGTATTGGCCTGAAAACACCCTCAGAAGCCGATGCCTGCTCAGTGGCTCCAGCCCCATCTGAGGGAATAGTTTCCAAGCGTCCAATACCTTGAGTTTCCAGAGGCCCAGTTGGCTCCACGTGGGAGTCGGAAGCGGGCATCAGGGGCTGCGAAAGCGCCTCACTGAGAACCGGCGACAGGCCTAGAAGAAGCCTCGTCGTCGGTTTTGGATCTCGGATGCCTGTCCTTTTCTTTTTCTTTCCGTTTTTTGTAAACTCCAGTAGTCCCACCAATCAGCGTTGTACGACACAATGATCCACGAGAAAGTAATGTAACTCACGGTTTATTCATCGACATCAAACCAACATTTCACAACACATCACGGACAAGACTGCCAGGTCAATATGAGAAGGTAACTCCACACATCAGCCTGCTACATCAAACATAGATCGTGCATAACAAAAAAAGACGCCAATATGACACAAGTTTAGCACTTTCAACCAGGTAACTGGTCTTCCTCAGAACTTTTTTCCTTATTGGTATCATCTCCACATCCTTTATTCTGAAACTCCAGTAGTCGGCTGATCCGACGGCATTATACAATTAAATCTTCTGCAAAAGTAATGAAATGCGAAATCGTACCGACGCTTAATAGTGCGTTGGTTAAATCTAGCACAAAACCGACAACTAGCAACGTTATGGTCTGGGCCTAGGCAAGGAATACAGTAAGAATGAAAATGAGGTATTTGCTTCCCACAAGAAATACAGTTATTAACTTTTTCTGACATCAGTCTGGAGCAAGAAAAAAGTTTTCCAATGGGGTACTTAGCTTTAATGAAGACTTTGGATCTGAAAATCGAATTTGAAAACTTCAGGAGTTGGCCGACCGGCACTTGCGAACTGCTTTTGCTTCAGGCACCACGTGGCAATAAAGACTGAAGAAAATGGAGTCAGCTGCATCTTATATACCCATGGCGCACTGACGTCAGGGAAGAGGCGATCGCAACCGACGCTGGACCTAGACTTTGGCACTCAGGCCGACTGTGGGTAGTCTGCCAGCAGGATAACCCAATTGTAATGACTGCAACAGTGAAACATGATGAAAATCATTAGATGGGTTGGTTTTAAGTAGACTTGTTGGCTACCACGGGCAAGGAAGGAAAGATTTGTATGCAGTGAAACTGTGTACTTGTGAAAGATTAAATATGGTGTCTTGCTAGACAGGGCCTGGAGTTTTGAGATTCTTTTTGCAGAAGTAATAGCTACAAGAAAGTGCATCTTCCAGGAAAAAAATATGAGTTCTGCTGAATGGGGTCTTACAAAGAGAGACCAAGTCAACTTCTCTAGCACACAAAGGAGTTCCCAAGTGATGTGGGGTCTTAACTGTAGGGGAAGTCTTAGTAAAGAGACACCTTTGAGAAAGGCTTTGTAGATTCTTTGGGAACAAAGGGACCAAGAATTAAATCCCTCATGAAATTTGGAAATTGCCATCAAATGCATTTAAATAGTAGAAAACCTTGATCCTGTATCAGACAGACAGGAGAAGACAGAGAACTGACTGGAAGGGATTTAATCCTCTCTGGATGGCTCAAAGGAAGACATTTTGCCACATACAGTTGAACAGCTTGCAAGTAGATGATTTCCGAGGGACTGCAAGGTTGTGGACCAAGGAGGAAAACTGGGGTCCCTGGACATTAATGGAATTTGAGAAACTATGTGGTTAGTTGAAGGGCTATTATGTCTGAGTGAGCAGCCTGCTGGATGGGTGAGATACGAGATCTGGCAAGGGACCTAAAAGTGGCAAGGCTTGTTTCAGGTGAAGCCAAAGCACGGGGAATCACAGCTAATGAGGCCAAAAGTGAGCTATGAGGACTGTAGCTCTGCACAGCTTGACTTTCACGATGAGCTTTACTACTAATGGCAGAGAATGGAAAGCATAAAGTAGATCCAGTAGCGCTGATGGATTGCAGTCTCCCTTGGGGAATAGCTGCTGCATCTGTTGTTGGCAGGTGCTGCAAGTGGGTCACATCAATGCTTCCTCCCAATGACAGAACAGTTTCTTTTTCACTTGACAGTTGATGAACCACTCACAAGGCATCAGTATTTTTTTTCTCAGCCTGTCCACAAAAGGAGCTGAATTAGCTGGGAATTTGTCTCAAGAGAAAGTACTATGTTGAGATTACCCATTGCTTCTCTCTCTCTCATGACCTTGCAAAATATGGAGTATGATCTGTTACCCCCCAAATGCTGATCAATATATTCATTCCACAGTCATATTGTCTGCAAGTATGGATATCACACCTAGGGTGAGAAGATTCTGGAATGCCTGAAACCCGAGGAGGACTGCTCCCATCTCCGGTATGCTGAAGTGTAAACTAGCCTCCTGGATAGATCCCATTACATGGGCTGTCTTGCCCCATGTAATCCTCCCCACCCTAGGGCAGAGGCATCTATAGTAATTGTGGCAGAAGGAATGGGGGGAATTGGATAGAAGACCCATTGAGAGGTTGTTGGAATCTAACCATCACTGGAGGCAGCAATCTGAAGGTTTTGCTGTTTTGCTCATATTGTTCTACATCTTTGACCACTGTACTTTTACAGTTCACCAAATAATCCACATGGGGTGCTACAACGATTGTTGCTGCCATCAAGACCAAGGATTTTAGGCTTAATATGTGAATGGTAGTGAAGGCATTTTAGTGCATTTATAGGGGTGTGAATGGTGAGCTGACTGGTGGCTTTTGTTTGACATGTCAAGGTAACATCCCATGAACATTAAGTTTTGAGATGGTCGCAAATGCGACTCTACACCGATGGAGCCCCAGACTGAGCCTGTAATTGGTTATTGCTCGATCAGTGTTCTACCTTGGAAACAAATTTAAATAAATATAAATGGGGGTCTATAGGGACAGACACCCTTCGAGAAGGTAGTCTCTCACTTACATGAGAGACTCCCTAGTTGGGAAGATGAGGAGCAAGTCATCCTGATAAGAAGAGTTGGACTCCTTGGGTCTTCATGTGAAAGGCATACACTGTCATTCACCTCGAAAGCACACCGGGGGCTGTGATTAGACTAAATGGCTGAGCTCTAAACTAATGATGACTGGCTAAGATGCCAAAGTGCAAGAAACTCCTGGATTCATTAGCAATTTTGATGGAGCCTATATTAGTTCATCGACAGCTTAGGTTGTTGAATCTGTAATGATCGACACCTAAGCGTCAAATTTGCAATATCTGGAACGGTCATTTAAGCAAATTCTTTCCTCGGGAAAGAAGTTGCTTGGCCGTTATCACGGTTTTGCCCTTTCGGCAATGTGGAGCAATCTCGGAGTTGGTATATTTAGTCATGGGGGTGTGGGGGGGGGGGCCCACTTTATTTAGGTTGAAAAGTTAATTTTGTTCACGGACGGCCTACTGAATTCTTTCCCGAGGAAAGAATTTGCTTAAATGTCTGTTTGCGATTTTGCAAGCTCGACGCTTAGGTGTCGATCATTACAGAATTGACAACCTAAGCTGTTGATGAACTAATATAGACCCTTTTGATGTTCTAGTATGCATCCTAGAAGTCCAGAGAGCATATGTATCAGATAAAGGTAGCCAAACTACTAACCATCATAGACGTCATAGCAAGTACAAAACAAGAATGCCAAGGAAAACCTCCTAAAAGGCAGGCTATAAAATATTTGAAAAAGGTGTAACCTGGTTGAGAGGGTCATCACCAAATGCACACTTAAAGTTGTGACAGGTAAGAATATGTATGCTAGAAAAGGCAAGTAGAGAATGCTATACACTTTTGAATAATTTGTTTTGATAAAACAGTAAAAACATATTGCATATCTGTGAGCTGCAAAAGACTGCTGTTGATGCAAAAGAAGCAAATGAGATCTGAGGAGAAAGGGAGTGGTGTTGCATCATGATGCTAAGCGAGGAACTCAACCTGCTTAAGAAGAGGTGTTTGGTATGCTGAACCTTAGTGGAACACCAGTCCCACATTCTGAAGTGAATGGACTGGATAGTCTAAGATCAGACAGCATCACAGTTACTAGTGACCACTTCCATGAAGGTTATACCCTTACTACACTTTCTGGCAATTTATTTTCTTTACATTTAAGAAATTTTGGAATTAAACTTCACTGCTATATATACTGTGAAGGAGAAGGAGGAATTAGTTCACAAACTGCTTCAGCAAAAGCCAACATGGATAATTAGGTTTCCACTGTAATTTGCTCAAGCTGGAGTACCTGAACAAGTGCCTAATATTTATGCACTGTATGGTGGTGATTTTGAAGTCCTTAAAAGGGCACTGTACAAAGCTTAGCCTGCAACATACTCAAAGATGACTCAAAATGAAAGCATATACATGGTGGCTTAACTATCATCTGATGATCTATGTGATGACAAGAAGCTGCAGCATGCAATGTCATATAACTACTAGATAGTAGCAGTTTTGGGCAATGAAGCCCGCAATTTCCAGCAATTTCTTCAAAATATTTCCAGAGTTTTTGTTAAAAAAAAAAAGAAGTTATGTACTCACCATAACGTTCCATCTGAGTAGGTAACTTCATTTGTCAGCAACCTGTGGGTATTGGATCCGACCTGGATCCGAGCCGGCAGCTTTCCAAGCTAGAGAGCCGAGCTCCAAGCTCCTCCCCCTTACCCATAACACCCTGCTATCTCCTTCCAGCCCTCAGATCGCGTTTGCCCATTATACAATTTCACCAAGACAAAACAACCTAAAAAACATTCTAACCTAGCGAATACCAACAGGCTGAATTATTGTAGGATTCAGACAGCCAAAGGACTTGGTTAGGGGGAAAGGGGGGGGGGGTCGGTTACTGACAAATGAAGTTACCTACTCAGATGGAACGTTATGGTGAGTACATAACTTCTTTATCTGAACTAGTTAACATCATTTGATCAGCAACCTGTGGGACAGAGTCCCCAGCTACCAAACACTTGGGAGGTACTTAAGGAAGGATATTCTGGAGCACTGCAAAGCCAAAAGCTGACCAAACTCTGGATATTAAATCCAATTTATAATGAGAGATAAAGGTATGAGAGGAAGCCCAAGTAGCTGCAGAACAAATGTCATCCAAGGGCATTCTTGACCAGAACGCAGCAGAAGTAGCCATAGAACGGGTAGAATGAGCATGAACCCCTAAGGGCTCTGGCCGACCAGATATCTTGTATGTGAGCAAAATGCATTGAGAAATCCATTTAGCTAAAGTCACCTTCGACACTGGCTTACCCAAGAAGGGCTTCGCAAAGGAAACAAAGAGCTGCTCTGACTTGCGAAAGGCAGCTGTTCTGTGCAGGTAAAAATGCAATTGTCTATGAACATCTAACAAATAAAGTTTGTATTCCCCTTTATTCTGATAGTTAGGGAAGAAAACAGGTAGATTAATGGACTGATTGATGTTCGCCTCAGAAGCCACTTTAGGTAAAAAGAAAGGGTTAGTCCTGAGAGAGACTCTGTCCTTATGGAAAACAAGATATGGGGGTTTAGTACAAAGGGCCTGGAGCTCTGACACCCTTCTAGCTGAGGTAATAGGGGTTGGGAGGGTGGCCTAATGGTTAAGGTGTTTGCCTTACAAACACAAGGTGCAGGGTTTGAGCCTCACAAGGGATAATTGGCTAGGCTTAAAATGGCTGAAAAAGGCAGTTAGCTTAGTATGAACCTATGAATGAATCAATAGCTATTAGGAAAACAGTCTTCCAAGATAAGAATTTTAAATCAACAGAAGCTGCGGGCTCAAAGGGTGGTCCAGTTAGAGCCTGAAGGACCAAGGTTAGGTCCCATGGGGGAACAGCGTTCCTAGTAGGAGGTCTCAAAAGGAAGGTGCCTTTCAAGAAGGTCTTACAAATCTTAGTGGAAGCTAAAGGACTAAGATTGTCTCCAATGTGAAAATGGGAAATGGCAGCCATTTGAACCTTTACAGTAGAAGAAAGTACAGTTGTGTACACATACCATAAATGTAGATGTTAGAGTGTCTTCACTGTTGCAGTCATGACTGTAGGGTTCTCCCCTGCCGGCAGGCAGTCCTTGGTCGGCCAGAATCCCAAAGTCTGGGTCCGGCGTCGGCTCTTCAACCATGCTCCCTGACGTCAGAGCGACAGGAGTACAAAGCTGACAGCCGACGCCATCTTCTCCAGTTTTTCTTGCCCCAGATGTCAGGAGTCCCAAAATGAGAAAGGTCCCATATCCTTTGCAAATACACCTCAGAAGAATGGTGAAAAAAAAAAAAAAAAAGGAACCACACAAAAGTAAAAAATAAGAGGGGACAGGAGGGAGGGAAACCCAGACTGCAACAGTGAAGACACTCGAACATCTACATTTATGGTAGGTGTACATAACTGTACTATGTTCATTGTGTTTTACTGTTGCAGTCATGACTGTAGGTTAGAATCCCAAAGCTGAAGGAAAGGGAGGTGGTCATAAAGAAGAAGGGGTGGCTAAAAGGCCCTGCAAGACTGCAGAGGCAAAGCTTGCCCTAGACTTAGAGTAGAGAGGTAAACCGTAGTGCTTAGAAAAAGTATGCACTGAACTCCAAGTTGCAGCTTCCAAAATGTCTTTGGTAGTAACTTCCCTGAGGAAGGCCGCAGAAGTGGCAGCAGCTCTGGTGGAATGAGTCCGTATACTCCCTGGGATTTGCTTTCCATGGTGTGAATAACAAAATCTGATTCCATGAGCAATCCATTTAGAAATGGTCTGTTTTGAAATGGCTTTACCTTGGGAACCTGAAGCATAACAAACAAACAATTGTTCCGATTTTCTGATGTCCTTGGTTCTGTCCAGGTAAAAACGTAATTGTCTGTGTACATCCAAGGAATGTAAGATCCTTTCCCCTTTATTTTGAGGAGTGGGGAAAAAAGTTGGCAAGTGGATAGTTTGATTTAAGGCCACTTTGGAAACCACCTTAGGCATGAAGGTAGGATTAGTCCTCAAAGACGCCCTGTCTTGATGAAAAATAATATAAGGTTCCACAGCCATAAGAGCTAGTAACTCTGAAACTCTCCTGGCAGAGGTTAGGGCTAACAGAATAGCTGTCTTCCAAGATAAAAACTTGATGTCAGAAGAGGCAGCAGGCTCAAAAGGAGGCAAGGTTAGTTTTTCCAAAACATAGATGAGATCCCAAGCAGGAATGGGAGGAGATCTAGGAGGTCTTAAGTTCTTAGCTCCTCTGAGAAGCTGTCTCATGAGCTGGTGGGAAAAGATTGGAGGGTCTGTATTATAATGAGCAGAAATAGCAGAGGCATGTATCTTAATGGAAGAGAAAGAGAGACCCTTATTTAAGAGATCTGTCAAGTAAAGTAAAATTAAAGGAATGTTCAGAAGAAGAGGATCAGAATCCTGAGCCTGCATCCAGGAACAAAATCTTTTCCATTTTCCCGCATAAGATTTTCTAGTGCTAGGACGTCTGGCTTCTAAAATGACATCCATAACCTGCTTGGGTAGGAAAGAAGAAATCAAAGGCCCTGGATTAACCAGGCCGCCAGGCTGAGAGTTCTGACATGAGAGTGTAGAACCTGACCCTGATGTTGGGACAGAAGGTTCGGAGACTGAGGTAAACTCCAAGGGGGCACCAGACATAGGTTTTTAGAGTTGGGTACCAAAACTGTCAAGGCCAATTTGGGGCCAGCAAGATTATCATCTTGGGCTTGTCCTGTTTTATCTTTAATAATACCCGTGGAAGAAGAGGAAGTGGTGGAAAAGCATATCCCGAGAGGTTCCTCCAACTGAATGATAGGGCATCCACTTTCCAAGCTTCTTTGTGGAAAGTCCTGGTGCAAAAATTCTGTAGTTGATGATTGAGATGGGATGCAAAGAGGTCTATGTGAGGACATCCCCAGACTGCTGTTATCATCCTGAATATTCTGGTGTCCAGAATCCACTCGTGTGGATCCGAAAGGTTTCTGCTCAGACTGTCTGCCAGGAAGTTTTGCTTCCCTGGTAGAAACTGAGCTTGAAGGTCCAGATTGCAAGCTAGAGCTGTGTTCCATAGATCCATGGCTAGTCTGCAAAGGGGGAAGGAATGATATCCCCTTGCTTGTTTATGTACCACATAACTGCGGTGTTGTCTGTCCATATTAGTAGTTGTCCTGGTTGTAGAAGATTCCTGAAGGCCATTAGAGCTTTCTGAACAGCTAACATTTCCTTTAAATTGATATGCAGGTGCTTCTGATCCTTTGTCCAAAGGCCCTGCAGACAGTTTCCCTGAAAATGGGCTCCCCAAGCATAATCCGAGGCATCCATGGTTAGAATCTGAGTGGCCGGAGGCAGACAGAAGGGTTTCCCTATGTTTAGAGTACATGCCCTGGACCACCAAAGAAATTCCTTTTGAAGGCAAGGCAGGACAGAGATCAGTATGTCTAAACTGTGGCAATGCTGAGACCATACACTTTTTATGTACCACTGTATTTTCCTCATGTGTAGTCTTGCATATGGTACGAGAAGGATGCAGGAGGCCATGTAACCCAAAGCCTGCAGGAATCTCCTTGTAGATAGCTGAGTTAACGTTGCCAAAGTGTTGAAAGTTGAAGCCAGCTGTAACTGTTTTTCGGATGTCAGAAATGCCATCTGGGTTGTGGTGTTTAGAAGAGTACCCAGAAAAGTTATCTGTTGTGAGGGTGTCAAATTAGACTTTTTTATGTTTACAGAGAACCCAAGAACTTGAGGAGGTTCTGAACAAATTCTAGATGCTGGAGTAAGACATCCTTGCTGTCTGCTTGAATTAGACAATCGTCCAGATAAGGGTAAATTTGAATTCCCTTGAGTCTGCAGTAAGCTACTTCTGGAGCCAGGCATTTGGTGAAGACCCTGGGAGCAGTAGACAATCCAAAGGGTAGCGCAGAGAATTGAAAGTGCCTCGATCCAGCCTTGAACCTGAGGTATTTTCTGCGTTCCTGCCTGATGGGAATGTGTAAATATGCCTCCATTAAATCCAAAGTCACCATCCATGCATCTTTGGACAACATTGGAAGTAGCTGCCGCAAAGTAAGCATCTTGAATTTTGGAATCTCTAGAAAGGTGTTCAAGACTGACAGATCCAGAATGGGTCTCCATGAGTTTTGCTTCCTGGGGACTAGAAAGAGCCTTGAGTAAAAACCCTGTCCCATCTCTGAAAGTGGAATCGGTTCTATGGCTTTCATGGCCGAAAGAACTTCCACCTGGTTTAAGGCCTCTGTCCATTGATGTTTTGGAAGGTCTGGCCATCCGCTTGGCCTTGGCAGGGTATGAAAATGGAATTTGTAACCTCTTAAAACCACATCCAGAACCCACTTGTCTTGGGTTATATGAGTCCAATTTTGATAAAAAAGAGAGTTTTCCTCCAAGAGGGGCTTCCAGGCAAGAAGTTCCTGCAGCCCAACAGAGGGAGTCATCGAGTTTGTTTCCTACAAGTTTGTGACCTGTCCTCTCCTCCCCTAGGGGTGGAAGCAGTCCACTGTCTTGGTCTATAAGAAGCTTGTGTTTGAGACCTTACTCTGGAGCTTCTATATCTACCCCCTCTGAGGCCTGTCTGAAGTGGGAAAGGACCAATTTTTTGAAGGCCAATTCCTGCTAAATCTTGGTGGCTGTACTTGTAAGAAATATTTAACTGTTTGCATGGATTTCACCTTATCCTCCATCTTTTTAATCACCTCTTCAGCTTTTGATCCAAACAAAACATTATGCTGAACAGGAGCATCCAATAATTTAGCTTTTACTTGTTCTGGCAAATTTTGTTCCTTTAACCATGCATGCCTTCTAATGACTGTGCCGGAGGCAGCAGCCCTACAAGAAGTCTCCAAGGCATCAAATCCACAGTGTAAACCATGCTTCCCAACTTGTTCAGTGGCATGCAATAAGTCATGTAATTCCTTATCATCTGCACAGGCAGAAATGGAAGTAAGCTTTTGTTTTAAAACAGACAAGAGAAATTGCTGGTATTTCAGCATATAAAATTAGAAGTTATGTACCTACCATAACGTTCCATGTTAGTTGTCTTCTCTCGCCTTCTTTCTTGCTGGATGGGTTCGGAGCCGATCCTCGGCTCCGACTCGGCACTAGCTTTAGCTCGAGAACTCCTTTTACCAGCTCGAGGCAACCCTATATCCCATGATGCAAGGCGGAACTACCTCAGATCTCGTTTGGTAGCTAACTAACCCTGCTAAAGACTTATCCTAATATAATTAGGAACCATGGTTCCTAAAAGAAGTCCTCATAACAATGCTCCAGAGGAAGCAATCTAATAGGAACTCTCAAGATCTGTCCAGGCCAGGGGAAGGAGGGAGGGACGCGAAAGAAGGCGAGAGAAGACAACTAACATGGAACGTTATGGTAGGTACATAACTTCTAAATGTTAAGTTGTCAATCTCGCCTTCATTCTTGCTGGATGGGACCGCGTCCCTAGCACCTGTATCCCGGGTGGCTCAATGGAACAGACTCTTGAGAACAGTGGAACCAAAACTGGCCCTATCTCTGGAGGCCAAATCCAACTTGTAATGAGACACAAAGGTATGAGGCGTGGCCCAAGTAGCTGCTGCAAATAGTGTCAATGGGAAGTCTATCCTGAAAGGCTACAGAAGTGGATAGACTCCTGGTCGAATGTGCTTTTGGCTTAGAAGATAGTTGTTTGCCCCTTAGAGAGTACACATAGGAAATGGTGGAAGCCAACCATCTAGATAAGGTCACTTTAGATACTGGAAGACCCAACCTGTTTCCTGCATAGGAGACAAACAATTGGTCTGATTTTCTAACTTGTTTAGTCCTATGTAAGTAGTACCTGAGCTGACGGTGAACAACCAAAAATGTAGCTTCTGTTCAGCTCTGTCAGAATAGTTAGGAAAGAAAACTGGTAGATCAATAGATTGGTTAATATTGGCTTGAGATACAACCTTGGGAAGAAAGGAAGGGTTAGTTCTGGCGAAACCCTATCCTTATGAAACACCAGATAAGGTGAACGAATACAGAGGGCCTGAATGTCAGAAACTCTTCTTGCAGAGGTAACAGCCAGCAAAATATAGTTTTCCATGTCAACAACTTTAAAGAACACGAAAGGAGGTAGAATTAGGGATGCCAACATTAAGTTCAGATCCCATTGCGGAGGAGGATGTTTCACAGGCGGTTTTAGGAGAAAAACTCCTCTCAAAAGGCTTTGCATAACTTATGAGACATGATGTTATTGTCCTGCAAGCCAACATGAAATTTGGAAATAGCAGCCATTTGTACTTTGACTGTAGATGATGACGATCCGAATGAAAACCTCCAGGAAATCCAAAACAGAATGTATAGGAGCGGTGAAAGGATCAATATTTCTGGCGTTTGCCCAAATAGAAAAATGTCGCCACTTGCTAGCATAAACAGTTCTAGTGGACGACTTTAAAGAAGACACTAAAATGTCTCTGACTGAGTCAGAAATCATTGGTAGCCTGGCTAGGGAAGGAAGTGGAGCAACCAAGCAGTGAGGTTGAGAAAATGAATGGCTCGGTGCTGCTGACCCGACTGGTGGATCAAAAGATCCGGAACTGGGTCCAGATGCCAGGGCTGCACCAGAAGGTGATGATGTAGAGGAAACCAAATTTGTCGAGGCCAATATGGAGCAATGAGGATCAATTTGGCTCTCAAAGCGGTGGCTTTCTGAATGACTTGTGGAATCAATGGAAAGGGAGGAAAAGCATAAAGAAGTCCCGAGGCCAATCCTGGGTTAGAGAGTCTCTCAAGGGTTGGCCTGGAAGAGAAATAGTGTGAAGTAATCTGGGCACTTGCTGTTTTGAGGGGTAGCGAAAAGATCGCAACAAGGGTGCCCCACTTCAGAAAAATCTGATCCACTACAGACTGATTGAGAGACCACTCGTGAGGCATCAGAATAGATCTGCTTAGCCTGTCCGCCAATAGGTTGGACCTGCGGGATGTGCGTTGCTATCAGAAACCGCTGAGAAGAGATCGCCCATTGCCAAAGTCTGAGAGCTTCTCGACATAAGGGATAGGACCTGGTTCCGCCCTGTTTGTTGATGTACCAGACCACGGACATGTTGTCCGTCTGTACTGCAATAGTCCCTGTGGGAAGAAAGTTGTCGAGGGCTTGCAACGTTAAAAGCACTGCTCTCATCTCCAGGACATTTATGTGCAGGTGGTATTCTATGGGTTGCCACGTCCGTGGACCATCCTGCCCTGATAATGCCCCCACCCGATCAGAGAGGCATCCGTGGTGACTGTGGCAACTGGAGGAGGGGAACAAATGGTCGGCCCTGCTGAAGAAGGGGAAGATACCCACCATAGATGAGCCCTGCAAGACTGTGTCACTAAGATCTCGTGTCTCATGGGCAGATCGGTGATTCGACCACTGCGTGAACAACATCCACTGCAGGAGGCGCATGTGGAGCTAGTGGAAGAAGAACAATGGCTGCAGCCATTAGGCCTAGAACCTTCAAGACAAACCTGGCTTTGACCTTGTTGCTTTGTAACAGAAGCTGAACAAATTTCTGGATGTCCAGAATCCTTTGATTTGTTAGTCTGGCTAACATTTTGACGGTATCTAACTCTGCGCCTATAAAGGTGATAGATTGGCAAGGCAGCAGAGAGGATTTTTCGAAATTCACCGAAATTCCTAGACTCTTGCAAAGCTGTAAGGTGTAGTCTCTGGACCGAAGAAGCTGATCCCTGGAGGTGGCGGAGAGGAGCCAGTCGTCCAAATAAGGAAACACTTGGAATCCTCATCGTCTCAGGTGAGCTGTGACCACCGCCATGCATTTGGTGAACACTCTGGGGGCTGAAGTGAGGCCAAAGGGCAGTGCTCTGAATTGGTAATGACTGGCTCCCAGCGCGGAGAAACCTTCTGGAGGCGTCTGTGAATCTTTATGTGATAGTACGCATCCTGAAGGTCTATAGCACATCCAGTTGTCCTTGCCCAGAAAGGGCAGAATGGATTGCAGCGTGACCATCCGAATCTTGCCTTTTTGACAGACTTGTTTAGTCTGCTTAGGTCTAGTATTGGTCTCCAATCTCCCGTCCTTTTGGGGACCAAAAGAATCTTGAGTAGAAGCGGATCCTACTTGGTCTGCGGCACTGTTTGGATGGCTCTTTTCCAGGAGTTTTGAAACTTCCTGTTTTGCCAAATCCCTTTGACCGGGTGAGATGTCTGGAAGGGATTGTAGAGGTACGGAAACCTTTGAAGGGGATTTTGTAACCCTCGGATATAATCGACTGTACCCACTTCTCTTGTGATAGGGATTGCCAGGCTACTGGGTACAGCGAAATTCTTCCCGACTGCCTCCAAGGGTGGACAGTCGGGCAACACCTCAGGGATGCTGAAAGGGCTTCTCAGGAAGAGGCTCCCTGTTGCCCTGGTTCTGAGGACCCCCTGCCTCTAGGGCGTCTATTATTGTTACCCCTCTGCCTCTAGGGGTAAACTGACCACGTGTGTCGGTGTAGCTCCTTGGGCTTTGAACCACATCTCCCCCTTCTGACCCTTGGGATAGGGTCTAGAAGGAGTGGAAAACTGGACTCCAACGGCAGAAAGAGTTTTACCGTCTTGTTCACATCTGGTCAAAGTATCCTTCACCTGAGGTCCAACAAAGCCGAACCGTCAAAGGGGTGTTGGTGAAGGGCGCCTTAAAGGGTCCAAATTACACAGCCGCATCCAGGCTTGGCGTCTAAGAGCAACACCTGTGCCTGCGGCCCTGCTGTTCCATCGGCTGCATAAGATATGAGCCGCATGGAGGAGTTAGATATCAATTCAGGATAGCTAGCTGAGAGGCAATCTTTCCTGAGCCCCAGCAGCTGAAGGATCCTGGACTACTTCTCCCAGTTCCTTGAGAATATCTCGTTGATGCCTGGTGAAGTGACAAAGGTAATTCAGCGAACATTGCAAAGGTCGCTGAAGAAAACATCCGCTTTCCATACCTGTCCATGGTCCTAGAATCCTTATTAGGAGGATGGACAGGTACTGAAGGATCCGCCAGTTCCTTCTTAGTGGCCGCCACCACCATAGCATCCACAGAGACACCTTTGGACAGGAACTGTTTGTCCGAAGGGGCCGTGATGAATTTGGATGGTCTCCTGGGGACAGGTTCCACAGAATCTGGAGCGCCCACCCTTCCGAGCCACTACCTGCATGAGTGGGTGAAGGCGGAGACACCAGGAGGTGGAGGGTCGGGATCCAAAGCCTCCAGATATACCGACTCATCCTCGGAGGGGTCAATGGAGGCCAATTCCCCTCTGTTTGAGGAGCTCAAGGATGTCTGAAAATGAGACATCCTCAGAGGGACCGTGGGAACCCTCCGACTCATCTAAGTCGGTATCAGATGTAGTAGACTCAGGGGAGTCTGTGTGTTTCCTCTTACGTCCTCTTCCGAAGGGGTTCCCCTGCAGGGTCAGGAGAAACCTCGGAAGAGGAGGAAATTCCCTGTGGGGAAACCTGGGGCGATGGATCCCTGGGCCTGAGAGCAAGACGCTGGCAAGAGGCATCTGCAGGCACTGATGAGGGAGGAGCTAGAGGGATAGACCGTTGACCAGGCTCAGAGGCCAGGACACTCCTCATCACCTCAAAGGCTCCTCTCCCGGAGACCTGAACACACCCGCTCCGAAGAAACAGGAATGGTCGGCTCCAAGGAGAGAAAGGCTCGAGGCGATGTCGGCGCCGAGCTTACAAAGGAAGCTCCGAGAGGGAGGCGGGTCGGACAAGGGTCCGATGCCACTAGCCCCTCGGAGCCGACAGTGGAAACCCGGCGGCGGATCCCTCAAGGAAAGTCTCAAGGAGGAGATCGAGCCGAGGATGACGGAGGAAGGATGTATCGGCTCCGGCATGAGGCTGTCGCTGTCCCAAGAAGCTCCGAACTCTGGTGTGGAGTCGGAGGAGGAATCTCAAGAATTGGGGCTGTAGAAGTCTGTTGAGACGGGCTATGGAGCATTTGGGCCAGTGCCTGAGACTTCAACAGCCTGCTTACCACCCTCTCCAAATCGTGGTCAGACAGCCTGGAAGATCTCGAAGATCGGCTCCGATGGCTCGCTCCGACAAAGAGGAGACCCCGGCAGTGAATACTTAGTATCGAAGGGGACGGGATCTCTTATGGGCCGGAGCCATCGGGCCAGTCCCTTGAACAGATGGAGCCGATGCTGGATAAAGTGTCGGCTCCAGCGCAATAGTCAGGGTATCGGGCCGGCACCGAACCCACTACTCTGGCAGAAGAAGCATCGGCTCCAGCCGGGCGCGCGCCGAGCCACCGGAGGAGGCTTGGACACTGTAGCCTGAGCCGTGGCTTAGAGGTTTTCCTGCCCTTGCTTAGAGGAGAACCTTCAGGTTTCAACAAACCTCGGAGGATCAGTTTGTTCCTCCTTTCCTGCAGGACTCGCTGGCTAAAGGCATGACACAGCACAGGAGTCCTGCAGGTGCAAACCCAGGCAATACACAAAGTGTGACCGTCTGTCAGGACATTTTCTGACAGCACTGGTCACACTTCTTGAAGCCTGAACCTTGCCTTCCTAGACATCCTAAAAGGATATACACAAACAGTCCCCACAAACACACAACTTAATCCCTACACAGACACACAGGAAGGGAATAACTTGGGGAACTAGGCCTGTCTAAAACTTTCACTGAAAAACTATTTTAAAAGTTTAAAAAGTAAGGAATAGGGTGGGCTGTACTAAATACAGGCTAACCTAACACTGAAGGAAATTAAACCCCTAACTAACTTTTTCTTATTTAACAAGAAAACTTACCTCAGCTGGCAAAGGAGACCTCTTTCGAGATCTGAGGTAGTTCCGCCTTGCATCATGGGATATAGGGTTGCCTCGAGCTGGTAAAAGGAGTTCTCGAGCTAAAGCTAGTGCCGAGTCGGAGCCGAGGATCGGCTCCGAACCCATCCAGCAAGAATGAAGGCGAGATTGACAACTTAACATCTGACAGTTTAAAGCCCTAATGGTCAAAGTAGCAGAAGTGTACACTTTTTTGCCCCATCTTTCCAAAGATGTACAATCCTTTTCAGTGGGAATGGGATTTTTGGCAGAAGCGGCCTTAACTCCCTTAGGACCCTGAGAAATGGTTACAGGGTCAGCAGAAGGGTTCTTGTATAAAAATTGGTGGGAATCAGGAACCCTGTAATATCCATTAGGCTGAACAGGAGTAGGAGGAAAAGAGTCAGGGGTTAAGTTAGCCTCGAAAAAGCATCATCCACAATATCCAAAACAGGAGGAATAGCCAGGGGTCTATGTTGGGGGAGAAGAAGAAAATCCCTTAGTCTTTTCTTAGATTCCGAATACTTCTGTCCTTCCCAGTGGAAATTTTCCCTCATTTCATGTAAAGTTTCCCCAAAAGAGAAATCCTCAGGGGGAGAAGCTGAAGGAATGGATTTCCTCAGCATCAGAATCCTCATAAGGAGGGAAAGAATATTCCTGGTCAGAAGAAGAAACTGAAGAAACAGAAGCCTGATCAGAGGAATCATAATAAACATCCTGCCTTGGCCTTTTATCTGGAGGGGGATGAGAACCCCTAATCATAGTAAGTAAATCCTCCGCCATCTTGAGTAACTGTTTCTGTGACTTGGGAGCCGGTTCAGAAGAGGCCTGTGTTGCAGTCTTTTATTTAGAAGGAGTCTTTGCCTTTGTCTTTGCCTTTATTAGAAGCTGAGTAGGCCCGAAAACCCCTTCGGAAGCCTGTACCTGCACAGCGGCTCTGGACCCATCTGAAGGAGCATTGTCCGAAGGTCCTGCAATAGAAATATTTAAAGGCCTGGTAGGCTTCTCATGAGAGTCCGATTCGGCCATCGGTTCTGAAATGGCCGACGACAGGGGCTGCAAAAGCGCCTCACTGACGACAGCCGAACCTGAAGCTGGCTCCGCTTGTGCGCTATCATCAGATTTGGACCTCGGAGGCCTGTCTTTATCCTTGCGACGTTTGTGAACTCCGGTAGCTGGAACCGTATACGACATTTTGTAGTTAAAGCGCCTACCGAAGTAATGAAAAGCAAAATCGTACCTTCGTTTAATTGTACGTTGATTGAATCCAGCACAAAACCGACAACTAGCTACGTCGTGGTCAGGGCCTAAGCAAGGAATACAGTAAGAATGAAAATCCTTATGAGGTATTTGCTTCCCACATGAAATACAATTATTAACTTTTTCTGACATCGGACTGGAGCAAGAATTTCCCCAACGGGGTACTTAGCTTTGAGTGGAGAAGAAAGTTTTCGGACTGAAGTATATCAGAAAAAAACATCAGGAGTCAGCTGACCGGCACTTGCGAACTGCTATCACCGCACGGCAAGAAAGACTAGAGAAGATGGCGTCGGCTACCAGCTTTGTACTCATGGCGCTCTGACGTCAGGGAGCATGGTTGAACAGCCGACGCCGGACCCAGACATTGGGATTCTGGCCAACAGAGGACTGCCTGCCGGCAGGGGAGAACCCTACAGTCATGACTGCAACAGTGAAACACGATGAACATCTGGCCCCTTGCTGAAAAATATGCAATAGGAAATCAAGCACTGCTGGGATGGGAGCAGTGAAAGGATCCTATGCGAGGCCCAAATGGAAAACCGTTTCCATTTGCTGTTGTAAACCTTCCTGGTAGAAGGCTTATGCGCCGCTACCAGGATGGATCTAACTGCAGACGAGATACTGGAGTCCTGGTAACTAATGGAACTGGATCAACCAAGCTGAGAGCTTGAGGTCGTCCAGATTCAGAGTTTCCAATCCCGAAGGATGAAAAATCGGATCCGGGATGGGATCTAAGATCCAAAGAGGAGCTACAAGATGAGACCGTAGGTACAGGAACAAGGTTTGACGAGGCCAGAATGGGGCTATGAGCACAATCTTGTTCCCCAACCGACGAGCTTTCTGTAAAAATTTTGTTATTAATGGAAGAGGAGGATAAGCATAAAGAAGACCAGATGGCCAAGCATGGACACTAGAGTGTCTCTGGGGCTTTCCCCCAGGGGTGAATTAGAGCGAAATATTCACTGCACTTCACGTTTGAAGGCGATGCGAAGAGATCGCAGCAAGGCTGACCCCACTTGCGGAAGATCTGTTTCACTACTAAGGGGTTCAGAGACCACTCGTAAGGCGAGAGGATAGTTCGACTCAGCTTGTCCGCTAGGATGCTGGACCGACCCGGAATGTGCGTTGCTAACAGAAAATGGTTGGTGTATATCGCCCAATCCCAAACTCTCATGGCTTCTTGGCAAAGAGGGCAAGACCTGGTCCCCCCCTGTTTGCTGATGTACCAGACCACTGACATGTTGTCTGTCTGAATTGCAATAGTCCCTGGAGGGAGAAAGGTATGAAGAGCTTGCAAAGCTAGAAGCACCGCTCTCATCTCCAGAACACTGATATGCAGAACGGTCTCTGTGAGTCCACGTACCTTGGACAGTTCTGCCCATGCAATGGCCCCCCCACCCAAGGCGAGAAGCGTCCATAGTTACCGTGGCTTGGGGTTGTGGCATTATGAACGGTCGTCCTTCCCAAAACTCTTGAGATTGGAGCCACCATATGAGGGAATTTCTGCAAACTCTGCTGAGGGGGACTGGAGAGTCCAATGGGTGTTGAAGGATGGACCACTGGACCTGCAAGGTCCACTGGAAAACCCTCATGTGCAAGCGAGCTAAGGGCGAAAGGTTGATTGCTGCCATAGACCCTAAGGCTCTCAGGACTAACTCCGCTGATGGGGCTGGTGACTGAAGGAGTGCTAGAACGTGAAGGGTTAAGCTGCAACGTCTGTCCGACGTGAAGAAGGCCTTGGTCTGAAGCGTGTCTATTCTGGCCCCTATGAAGTCCAGGACTTGGACTAGTTGAAGGGACGATTTCTTCTGATTTATAGTGATCCCCAACTTGGAGGCTAAAAGCAGGAAGCAATCCCTGGCTGAGCAGAGTAGATGCCTGGTGGAGGCAGCAAGGAGCCAGTCGTCCAGGTAAGGAAAAACCTGTATTCCCTGAAGTCTCAGGTGGGCCGCTACAACTGCAATGACCTTGGTGAACACCCTGGGGGCTGTGGTGAGGCCGAATGGTAGGACCCTGAACTGGTAATGACTGGCCCCCAACCTAAAGCGGAGAAACCTCCTGGATCACCTGTCCATGAGAATGTGGTAGTACGCATCCCTGAGGTCTATGGAGCACATCCAGTCGTTCTCCTGTAACAGGGGGAGAATGGATTGAAGAGTGACCATCCGGAATGTCTCCTTGGCAACGAAGAGGTTCATTGTAGAAAGGTCGAGAATTGATCTCAAGTCCCCAGTCTTTTTTGGCACCAAAAAGAACCTGGAGTAGTTACCTAACCCTGACTGGTCTGGGGGGACATGCTGGATGGCTCTTTTTTTCTAGCAGCTTCTTTATTTCTAAACCTGCAGCCTCCCTCAGACTGGGTGGAACATCGGGGAGGCACCTCGATTGAGGAGGAAGATTTCTGAAGGGAATAGAGTAGCCTCTGGATATTATTCGAAGCACCCAGCGATCTGACGTGATGGACTCTCACTGTGCCAGGTGCTTCAAAAAATGCTCCCCAACTGTCTCCAGAAAGGAGCAGTCCGGCAACCCCCTCAGGGCTGCTGCGTGGGTCGATCGGAAAATGGTTCCTGTGACCCAAAATTCTTCGGCCCCCCTCTGCCTCTGGGCCGGCGTCCACCTTGTCCCCTTCTACCTCTGAAGGACGAAGGGTCGAGTGCAACGGGACTGCTGAGACTTCCGGAACCACATCTTCTTTTGTCCTCGCTTGTTCCTGGAAAAGGACCTTTGAGGAGTCTAGAAGCGGATTCTGACGGCAGACAGCGTCGTCCCGTCTTTCTCGCTCTGGACCAATGTATTGCGGACGGTCTTGCCAAACCGGGTAGAATCGAAGGAAGCGTTCGCAAAGGACGCCTTGAAGGGTTCTGCAAAATCGCAAAGTCGGAGCCAGGCGTGACGCCGTAAGGCGATGCCTGATTCTCTGGCTCTAGCGGCCCCCTCCGTGGCATGGGAGAGTAGCCGCATAGATGTGTTCAATACCGATTTTAGAGTGGCCATGCAAGTCGAGAAGGTCCGTTTGTCCTCGGCCGACATGGACTCAGGGGGAGACTCAGCGTATTCCTTCACCAGATCCTGCTGAAACCTAATCACATGGGCCAAGTAATTCAGCACCCTTATGGAAAAGGTAGCCGAAGCAAACATCCACTTACCGACTCCTTATCAGGAGGATGGACCGAGGAACTATCCTGTGCCAGTTCCTTATCTACCGGGGAACCTTTACTCCACGCTGTCCTATCCACAGGGGGGCTAAGGATCTTATCTGGTCTCCAGGGGATTGGCTCAACAGTGTCCGGCTCCTTCCACGCCCTGGTAGTAATGAGGTCTACCAGGGGGTCGGCCGGAGGGGACACCCAAGAGGTAGACGGGCCTGCGTCAAACGCCTCCAGAAACACTGACTCATCCGAGGAAGGCTTTTGGGCTGACCACCCCCCTTTTAGGCGTAGCATTTCCATAATGTTTCCAAAAGAGACATCCTCGGGGGATGACTTTGGTTCCCCTTCCTCTAAATCTGTGTTATCCGTGAGGGACTCGGGGAAGTCCAAGTGCCTCCTCTTACACTTTTGTTTGTGAGGGACCTCCTCGGTGGGGCTGTCCGAGGAGGGCTCACCAACAGGGTCATGTTCCTTTAGTAGAACTGGGTGGGGCGTCGATGCAGGCTGTCCCTGGGGCCGGATGATGGAAGACAAGCACATCTGAGAGGGAGTGTTGGCTGGATCCGTAGCATGAGCAGGGGGTCTCGAACCTCTTGAGAGGACCCTCTCCACCACATCGAACGCCAAAGGTGAGCCGCTCTCTCTCGGTTCCATGAGCAACACCCTCAGATCCGACGTGGGGATCGGCGTCTGAGCCGAAGCGATCGGATCAGACAGGGAACTGTGCTCAGACCACAACAGGGCCAAAGACACACTTACCCCCTCGGATCCGATGCATGGCTCTCGGCCTCGAGAGCTGGGATCCGAAAGGGAATGCGACAAACTCGAGGGCATGGCAGACGTCGAAGTAGCAGCTACTATCGGCGCCGACTCCCTGGCTCCGCGACTGCTCAGATCTGACGGGTCCAAAACCCGATAATGGATCGGAGAAGGAGCTATGGGGGCAAAAAAAGGGGCTGAGATCCCCACTGGGGGGGGAGGCAGGAGCACTCCCATTTGCATCTGGGCTTGGAGAAAGCGAAGCATCATCCGGTCCATGTCAGTGTCTGAAAGGCTTGTCGACCTAGAAACCACCAAAGTCAGCCAGGAAAGCCGCCGTGATGACCTCGAAGATGGCCGGGGCTCCTCCTCCGGCGAGAAATGTGGAGAACGGAGCCGAGTGGAGAACGGAGCCGAGAGGGGGAGGACCCGGGAATCTTCAGGGGAGAAGAGAGCTGCTTAGCCGACGGGGCCGAGGGGGATGAGTTGGCCCGCCGCTTGTGGCTCCTATGCTTCTCTCTATCCCTCTCTCTTTCTCCCTCTCTCCTCTCTTTCTGCTTCGAGTCCTTCTCCCCCTGGGGAATGGTGGGAGGTTAAGTCCCAGCTAGGGGAGAAAGCACAGCTGGCTGAACAGCTTGAGGGAGAGGAGGAAGAAGCAGAATCCGCGGGTATAAGACCCGCCAGGATCAGCTTGTTCCTTCTATCCCTCAGAGCCCGGGGGTTAAAAGCTACGCAAATATGGCAGCCCAATGACAAATGAGCTACCCCCAAGCAAAGAACGCAAAGCTTATGGCCACACTCAGAGCACTTAGAGAAAAAGGCCTTAGAGCCTTCGGCCATACCCACTACAAAACACACACAATTACACACAAGAATACGGGGAAGGGAATATACTAAAACTAAGCTAGGCTAATGGGATTAACAATCACAAACACACACCTCTCAAACTTTGCAAAAAGAAATTTAAATTTCGACAAATTACTCACTACCTAACCACCAGGAGCTCGTCACTCCTGCTTGTTAAAGCCGCGGCAAATGAGATCTGAAGGTTGGAAGGAGATAGCAGGGTATTATGGGTAAGGGGGAGGAGCTTGGAGCTTGGATCTTTAGCTTGGAAAGCTGCCGGCTCAGATCCAGGTCGGATCCGATACCCACAGGTTGCTGATCAAATGAAGTTAACTACTTCAGATTTAGCAGTTTATAGCCCTAACCTATAAAGTACAGTTTTGTACCTACCATAAATGTAGATGTCCGATAGGTATGCATCTGCAGTCATAACATATGGGTTGTCCTGCCTCAGGCAGCCCTTCGGTCGGCCTGATTCCAAAGTCTGGGTCTGGCCTCGGCTGATGTCGCATCTTCCCCGACGTCACAGCTGCTGGGGTATAAAGGCATCAGCCAACGCCATTTTCCTCAGTGTTTCTTGCCCCAGATGCCAGGTGCCCTCTAGGAAGGCTAAATTTGGATAAAAATTGAAAATTCCAAACAGAGTAAAACAATATATATATATATATATATATATATATATATATATATATATATATATATATATATACATATATATATATATATATATATACATATATATATATATATATATATATATATATATATATATATATATATATATATATACATACATACAAACAAATACACCATAATAGATTCCCCCAGCTAGCTGAAAGAGGGCTAAGCACCCTAGGAATACCACAGAGGGAAGGGGTGGGTAATCCTGACTGCAGATGCATACCTATCGGACATCTACATTTATGGTAGGTACAAAACTGTACTATGTCCTTCAAGGATGCATCTGCAGTCATAACATATGGGTAGAATACCATAGCCAAACTGGGGAGGAGGTACTAAGATAAAGATGGTGTAGTTATGATCCCTGTAAAACTGCAGTTGCAAAACCTGCTCGGGATCTGGAGTATAAAGGTAGATTGTAATGCTTGGCAAATGTATGCACGGAGCTCCAAGTAGCAGCTTCTAAAATGTCTTTGGTAGCCACCCCTCGTAGGAAAGCTGTAGTGGTGGCTGTGGCTCTTGTGGAGTGAGGCCTGATATTTTCAGGAGCTGTCTTTCCATGAAAAGAGTAGCAGAAACAAATGCAATTTCCTATCCATTTAGAGATTGTCTGTTTGGAAATTGCTTTTCCTTGCACTCCAGCTGCATATGCTACCAGAAGTTGGTCAGTTTTTCTGCTGGTTTTAGTTCTGTCCAGATAGTAGCGTAGTTGTCTGTGTACATCCAAGGTGTGCAGTAGTTTTTCCCCCCTGTTCTGTGGGTTAGAGAAGAACGTAGGCAAATGAATAGCTTGGTTCAAGGATACCCTGGATACCACCTTTGGCATGTAAGTAGGATTGGTTCTCAGAGACACTCTATCCTGGTGAAAAATAAGGAGTGGCTGCACTGCCATTAGCACCTGTAACTCGGATACTCTTCTTGCTGAAGTGATTGCTAGAAGGAAAGCAGTTTTCCAAGATAAGAACTGTAAGTCTGCTGATGCTGCTGGTTCAAAGGGAGGTAGTGTTAATTTTTCCAGCACAAAATTGAGATCCCATGCAGGAAGAGGGGGTTTTCTTGGAGGTTTTACATTTTTGATCCCTCTTAAAAATTGTCTGAGGAGAGGGTGAGAGAAGATAGGAGGATCCATGTTGTATTCTGCTGAAATTGCTGAAGCATGGATCTTAATGGAAGAATATGACAGGCCATTGTGGAACAGTTCTGCTAAGTATTCTAGGATGTGTGCTAGGTTTGCCAGTGTGACATTTGTACCCTTTGAAGCGCTCCAAATGAGGAATCTCTTCCATTTAGCTGAGTATGTTTTTCTTGTGGAGGGTCTACGAGCCTCCAGGATTATGTCCTTGACCCTTTGAGATAAGACAGTTTGGCTTTGTTTTAGACAATTTTCCAGGCAGTCAGCTGCAGTGTTTTCAAGTTTGGATACAGTATCTTGAAGTTGTTCTGCGTTAGAAGTAGAGGCCATAGGGGTAGAGGCCATGAGTTCGTCCGAGACATGCTTCTCAGCAGCGGATACCAGTGCTGCCTTGGCCAGTCTGGAGCTATCAGTATCACATTTGTCTGTTCCTCTCTGATCTTCAGTAGTACTCTGTACATCAATGGAAGTGGTGGAAAGGCATACACTGCTAGGGCATTCCAGTTGAAAGAGCTAGGGCATTCCAGTTGAAAGAGAGGGAGTCCACCTTCCAGGCTTGTGGGTGGTATACTCTTGAGCAGAATTTCTTTAGTTGGTTGTTGAGTGGGGAGGCGAACAGGTCTATCTCTGGCATTCCCCATTTGTTTGTTATGATTTTGAAGATGTCTGGATGCAGCATCCATTCGTGAGCATCCGTGGTAGTTCTGCTTAAGCTGCCTGCTAGTGAATTCTCTTTTCCTGGTACAAATTTGGCCTGCAGTTGGATGTTGAGATCCAGGGCTAGGTTCCACAGATCCATTGCCATCCGGCATAGAGGGTAGGAATGCGTGCCTCCCTGTTTGTTTATGTACCACATGACTGTGGTATTGTCTGTCCTTATCAGCAGATGACCTTGCTGGAGGAATGATTTGAATGCCTCGATTGCATGTTTCACTGCCAGCATCTCCTTTAGGTTTATGTGCAAATTCAGCTGGTCTTGAGTCCATAGGCCTTGGATGCACTTGTCTTCCATGTGTGCTCCCCATCCTCGGTCTGAGGCGTCCGTGGTGATGGTCTGCCTTGGATGTGGTTTGGTGAAAGGCAACCCTCTGTTGGACTGGCAGGCCTGAGCTCACCACAGGAATTCCTTTTTCAGGCATGGAATGATTGGAATCATTGTTTCTAGACTGTGCCTGTGCTGAGACCATACATTCCTTAGGTACCATTGTAATTTCCTCATATGCAGCCTGGCATGTGGGATCAAGATTATGCAAGATGCCATGTAACCCAGGGCCTGCAGGACTTTCCTTGCAGTGAGCTGAGTTTGTCTCGTCAAAGCCATGAAGTAGACTGGTAGTTGCTTTTGTTTTTCTTCTGTGAGAAAAGCCATCTGAGTTATTGTGTCCAGATCCGCACCCAAAAAGGTTATCCTCTGGGATGGCACTAGTCTTGACTTCTGGATGTTGACTGTGTATCCCAAGGCCTGTAACAGGTGTATGACATAGGCCAAATCCTTTGTAAGTCTTGTCCTGTTCTCTGCTTGTATTAGGCAGTCGTCCAGGTATGGGTAGATTTGAATTCCCTGAAGCCTGCAATGTGCAATTACTGATGCCAGGCATTTCGTGAATACTCTGGGTGCAGTAGATAAGCCAAATGGCAATGCTGAGAATTGATAATGCTCTGATCCTGCAAGAAATCTGAGGTGTCTTCTGCAATCTGGTCGTATAGGGACGTGCAGGTATGCCTTCTTGAGATCTAGAGTCACCAGCCAAGACTCCTTGCCCAACATGGGAAGAAGTTGCTGTAGGGTCAGCATTTTGAATTTTGGCACAATGAGATATGTGTTTAGTGCGGACAAGTCGAGAATAGGCCTCCATTGGGTTTCTTTTCTTGGTACAAGGAATAGTCTGGAGTAAAACCCTTGGCCTTGTTCCGTAGATGGTACCCTTTCTATTGCATTCATCTGAAGTAAAATGTTGATTTGTCTTAAAGCCTCTGGCTTCTGGTTTGGTGGAAGGTTTGGCATTCCGCTCCTTCTTGGTAACGTGTGGAAATGAAACCTGTATCCTCTGTCTATTGTTTGCAATGTCCATTTGTCTTTTGTAATGCAATGCCAGTTGTTTGAGAATAAAGCCAATTTTCCGCCCAAGGGTGCTTCCAGTTGTTCCCTTGTAGGCGGAGTCAGAGTCAAGTCATTGTGTTTGTCCTGTGGAAGTGGATGTAGTTGCAGCTGTGGCAGCACTTCTCTGGTTGGCAGGTTGCCACTGGCGACCCCTGTAGGCACCTTTTGATTGACCTCTGCCTCTTGGGCGTCTATTCCTGCCCCTCTGTGCTTTGGAGTTGTCTGGAAAGGACCAATTCTTTGAAGGCCAGTTTCTGCTGAACCTCGGAGGTTGGACCTGCAGAAAATCCTTAACTGTTTGCACAGATTTTGCTTTTTCTTCCACTTTCTTTAGAATCTCCTGTGCAGGGGAGCCAAATAAACTTTGTTTCTCCATTGGAGCATCTAGGAGTTTAGCCTTAACATGGTCCGGCAAGGATTGTTCTTTTAGCCAGGGATGTCTACGAATTACTGCCCCAGTCATAGCTGATCTAAATGAAGCTTCCAGTGCATCATAGCCACATTTTAAAAAATGATTACTGACCTGCTGAGAATTGTGTACCAAATCCTGAAGGGCCTTACGGTCTAAAGGTTCAGGAGAAGAAAGCTTTTTTTATTCAGATGGTCTAACAAATATTCCTGGTACTGTATCATATGGAATTGACAGTTTAAAGCCCTGGCAGAAAGAGTAGCAGATGTATAAACCTTTTTTCCCCATCTCTCTAATGCTCTTGACTCCCTTTCAGAGGGTAGTGGGTTTTTGGCAGTGGCAGCTGCAACACCTTTCGGGCCCTGAGAAATAGTTTCTGGGTCTGCAGCATGGGCCTTATACAAGTGGAAGTGGAATCCGGAACCCTGTAGTATCTGTCAGGTTTGGCAGGGGCCGGAGGAAGTGAATCAGGGGCAGAGCTGACATCATTATATGCATCATCAACTACAGTTAGCACAGGTGGTATGGCTAAAGGCCTATGCTGTGGCAAGTGTAAGAAAGTCCTAAGTCTTTTTCTAGAATCAGAAAAATCCTGACCCTGCCATTGTAAGTGTTCCCTCATAGTGTAAAGTTTCCCCAAAGGAAAATTCCTCTGGAGGGGAAGCAGAAGGGATAGAGTCTTCTGCATCAGAGTCCTCATAAGGTGAGTATGGCCCTTCGTGATGGTCTGACAAATCAGATCCATCTGAGGAGTAGTCAGAGGAGAGAGGTTCAGGGGGTTCAGTCCTGGGCCTTTTGTCAGGAGGAGGTTGGGAGGCCCTGTCTGGGTGAGGTTGGGAACCCCTAATCAGAGAAATAAGGTCCTCAGCAAGACTGAGAATCTGGGTACTTGAGGAAGGTCTCTGTGAGGTTGATTTTGCAGGTAAAGCTTTAGTAATTTTAGCTGCTTTAGCCCTGGAGAAAGCCTTAAAAGACATAGAAGCAGGGGGCCTAGCTGCCCCACGTGCAGGAGTGGAAATGTCCAAAGGAATGGTGTTGGACAATTCTCGTGCGCTTGCTTCTTCAGTAGGGATTTCTGTAGCCGACTCGGCCGGGGCCTCGCTGGCCTCAGTTGTCGGAGGTATGATTTCAGCAGAAGGAAGAACCGAGACACTCGCGGTAGGCCTAACCGTGGTTTCAGCCGAAACCGCGGGCCGCGAGTGTCGGTCCTTTTCCTTGCGTTTTTTGGCTAAATGCGTAGTCAGAGTCTCCGACGGCATTTTATATGCAAAAGCGGATCCAAAAAACTCTTCTGCAAACTCCGACCGACGTCTAAGAGTCCGTCGGTTGAAGGAGGCACAGGCTAAACAGGCTGATACGTCGTGGTCTGGGCCTAAGCAAGGAAGGCAGAAGGAATGGAAATCCTTATGAGGTATTTGTTTCCCACAAGTTAAACAATTATATACTTTGTCTGACATCGGCTGAGGCAAGAAAGAGTCCCCAACGGGGTACTTAGCTTTTTAGAAGTCTTCGGTAGCTGAATCTCTGGATCTGACCGACCGGCACTTGCGAACAGCTTCTGCTTCAGGCACCGCGCGGCAAGAAAGACTGAGGAAAATGGCGTCGGCTGATGCCTTTATACCCCAGCAGCTGTGACGTCGGGGAAGATGCAACATCAGCCGAGGCCAGACCCAGACTTTGGAATCCGGCCGACCGAAGGGCTGCCTGAGGCAGGACAACCCATATGTTATGACTGCAGATGCATCCTTGAAGGACATCACAGTGGCTTAACTCACTCTAGGCAAATTAACTGACCGACAATACGGCTGTTGTTTCCTGATTACCTGAACAGTTGTGCAGAATAATGGCTTAGCTAAAAAAAAAGCATGTATTTTCTTTGTAAAATGAGTAAAACTAAAAAACTGAAAATAATGTACATCATCCAAAACAGTACTATTTCCAAAATGCTGAACAGGTGTGGGGAAGAGGATAAAGATGTAGCAAATCACAAAGTACAGTATGTGGACTGGACACTCTAAATTGGCCCTAGGTATGAGTGTGTGCGTGTGTGTGCCTTCTGTGGAAGGTTGGGCGCCGGGCTGGCAACTCGACACTGTAAAACTCCACTGCCAATCATGAGCGGACAGGTGATCTGCTGTGGCGACCCCAAACCAGGAAAAGCCAAAAGAAGAAGAAGTCTCTCCTCACCCATTAAGTAATACCCTGTCTGTATATTTTCTGTATGGTTTCCTACTGAAGTTCAGAGGACTACAATTATGATCCTTGGAAAAAGAAGGAAGAAACATAACCAAGTCCAAAGGCTGTAGTACCACAGACTCTTTCTGTGGCTCTAGTGTATGACATTTTCAGACTCAGTACATATAAAGACGAAATGTGGGGGGTGGGCACAGCCCCCACATCAGGGGATACAGTAGTGGCAAAGTGAAGTTCCCCACATCTAAAAAAAAAAAAAAAAAAACAAACAAAAAATGACACTAAAAGGCATTACTGTGAATCGAGAGATTTCCTTGGCCAACTGCACTTTACCTTTCACTGCTGTGGGACTCAATTATGGATACTGCAAAGGGACTCAATTATGGATATTACTAATCAAATATGTAGTCTTTCTCTTTAGCTGCTGTTAATCCTTACTTTCCACGAAAAGCACTTCATCTAGAGCTGTGTGCAACTACACTTATGTTCCTTGAAAACTGCTTCCTCTACATCTGTGCAGAAAGAATAGTTGTGCAAAATCTTACCATAACCATAGATGTCCTTCTCTTCCATGTTGCAGTATTCTAATTGTGGGATTTCCTGCCCTCAGGTGACTCATACGCCAGCTCCTATACAAAAGCTTCAGCTTGGCTGTTGCAGTTGCATGGGATGTCACACGTAAGGCCATAAACCAGGGGACGTAAATGTGATGTCTGCATGCACAATCCTCAGAACTTGAAGCTCAGCAGGCACAGTAGAAGTCCCAGCAGGAGAAGATGCCAGTGGTGTCAGGTTTGGGGCCCTGGGGTCCTTCTGTAGCATAGATAGGTCCAGGGTGAAGCTGGGATGAAAAGAGAATGATAAGGGGGGTACTGGAGGGTGGTAAAGAATACTTCAACATGGAAGAGAAGGACATCTATGGCTATGGTAAGCTTTCACACAACTACTCTATGTCCTTCTATTCCTATGTTGCAGTATTCTAGTTGTGGGAGAGTACCACAGCTTAGTTGGATGAGAGGGTGGCGGATGCAGAAGAGGATTCTAAAAAGCCCTGTAGGATTGCCCTGGTGAATCCTGCACGTGCTCTGGAGACTTGGTCTAGGTTGTAATGTTTGGTGAAAGTGTGGATAGTGGATCATGTGGCTGCTTCCATAATGGAAGCAGTGTCCAGACCTTTTAGGAAAGCCTTGGAGGTGGCCATTGGCTTTGTGGAATGGGCCTTTACTCCCACTGTTTTTTTTTTCCCATGATGGGGGTAGCAGAGACAGATGGCTTTCCTGATCCAACATGCAATGGTTTGTTTGAAGACTGCCTTGCCCAATGCTCTGGGATGGAAGGAAACTGAGTTTTTTAGATTTCCTAATGGATATAGTTTTGTCCAGGTAAAATCTTAGTTGCCTGTGTACATCCAGGGAGTGGGGTATCTTCTCCCCTTCATTTGTGGGAGAAGGAAAGAAGGTGGGTATGTGGATAGATTGGTTTAGAGACAAATCATTGACCACCTTGGGCATAAAGGATGGGTTATTTCTCAGGGTGACCCTGTCCTTGTGGAACATGGTGTAGGGGGGGCAAGCCATTAAGGCTTTGCAGCTCTGAAACCCTTCTGGCTGATGTGATGGCCACTAGAAGGACTGTTTTCCATGTACATATCTGTAAGAAAGCTGTCCCAGCAGGTACAAAAGGGTGTTGGGTACATTTTTCCAGGTTGTAGTTAAGGTCCCAGGGCGGGGGGATAGGCATTTTTGGAGGTCTCATGTGTAACACCCCCTTAAGGAAGAATTTTACGTTGAGCCTGGCTAGTAAGGGGGGATCAAGAGGCAAGTAGGCTAATATTGCAGAAAGGTGTACTTTCACTGAAAAATAGGAAAGTCCACTTTCCTGGCCTCCCTCAGGACTGAAAGCAAGTCCTCTGAGTCATGGTGTTTGAATGGGATGAAAAGTTTATCACCCACAGTGTCAGGGACAACATCTGCAAGTGTGGGTGGAGGAGAATTTCTTTTTCTTGTGTCAGGAGGTCCACCTTGTAGGGTAACTTGTAGTGATTGCCCTTGGCTAGATTGTAAAGTAGGGGGAACCAGTGCTGCCTTGGCCAGTAGGGGGTCACTAACAAGATTTTCGGTTTGTCCTTCCTGATTTTCAGGAGGACTTTCTGAATCAGTGGGAAGGGGGGCATAAAGAAACTTCCCCTCCCAGGAGATGTTGAAAGCGTCTACTCTCCAGGCTAGAGGGGAGTAAGTCTTTGTGCAGAAGTTCTGCAACTGCCTATTCTGGGGGGAGGCAAATAGGTCTGTTTGAAGAGTGCCCCACCAGTGGACTATATCTAGGAAGACAGCCCTGTCCAGCATCCATTCGTGTTGTGGAGAGGATGTCCTGCTTAGGTGATCTACATCCATTCGTGTTGTGGAAAGGATGTCCTGCTTAGGAGATCTGCTTGCTTGTTGTCTTGCAAGGGGATGTAGGTTGCCTGCAAGGACAAGTTCTGGTGAGAGGCTAGGTCCCATATCAGCAGGGTTAGTCTGCAAAGCTGATATGCCTTTGTCCCTCCGTTTGTTGAGGTACCACATTACAGTGGTACTGTCTGTTACTATTAGAAGAACCCTTGGTAGAAGCAGAGGGGTAAAAGTTTTCAGAGCTAAGAAGACTGCTGTTATTTCTCTGACATTGATGTGTTTGGCCTTCAAGAAAGGGTGCCAGTTTGCTTGAACCCTAAGATGTCATTGTTGCACCCCAACCTGAATCTGAGGCATCTGTATGAATTACTTGGGTTGGGGGGGCTGAAGTGGAAGTCCTGGGTTTAGCTGGACTTGCTGGATCCACCAGCTGATTTCTTCCTTTAGACAGGGGAGGAGGGGAATTACTTGTTCCAAGTGATTCAGGTGCTGGGACTAAATGTTTTTGAGGTACCACTGTAGCTTGCTCATATGTATTCTGGCCAGTGGTAGCATAGGGATGGTTGCTGCCATTAAGGCCAGGAGCCAAAGGAATTTCCTTGCAGTTACTATCTGAGAGTATAGGATCTCCTTGAAGTGGGAGGTCAGGGATAGTACCTTGTCCTGTGGGAGAAACGCCTTCATTCTGTCAGTTTGGATTCTGCAACCCAGAAAAATCTTGTCCTGGTCTGGGTTCAAGGAGGACTTTGGAAGGTTAAGGGTGAACCCTAGATTCTGCAGAAGGGACATGGTGAAGTGCAGATGATCTGAGAGGGTATCTTTTGAATCTGCCAGTATTAGGATGTCATCCAGCTAGGGGTAAATCTGAATTCCCAGAGTTCTGCAGAAGGCAATGGTCGGGGCCAGTCATTTTGTGAACACTTGAGAGGCAGTGGAAAAACCAAAGGGCAAAGCAGTAAATTGGAAATGAAAGGAGGGCCCAGAGAAATGAACAAATCTTCTGTGGGAAGTCCTGATGGGTATGTGTAGGTAGGCCTCTTTTACATCCAAGGTGGCCATATAAAGCCTTGGCTGGTATGAGAGGTAGCAGAGTGGGAAATGACAGCATTTTGAAGGTGGGCACCAGAAGGTGAATATTTAGGAAAGAGGTCTAAGATGGGTCTCCAAGGGTAGTCTTTCTTGGGAACAAAGAAGAAACGGGAGTAGAAACCTTTTCCTTCCTATCCTGAGGGAACAGGTTTTATGGTACCCAGCTTCAGCAGGTCTGTCAGAACCTGTGGAAGGAGATGTAGCTATTTTTTTTTTTGGGGGGGGGGTGTGGGTGTTTTTTTCTTTCCAGGAGAGGAAATATCCTTTTTGGATAATGGATAGTACCCATTGGTCCGAGGTTATGCTTTGCCAGAAGGGGAGGCAGTGGGGAAGGCGTGCTGAGAGTGGAAGGTGGGCAAGGCAGTCGTGCATTGTTGGGGCCTCCTCTGTCCTTATAAGGTTGTCTGGACTGAGGATGCAGGGCAGCAAATCTGGACGTGGTGGGTCTTCTTGCACCTCTTCTAGATCTGGAAGAGGAAGTACCCACCTTATTAGGGTTTTGCCTTACAAAGATGGCTTCAGCAGGGTAGTTTCTGTAGTACTTGGGAATGGGGAACACTAGTAAATGTTCTATGTCCTGCAATTCCTTACTTTTTTCTTGCAGATTCTTAAAGAGAATTGCAGATTGTTTTCCAAAAGGAAATTGTGATCCAGGGAGGACATCAAAGATCTTTGACTTGACGTCTTCTGGGAGATTCTGAAGTCTCAGCCAGGAGTATCTCCTGAGGACAAAAGCAGATGTTGCAGAGTGAGCAGATGCTTCTGCAGCATCACAGCTGCATCTAATCGAGTGTTTGGCTATGTGTGTAGCCAGAGAAAGTTTGGAGGAGATGTTAGCCTTAATGGGGCTGTCAGGGATAGAAGCCAGTATGGAGGAGGATTGAGAGACCAAGTCCAGAGCATATTTAGTCATGTGAGTCTGATAGTTAATGGCTCTGAAAGCCAATGTGGAAAAGGTGTATATCTTCTTACCAATCCTATCCATAGATTTGCTGTCTTTATCAGTAGATAGGAGTGAGGCGGAGGGAAGGAGCCCGGATTGCTTATCAGGGTAGGTGGCAATCACTGTTGGGTCTGGCAAGGGTGGTTTGACTAAGAATTCCTGCTCTTCAAGCACCTTGTAGAAGCGATCTGGGTGCTTGGGGGCAGGTGGCTGCAAGTATGGGGCCTTAGATGCAGAATTAAAGGCATCCAAATATACAGGCAGAACTGGAGGAACAGCAGATGGGGAGGGGGATTCAAGTTGAAGAAGCTCAAAATACCTCTTTCGGGTGTCAGTCATTTCTGAAGTATCCCATCTGAAATGGTCTTTCATCTTGGTGATGGTCTCACCAAAAGTAATATCCTCAGGGGGAGAATCCCCCTCAATAGATTCCTCATCAGGAGAATAATACTCCTGGGGAGAAGCAATTTGGGAGGTGTAAGACACGGAGTCCTCTGAGGAGGAAAAGGAAGTATCATGCTCTTCTTCCCCAACCTGAAATGTCATGGGGGGGGGAGGCTGAAGCAGGCCTACGGCTGAGCAAAGGCAGAGTAGTGGGGGATGAGGCTTAAGGCCTAAGGGCCATAAAGGTCTGCAACAAGGAAGAAGCGAAGGACTGCCAATCCGGTAGACCTTCTGCAGTGGAGGGGGCATGCTTGGTTTTCTGTTTCTTTTTATCCAGAGTGGATGTAAGAACCGGCCTGGAATCAGGTTTAGTAGGAACCGTATCAGACGTCTGGATCCTGTCAGAGGAACCATAGAAACTGGTTCCCCCTCCCTCGACCTAGATGGTAGTCAGGTCTGGATAGGCTCCAAGGACATGTCAGTCGTAGGCTGAGCAACAGCTTCCCCAAAGGTCGTCACTGAAGTCAACGGTTCCGCCGGGCACCCCCCAGCTCCTAAATCGGCAGCTGGTGAGGCGTCCGGTATTGGAGCAGCAGTCGAAAAAGGCCTAGGAAGCTTGGGCTTCTTACGTGAAGGTTCTGACGCGGCCTCCGAGGCGGGATCTATTCTTAGGGATAACCGCTTAAGGCACTGGTTTTCTAAGTAGAGGTTTAGTGCGGCCAGACGCCTGCATAGGGTCTTCGGCACAAACTGACAAATGGAGCAAGCGGAATGGTCGTGCTCTCGGCCTAAGCAAAAAACACACCTATCATGGGTGTCTTTATGGGGTATCTGGCACCCGCATTGGCATTTACCCTTTTTACCTGACATCGGCTATAAATTGCTACAACAAACCAAGCCTAAGCAAAAACAATTGGATATGAAAAATTCAAAACCCAACGGGTTATACTTAGCTTTAGTGAGATGTCTCATGAGAAGGAGCGAACACACAATGCGTCGGTCTGCGACTGAAAAGCTCTGAAGATTGTGCGTGCAGACGTCACATTTAAGGCCCCTAGTTTATGGCCTTATGTGTGACATCACATACAGCTGAAACAGCGAAGCTGAAGCTTTTGTATAGGAGCCAACGTACGAGTTGCCTGAGGGCAGGAAATCCCACAGCTAGAATACTGCAACATAGGAATAGAAGGACATCTATCCTTACATTCTACGTAAAATGTTATATCTACAGTTGTGTTTAACTATTTTTACATTCAAAAAACAAACAAAAAAATATCTATAGTTGTGTTGAACTATCTCTGCATTCCATGAAAAATGCTTCAAAAGAAGTACACAAAGACAGAAAAACACTCAGAAAAACAAAAATATTCCAGGGGAAAACAAGCATGTCCTTAGAAAGCACATTCACATTAGGAAGTTTTAACAGCAAGGAAGCATTTACTGCTGCGTCCCACAACCATTTGAAAAACATCTAAAATTAAGCTTTATTCAAACAGCATGACATGTTTAGAAAATGTCCTGCTGGTTAAACATACACAGTGCTGATGCATCAGTCAAACAACTGGTCAAAAATTGTTCTGATTGTCCAGGTAAAAATTTCCTGAGTGCATACTAATACAGAACCCACAGTTTGCATACTGCAGTCATGCCTTTTGTTTCAAGACATAATGCTGTCTCAGTGTGAAGGCACTGTCCAGACTCCAGCACCACAGTTTCCTATATTCCTGGGCATATCTGCAATAGTGATACAAACATTTCCAGTCTGAGGTGCACCAGTTAGTTATTCTAAGTGAAGACGGCGTCCATCTCTCTCATCTTAACGATCTGGTCGCTGAAGGCAGAACACTTTGGCTTTGCCATCGCCAGCTGCTGTCACCATGACAGAGGCTTCCCTGAGAAGATAAAATATAAAAACTTATTAATCAAAACCGAAATTGTGGTCAAATAATACTACTATATAAAGGTTGAAAAAACTGTGAAAACATGGCACTGCTCTCCTTATCATTTACACATAAACCTGTACTACACGTACCCACAAATTGTATATTACTGTATCACTTCTTCAACTAACCCCGACACCAGAACTTTAAAAAACTAATAATTTCTCCAAGCTGAATATCTCGAACATGAATTTGTGAACCATGCAGGCTGACACCTCTAAGGAATGTCGCCGGTAAAAGATCACTTGTCAGAAGCAGAGGTCTGCTGAGCAACTCTGGATCCAACTGATGAACTGAAAGCCAAGGGCCTGTGCAGAAGCGGAGGGATGTGACGACATGTCAGATTCTGTACAGATCTTGACAAAGGCCTGTGCCACCAGTGCAATCGCGGAATGGTGCTGCAAAAGCACCTCGCCTTCCTCAGTGATAATGATCCTTGGTGGACTGGCAGATGGTGAATGTTTGTCAACTGAGGCCCTAATCTTTGGCCTTTTATCCTTGTCCTTCCTACACTTACGGAGCTCAACCTTGGAACAACTGGCAACGCCACTGGATGATGTAAGGTAGATGACAGACTAAGATGTATAGCTAAGATTTCAGCCCTATGCCAGAGAGTCCTAGAACTGAAACAGGGACAAAAAAAGCAATTAGGAACATTGTGATTCAGGACTAGGTAGGTGACACACAACATATGAAAGTCTCAGTATGTGGGATTTGTTTACCACAGTGCAGACAGTTGTTAACCTTATCTGACATGGGTTAAAGCAAGAAAAAAATAATTCCCCAATGGAGTGCTTAGCTTTAGCCAATTTCTCTCTGGTGCGGATGGGCCGACAGACGCACTGAAACATTGTTTCAGGTTCCGACAACAAGAAAAGACTGATGTCATGGTGTCAGTAGGCTCCCTTTGTACCTAAGCATACAAATATCAGGATGGGACATCTGCCAGCCTTAGGAGGAGGGAAATTTTTTACTCTTGTATTCGGGTTGGCCAAGGGCTTCCACAGCAGGAAATCCCACAAGTCAGGACTGCAACAATGAAACACAAAGAACATTTACAATCTTCCAAGCCGAGCACACTGTTGCAGTTGCCTCTACTGCCAGTCCATCCTTGCATCATTCCCAGGTGACTTTGTACAGCACTGTGCCACTGTTAAGTTTCTGACAATGCATTCTAGAGTCCACCACCTTCTCTGTGATACACTACTTTTAAAGATTAGTTATGCAGCTGTCAAATCTCCCTCTTTCTCTGTTATGGGTTGTCATTTGTTTTACTCTACTAGCATCTCTCGGGACTATGAGAAGGGATGACAACGAGAAGACAGTGTGAATAATGTTAAAAAGACTACAGTATACAAACACACTGAATAAATGGTAAAACTCAGATAAAGATGTTGATATAAACAGCTTCACTGCACCCCCCCCCCAGATGGAATTGGCAACTATGCAGAGTTCTACACCAGTACTTTATAAAAACACCAGTATAACTGCACTGACTCAACCATACTTGATCGGCCTAAAACAAGCTTCTCAAGGAACAGCAAACCTGCCTGGTGGACAACTGCCATTAACAGGCTTCACAATAAGAGGAAGAAATTGTCTAAGAGTAAGAGGGACCAAGCCCCAAACTGGAAACACTACCTCCTCAGTCTCAACAAGCAAATAAGACTTCTTGGAAAGTCCTCCAAAGCAAACTATGTATCCAAAGTAGCTTCCTCAACTTAAGGACAACCCATAAGGTGCTCTTTAGTTACATCTGTAACCTAAAAGGAAAGGCCCAAATTTGTGCCGAACTGGTAGTCAATAATACCACATATACTGAACCTATGGACATAACTAACTTGTTGGCAGTCAGGTTCTGTGAAAACTTCTCTCCCCTGTCCTCATCACATGTACCCTGTGACATCCTTACCATCTGTCCCCCACCTTGTATTTCAAAAGAGCAGGTTGTAAATGCCCTCTCTATGGTCAAAAACATATCAAAAACATAGCGTCTCTGGGACCTGATAATATCCCAGGCTGCGTCCTACATGGGCTCCAACAAGAAATAGCAGCACCACTGGGTACTCTTTTCAATCATAGGCTAAGCACCGGCTTCGTCTCAGCTGAATGGAAAACACCCTCCATTATTCCCTTGCAGAAAGGTGGTGCTTCCACTGACCTCGGGAACTATAGATCTATTAGTCTAATTAGCCTTATCTGCACGGCCATGGAGCGAATCATCATGGACCTTACCAAAAAAGATATAGGTAATCTTTAAACACTTGACCCTACTCAGTTTGGATTTCTCAAAAAAAAGATCATGCCCATTAAACCTGGTTAACTTCTTCGAGACAATCACCAAGGCCATGGACAAAGGTAAATCTGTACATACAGCCTACGTAGACTTAGCCAAGGCATTTGACACTATCCCCCACCTCAGGCATCATTGACAAACTCGCCCATCTAAGTATCAACCCTTACATCGTCAGATGGGTCGCTAACTGTCTCACTGAAAGAACACAGTCACAATAGGGGACTCCACCTCCAACAGCAGATCTGTAACCAGTGGTGTTCCACAGGGATCAGTCCTGGGACTTCTACTGTTTAGAATCTATTTTTCCGAAGTAGAAGCAAAAACTGAAAGTCTGTGGCTGACAAACTTTTCTAATGACTGCAAACTGGGGACGGTCACAGAATCTCCACATGATGTCAACATCCTACAACAGGGTCTTAGACAAACAAATGATTGCTGCCAAAGTCATGGCCTTAAACTCGATACAAAAAAACGGATCACCATTCCTTTTATAGTAAGAGCGAGTGATGTTCCTGCTAACTACCACATCAACAGCAACACCCTAAATCTGCACTCAGTTGTGAGAGACCTGGGCACACAAGTTGACATCAATCTTACCTTTGATCACCAAAGTCTTCACAGTGGTAAAAAGGGCATTCTATCTTGCTCATATAAATAAGGGCACTGCCTCCAGAAAAAAAGAAGAAGTTATAACCTCCCTGTACTCTTCCCTCATCAGGCCAATAATTGAGTACATCAGCACTTTTGGTATGTACCTTTCCAAGCACCTGCAGCAATTGGAAAAACCACAAAGGTTCCTCACAAGGGAAATTCAAGGTCTTCTGCATCTATCCTATGTAGATCGTCTGAAATCATTGTCACTTTATTGTTTCATACAGACTACTCAGAGGCGATCTCTGCCTTGCATATAAAGCAATCTCTGACTCTGCTTTATTGGAAATGCTGCACATCTGCAAGTAAAATGGTATACAGGTTACTCACTCTAAAGACCTTAACCTGGTATGCAACATTAATAGAACCTGCTGGAGGGACAGATGCATCTCACAGAGGTTACCACACCTTTGGAACAGACTCCCACTTCATGTCAAACAGAGCACCTCATTTGCCTTGTTCAAGCGCAATCTGGACAACTGAACGGTGAACCGTAAATTCATCCTGATGGTTCCACCTGTGTCCCTCTTGGACATGGGCATTAAGTGCTGACCATGGAAATAACAGTAGAACTTGGCTAGGCTTGCAAGTGTCCTAGGGCCATTAGCCTAGTAGCTTCCTATGATCCTATGCAAGTATATAACATACCTCTCAACTTCTTTGTTCAAGAATTCTGGAGAAATCCAAAAGAAATGCGGGGACAAAGGCCCAAAGTAATGGCCGACTATTAGATATTACTCAAATTCCTTTAAGAATTTCATAAAATAACAGGTTCTGCAAAAAACTGCACACTAAAAATATAAAACTCTAATGTCTGGAATTAGTGACTATAACCTTCAGTGATTTACCAGATTTGTTATACAGGGGCAGAGAAAAAGTTTGAGACAAGCTCAGAGACATTTTGTAAAATTCTGGACTTTTCAGAGGTATGGTACATACATACACACACATACAGTGTGGAATCATAAATTCCATATGATGTTTGAATACATTTTCTCTGGTAGACGTGAACATATACATGGTTACTTTAATTGGTCTTGACATTCTGGTTTCCCAAGGACTTTTTATTTTTAATTATTTTCTCTACTACGAGTCCCTCATTTCTCCTGTTAGTCCTCCACAATAAGTGTTTCTTCTCTCCTTAATGACTCTTTTTCAAGGGGGGGGGGGGGTAACACAGATTTTTCCCATTTTCCCTCTTGAATGTCTCCAAAATTATTTTTGGTATTTTTTACTTTTACGTACAAAAACTCCTTTACTGCATAGTCCAGACACTACATGAAACCTTCTCTATAAACAGAACTACTATAAATTTCATACATGTTCTAAATGTAGTTTTTGGCAAATGCTACATATAAAGTGACAGTGACTGAAAGTTATGTTATTACCACAACAAAAAAGCTGCATTTTTATAGTTCACCTTCCTGACCATGAGGACTGATCCCTGCCAGCTCATCAGTCAGCTTGCCACTGACCTTAAATTTCCCAAGCTTCAGCTGCTCCCTTTAATGCATTACATCCATGATCCTTCATTTTTCAGATCTGTAGCAGAAAAACAAGAAACTATGCATATATCTATCTATATCTATCATATATATATATATATATATATATATATATATATATATATATATATATATATATATATATATATATATATATATATATATATATATATATATATATATATATGGATGGATATATCTATATATATATATATATCTATATATATATATATATATATATATACATATATATATATATATATATATATATATAGATAAATATCGATAAATATAAATATATATATATATACATATATATATATCTATATATATATATATATATATATATATATATATATATATATATATATATATATATATATATATATATATATATACATATATATCTATATCCATATATATGTATATACCTATATATATATCCATTTATATATATATATATATATATATATATATATATATATATATATATATATATATATATATATATATATATATATATATATATATATATATATATATATATATATACACACACACATATATATATACACACACACACACACACACACACACACACACACACACACACACATATATATATATATATATATGTGACTCAACCTTTCCTGGCTGACAGGTAATCTGTGCCTCAAAAGCAGAAGGAAAGTACAGTTGTGTACCTACCATAAATGTAGATGTCCGAGTGTATTCACTGTTGCAGTCATTACAGTTGGGTTATCCTGCTGGCAGGCGACCCGCAGTCGGCCCGAGTTCCAAAGTCTTGGTCAGCGTCTGTTGCTTTCGCCTCTTCCCTGATGTCCGTGCGCCAGGGGTATAAAAGTTGCCACAACGCCATTTTCTTGCCCCAGATGTCAGGTGCCCCCAGATAGGAAGGCTGAAAAGATATAAATATGCCAAACAACCATGCATATATTACTATAAACATTTCTTGAATCTACAAGCAAATACACCACATAGGTATAGAGTTGAGAAGTACAGAATAGTCCCAGCAAAGAGGGGGATGGTGGGTGGGTGGGTAACCTGGACTGCAACAGTGAATACACTTGAACATCTACATTTATGGTAGGTACACAACTGTACTATGTTCATAGTGTTTCACTGTTGCAGTCATTGCAGCTGGGTAGAATCCCAAAGCTGAGGTTGGGTGGCTGGGTCTAGATTGGATTTGGCAAGGCTAACAAGCCCTGCAGAACTGCGGTGGCAAAGCCTGCTCTGAATTTGGAGTAGAGAGGTAGGTGGCAGTGCTTGGTAAAAGTGTGCACTGAGCTCCAGGTTGCAGCTTTTAATATGTCTTTGGTTGGTACCCCTCTGAGGAAAGATGCTGAAGTGGCTGCTGCTCTGGTAGAATGAGGCCTAATGCCCTGAGGCACAGATTTGCCATGTTGTGCATAACAGAAGCAGATGCAGTGTCCTATTCATTTGGAGATTGTCTGCTTTCTAATAGGCTTTCCTTGTGACCCTGCAGCATATGCTACAAACAGTTGCTCAGTTTTTCTGAAAGCTTTTGTTTTGTCCAAGTAAAAACGTAGCTGCCTGTGTATATCCAAAGCGTGCAGAAGTCTTTCCCCTTTATTCTGGGGATTTGGGTAGAAAGTAGGCAAATTAATGGTTTGGTTTAAGGCCACACTGGAGACCACTTTTGGCATGAATTTTGAGTTTGTTCTAAGAGAAACCCTGTCTTGATGAAAAATGAAGAAAGGTTCTACAGCCATCAATGCCTGCAACTCTGAGGCTCTTCTTGCTGAAGTTATTGCTAGGAGCAGAGCAGTTTTCCATGACAGGAATTTAAGATCAGCTGTGCTGGCTGGTTCAAATGGAGGCAGTGTTAGTTTTTCTAAAACAAAATTGAGGTCCCAAGTAGGTACTGGTGCTCTTCTAGGGGGTCTTATATTCTTTGCCCCTCTGAGGTACTGTCGTAGTAGAGGATGCCAAAGATTCCAAAGACAACCACAAGGCATTCTATAACTATGTCAAGAATCTAAATGGCAATGCTCAGATCTGCTCTGAGCTAAAACAGAATGACATTAAATATACTGATCCCAAGGATATTGCCAATATCCTGGCAGATAGATTCAGTGCCAACTTCACCCCCCCTCTCACCCCCTAAATGGCCCATCTCAATACCGGAAGATTGCCAAATTCCGGTAATAATGGCCACACAGGTAAAAAACGCACTCTCCAAAGCTAAGAATACAGCATCCATGGGACCAGATGACATCCCGGGCTGTGTACTACATGAACTACAATATGAACTGGCACCTCACCCAAGTGTCATGTTTAATCATAGCCTCACCTCAGGTTTTGTGCCCACTGAGGGGCGCAGAGCTACAGTTATCCCACTCCACAAGGGGGGATCCACCTTGGATCCTGGAAACTACCGTCCCATCAGTCTGACAAACCTTATCTGCAAGGCCATGGAGTGTATTATCATGGAACTTATAAACAAAGACATTGGCAACCTTCAAACACTGGACCCCACCCAGTTTGGGTTTGTGAAGGGCCGATCTTGTCTCCTGAACCGGACTGATTTCTTCGAATCAGTCTCCAGAGCTATGGACAAGGGTAAGGTGGTCCACACAGCTTATCTAGACTTTGCCAAGGCCTTTGACACCACCCCCACTCTGGAATCATAGATAAACTTACTAAGCTGGGCATTAATCCCTACGTCACCCAATGGGTTGCTAACTGGCTTACTGATAGAACCCACACTGTAAAAGTAGCCGACTCCAAATCCAGCTCCAGACAAGTGACAAGTGGAGTACCTCAGGGTTCAGTCCTGGGACCGCTCTTGTTTGGCATCTACTTCTCTGAAGTACAGGCCAACACTAAGAGACTCTGGATAACAAAGTTCGCAGATGACTGCAAACTGTGAGCCATTATTGAATCCCCAAATGATGTGGACACGCTACAAAAGGGCCTTACAGAAACAGATGCTTGGTGCCAGAGCCATGGGCTCAAGCTCAATGCCAAGAAATGTATAGTTATCCCCTTTGGGAAAAAACATGTATCCATGAATTACCATATAGGTGGCAGTACACTAAACACCGAAAGTGTGATAAGAGACTTAGGGACACAGGTGGACAGTGGTCTCACCTTCGATAACCACATCGCCACAACAGTCAGGAAATACTTCTATGTGGCACACCTCATCACTAAGGGCTTTTCATCCAGAAAAAAGGAGGTCATTGTCCCACTGTACTCATCCCTCATTAGACCCATTATAGAATACAACGCCCCGTTTAGTATGTACCTCTCAAGACATCTGCAACAACTGGAAAGGCCACAGAAATACCTCACTAAAAGAATCACAGGCCTAAAGCAGATGCCCTACGCTGACCTCCTTAAAAAACTCGAGCTATACTCTGTCGCATATCGTCTGCTTAACATACAAGGCCATGTCAAACCCAGAGCTGTTGGACATGCTACACTTAAAGAAATCCCAATCCCTCAGAACCACACGCTCCAGGGATCTAAACCTTGTCATCACAATAAACAAAACATGCTGGAGGGATAGGTTCCTGACCCAGAGACTCCCCAAACTCTGGAATAGATTGCCCATACATGTCAAGCAGAGTGCCTCTTTGGTCCTCTTCAAAAGGAACCTTGACGATTGGATTGGAGAAAGGAAATTCACCCCGGGGATCACGTCAGTCACCCTGCTAGACAGGGGTCCAGGGAAGTAAATAGTGTTGGAAAAAATAGCCAGGGAATTGTTCTGGCTAGGCTTGTATAGGCCCTAGGGCTGATAGCCTAGTACCAACCTATGAATCTATGAAATAGGAGGATCCGCATTGTAATGAGCTGAAATGGCAGAGGCATGGATTTTAATAGATGAAAAAGATAGGCCTTTGTCCAACATCTCAGTCAAGTATTGCAAAATCTGAGGTATATTAGGGACCGGTGGGTCGAGCCCTTGTGCCTGGTTCCAAGCACAGAATCTCTTCCATTTTTCTGCATAAGATTTCCTAGTGCTGGGCCTCCTGGCTTCCAAAATTACATCCATAACAGCTTTAGAGAGAGGAGCAGTCTGAGTGGCTACATTATCCGCCATGCTGCCAGGAGTAAGGTTCTGAGTTGACTGTGCAGAATCTGATTGTTTTGCTGTGTCAGAAGATGAGGGATTTGAGGAAGAGGCCAAGGTGGTCCTTGGGACAAAGTCTTTAGGATTGGATACCAGTGCTGGCGTGGCCAATCTAGTGCAATCAGGATCATTTTTGGCCTCTCTTGTCTGACTTTTAGAAGTACCTTGGTGAGAAGAGGCATCGGAGGGAAGGCACAGACTGTCAGGTTTTTCCAGCTGAATGATAGAGCATCCAGTTTCCATGCTTGAGAGTGACAAGTCCTTGTGCAAAATTTCTGTATTTAGCAATTGTGAGGGGAGGCAAAAAGATCTATGTCTAGGCGTCTCCACTCCCTTGTTATCATGTTGAACACTTGTGGATTTAGCTTCCATTCGTGAGGATCCGTTGAGATTTCTGCTTAGTTCGTCTGCCAGTGTATTGTGTGTTCCTGGCAGGAATTGTGCTTGCAGATGTACCTGGTAGGTCAGTGCTGTGTTCCACAAAGTCATGGCTTGTCTGCATAGGGGGTAGGAATGCGTGCCCCCTTGCTTGTTTATGTACCACATAACTGTGGTATTGTCGTCTTTATCAATAGTTGTCCTGGATGTATTAGGTCCTTGAAGGCTGTCAGGGCATTTTGTACAGCTAGCATCTCTTTTTGATTGATGTGAAGATGCATTTGTTCCTTGAGCCACGTGCCCTGAATACATTTTCCTGCCATATGTGCTCCCCAGGCATAATCCGTTGTTATTGTCTGCCTGGCTGTAGGTAAGGTGAAAGGCTGTCCCTTGTTGTGGTGACAGGCCTGGGACCACCATCGAAACTCCTGTTGTAGGCAGGGGATCAAGGTTATGATTGTCTGTAGGCTGTGACAATGCTGAGTCCAAACACTTTTTAGATACCACTGTAGTTTCCTCATATGCAGCTTTGCATATGGAATTAGTAGAATGCAGGATGCCATGAAACCCAGGGTCTGCAGAATTTTTCTTGCAGGGAGCTGGGTCTTTTTTGCCATCATTTGAAAGTAATGAGTCAGTTGCCTTTGTTTGTCTGGCATGAGATAAGCCATCTGGGCAGTTGTATTTAAGCTTGCACCCAGGAATATTATCTCGAGAGGGCACTAGTTTTGATTTATTTTCGTTTACTGTGTACCCTAGGCAAATTAGTAATCTTTTTACAAACGCCAGGTGCTTTAGAAGAATGTCCTTTGCTCTCTGCTTGAATAAGGCAGTCCAAGTAGGGATATATTTGAATTCCTTTTTGTCTGCAAAATGCAATTACTGGTGCCAAGCATTTTGTGAAGACCCTGGGCGCAGTAGATAAGCTAAAGGGCAGTGCAGAGAATTGGTAATGCATTGAGCCTGCTATAAATCTGAGGTATCTTCTGCACGATTGTCTGATTGGGATGTGCAGGCATGCCTCCTTGAGATCCAAAGTAACTAGCCAAGCCTCCTTGCCCAGCATGGGCAGAAGTTGTTGTAGTGTTAACATTTTGAATTTTGGAACATCCAGGAAGGTATTTTAAGATTGACAGGTCCAGTATTGGTCTCCAGGCTTTGTCTTTTCTGGGTACTAAGAAAAGTCTTGAGTAAAATCCTTGTCCCTGTTCTTCTTGCGGAACTTTTTGAATAGCTCCCATATCCATAAGAGCACCAATCTGTTTTTGTGCCTCTGCCCATTGGTTTTGTGGCAGGTTTGGCATACCTTTTAGTTTTGGAAGCGTGTGGAAGTGGAACTTGTACCCCTGAGAAACTATATTCAGCACTCATTGATCTTGGGTGATCATGTGCAAATTGTTTGAGAAAAGTGCTAGCTTTCCCCCTAGGGGTGTTGTCAACTGGTAAGAGCTTGGCATATGCAGAGGGAAGTCATTGTGACTGTTTCCTATAAGGTTGTGATTTGTCTTCTCCTTTGGGGGCTGAAGCACCTCATTGTTTAGGTCTGTAGGAGCCTTGGGGCTGAGATATGCCTCTTGGGCGTCTGTATCTGCCTCTTTGTGGCCCGTCTGACATTGGAAAGGACCAATTTTTTGAAGGCCAGTTTCTGCTAAATCTAGGTGGTTGAATCTGTAAGAAATCTTTCACCGTTTGCATTGACTTTGCTTTATTCTCCATTTTCTTTAACACCTCTTCTGCCTTAACACCAAACAAAGTATCATGCTGTAGTGGAGCATCCAATAATTTTACCTTAACATGGTCAGGTAAACTTTGTTCTTTCAACCAAGCATGTCTTTGAATAACTGAGCCTGTAACTGCGGCTCTACAAGAAGCCTCTAATGAATCAAAACCACATTGCAGAGTATGCTTTCCCACTTGTTCAACTGCATGCAATAATTCCTGCATTTCTTTACTGTCAAGACTTTCTGTATTTGTAACCATTTTCTGCTTTAACAATGACATGACATACTGTTGATATTTAAGCATGTGTAACTGACAGTTTAAAGCTCTTACAGCTAAAGTAGCAGAAGTGTAAACTTTTTTCCCCCATCTGTCCAAAGCTCTGGAATCCCTATCTGAGGGGACAGGATTTTTGGCAGTGGAAGCTTTAACCCCTTTAGGACCCTGAGAAATTGTTTCTAGGTCTGTAGCGGGGTTTTTGTAAAGAAATTTATGAGAGTCAGAGACCCTGTAGTACCTGTCTGGCTTTACTGGGGTAGGGGATAAAGAATCTGGAGACAGACTAGATTCAGAAAAAAAACATCATCCACAATATCAAGCACAGGGGGGAATAGCCAGGGGCCTGTGCTGAGGCAATAAAAGGAAATCTCGGAGCCTTTTCTTGGATTCTGAGTAATCCTGGCTCTCCCAGTGGAAATGCTCCCTCATGGTGTGCAGGGTTTCCCCAAAAGAATAATCCTCAGGTGGTGAGGCTGAAGGAATGGACTCTTCAGCATCAGAGTCCTCATAAGGAGGGAGAGAATAGCCCTGATCAGAAGAAGAATCAGAGGAAATGGAAACCCGATTAGAGGAATCATAATCAGTGTCTTGCCTAGGCCTTTTGTCAGGAGGGGGATGGGAACCCCTGATTAAAGTAATAAGGTCTTCGGCCATTTTAAGCATCTGTTTCTTTGGCATGGATGACTGTTCTGGAGAATGCTGCACTTGTTTCCTTGTCTTTGACTTTGCCTTTGCTGCTGTAGTAGCCGTAATTGTAAGCTGTGAAGGTCTGAAGACGCCCTCAGAAGCCGGTGCCTGCTCAGTGGCTCCGGACCCATATGAGGGTATAGTTTCCGTAGGCCCAACACCTTGAGTTTCCACAGGCCTCAGGGCCTACACGTGTCTGTCGGTTACGGCCTGTGGCTCTGAGGTAGCAGGTGTCAGGGGCTGCGAAAGCACCTCACTGAGAACCGGCGACTGGCCTAGAAGAGGCTTCGTCGTCGGTTTTGGACCTCGGATGCCTGTCTCTTTCTTTGTCTTTGCGTTTTTTATACATTCTGGTCGGTTGATCCGACGGCATTATATAATTAAATCTTCGTCCAAAATAATGTAAAGCAAAATCAAACTGACGTTTAATAGTGTGTTTATTGAATCTAGCACAAAACCGACAACTAGTAATGTCGTGATCAGGGCCAAGGCAAGGAATGCAGTAAGAGTGAAAGTCCTTATGAGGTATTTGCTTCCCACAAGAAATACAATTATTAACTTTTACTGACATCGGTCGGGAGCAAGGAAAAGTTTCCCCAACGGGGTATTTAGCTTTATTGAAGACTTCGGTTCTGAAATTCAATTTTGAAAATCTCAGGAGTCGGCCGACCGGCACTTGCAAAAGTACAGTTTTGTACCTACCATAAATGTAGATGTCCGATAGATATGCAACTGCAGTCATAACATATGGGTTGTCCTGCCTCAGGCAGCCCTCGGTCGGCCGAATTCCAAAGTCTGGGTCCGGCATCGGCTGGTGTCGCCTCCTCTCCGACGTCAGAACGGCTGGAGTATAAAGGCATCGGCCGACGCCATCTTCTTCAGTGTTTCTTGCCCCAGATGCCAGGTGCCCTCCTAGGAAGGCTAAATTTGGTGAATGGATAAAAAATTCCAGACATGCACAACAGTAATAAACAGATGCACCATAGGAGGTACCCCCAGCTAAGAGGAAAAGGGGTAGTGGACCCATAAAGAAGGTTGCAGAGGGGTAGGAGGGTGGGAAAATCCGACTGCAGTTGCATATCTACTGGACATCTACATTTATGGTAGGTACAAAACTGTACTATGTCCTTCAAGAATGCAACTGCAGTCATAACATATGGGTTGAATACCATAGCCAAGCTGGGGGTGGTTGGAACTAATAATTAAGTGATGGTGTAGCTAAAATGCCCTGCAGGACTGCCAAAGCAAAGCCTGCTCGGGATCTGGAGTATAAAGCCAGGTTGTAGTGCTTGGTAAATGTATGCACGGAGCTCCATGCAGCAGCCTCTAGAATGTCCTTTGTAGCCACTCCTCTTAGGAAAGCTGTGGATGTGGCTATAGCTCTGGTGGCGTGTGGCCTAATATTGGCTGGCACACCTTTTCCATGAAAAGAATAGCAGAATCTGATGCAGTGTCCAATCCATTTGGAAATTGTTTGTTTGGAGATTGCTTTTCCTTGTACTCCAGCAGCATAGGCTACAAACAGTTGGTCAGGCTTTCTGGTGGCCTTAGTTCTGTCCAAGTAGTAGCGTAGTTGTCTGTGTATGTCCAAAGTATGCAGCAGCGCTTCCCCGCTGTTTTGAGGATTGGGGAAGAAAGTAGGCAGGTGAATGGCTTGATTTAGAGACACCCTGGAAATTACTTTTGGCATGAATGAAGGGTTGGTTCTTAAGACTCTGTCCTGATGAAAAATGAGAAAAGGAGGTACTGCCATGAGTGCCTGTATCTCCGAGACTCTTCTTGCTGATGTGATAGCCAATAGGAAAACCATTTTCCATGAGAGAAATTGCATTTCTGAAGTTGCTGCTGGTTCAAAGGGAGGTAGAGTTAATTTTTCCAAGATGAAATTGAGGTCCCATGCAGGTACTGGCGGTTTCCTGGGGGGTTTGATATTCTTTATCCCTCTCAGGAACCGTCTTAGCAAAGGATGTGAAAACACAGGTGGATCACAATTGTATTTTGCTGAGATTGCCGAGGCATGAATCTTTATGGAAGAATATGTGAGACCAGTATGAAACATTTCTGCAAAGTATTCCAATATCTGAGGTATACTCAAGACTGTTGTATCCTGACCCGTTAGCATTCCAGATGATGAATCTCTTTCACTTGGCTGAATAGGTTTTTCTGGTGGAAGGTCTGCGTGCTTCCAGTAAGATCTCTTGAACTTTTTTGGAAAGAGAGATATTGGAAGGAGTTATGGCAGCCTCCAGGCTGTCAGATGCAATGTTTTCAGGTTTTGATGAACAGTCCTGTAATTGTGCTGTGTTAGAAGCAGAGGCCCTAGGGGCAGAGCTGCCAGGGTGGAGGTATAAACTTTTATAAAGGCAGGTTGTAGTGCTTGGTAAATGTATGCACTGAGCTCCATGCAGCAGCCTCTAGAATGTCCTTTGTAGCCACTCCTCTTAGGAAAGCTGTGGATGTGGCTATAGCTCTGGTGGCGTGTGGCCATATATTGGTACCCACACTAGAGGAAAAGGGAGAATAGCAGAATCTGATGCAGTGTCCAGGGGTAGGAGAAATTGAAAATCGACTGCAGTTGCATATCTACTGGACAGCTACATTTATGGTAGGTACAAAACTGTACTATGTCCTTCAAGAATGCAACTGCAGTCATAACATATGGGTTGAATACCATAGCCAAGCTGGGGTGGTTGGAACTAATAATTAAGTGATGGTGCAGGTAGGCAGGTGAATGGCTTGATTTAGAGACACCCTGGAAATTACTTTTGGCATGAATGAAGGGTTGGTTCTTAAGACTCTGTCCACTGAGAAAATGAAAAGGAGCCACTGCCATGAGTGCCTGTATCTCTCCTCTTCTTCTTGCTGATGTGATAGCCAATAGGAAAACCATTTTCCATGAGAGAAATTGCATTTCTGAAGTTGCATGAAAAGAAAAGGGAGGTAGAGTTAATTTTTCCAAGATGAAATTGAGGTCCCATTTGGGTACTGGCGGTTTCTGGGGGTTTGATATTCTTTATCCAAACAGGGAACTGTCTTAGCTGGTGATGTGAAAACACAGGTGGTAGTGTATTGTATTTTGCTGAGATATGCAAGGCATGAATCTTTATGGAAGAATATGTGAGACCAGTATGAAACATTTCTGTGAAGTATTCCAATATCTGAGGTATACTCAAGACTGTTGTATCCTGACCCCTGTTAGCATCTTAGATGATGAATCTCTTGAAAAGGGCTGAATAGAGGTTCTGCCTGAAGGTCTGCGTGCTTCCAGTAAGATCTCTTGAACTTTTTGGAAGAGAGGAAAGGAGTTATGGCAGCCTCCAGGCTGTCAGATGCAATTTTTCAGGGTTTTGATGAACAGTCCTGTAATTGTGCTGTGTTGAAATTGAGGGCCCTAGGGGGTAGGGCCACAGCTTGGTCCGAGTTATGCTCAACAGCAATGGGTACCAGTGTCTTAGCAAACAGTCTGGAGCTACAAAAATGCCTGTTGGTTGTTCTGCTTTGATTGCTGAGGCATGAATGGTCAGCAGTGAAGGGAATGCATAAATTGTTAGGGAATTCCAGCTGAAGGAAAGAGCATCCGTTTTCCATGCTAGAGGATGGTGGGTCCTTGTACAGAACTTTTCCAGGTGATGATTCATGTGAGAAGCAAAGAGATCTATGTCTGGTCTTTCCCATGTCCTTGTTATTTGTGAGAAAATGTGAGGATGCAGCATCCATTCGTGTGGATCCAAGAAATTCCTGCTCAGCTTGTCTGCCAGAACATTGTCCTTACCTGGCACAAACTGGGATTGCAAATGTATCTTCAGACTTAGGGATTTTTCCCAGAGAATCATTGTTAGTCTGCAGCAACAGGTATATGTACCAGTGCCTCCTTGTTTATATACCACATCACAGTGGTGTTGTTTGTTGTTATTAGCAAATGTCCACCTTGAAGTGATTTTTGAAATTCTCGATTGCATGTATCACTGCCAACATCTTCCAGCTGAAGGCAGCAGCATTTCCTCCTTGGCGTCCATTGACCTTGAATGCATCTTCCTTCCATGTGCCCCATCCATGGTCTGAGGAAGCTGTCATAATCATTTCTTGTGCTTGAGGTTTGTTGAAAGACATGCCTTTGTTTAACTGACTTGCTTGAGCCCACCAAAAATTCTCTTTGCAGACATGGAATGAGTGGCGTTCGTCCTCTAGGCTTTGGCTGTGTTGGGACCATAAGCTTTTAAGTTCAGACTTTTTCCCAGAGAATCATTGTGCCAAAGGTATCAGAAGAATGCAAGATGCCATGAACCCCAGGGCCTGCAGGATTTTCCTTGCAGTCAGCTGGGAGAGCTTTGCTAGGCCTTTGTATTACTGTGGTAACTACTGTTGTTTTATTCTGTGAGATAAGCCATTTGTGTGTTTGTGTCCAGCTTGGCTCCTAGGAAAATAATTTGCTGGGATGGCAGGAGTCTTGATTTCTGAATGTTGACTGTGTATCCCAAGGCCTGCAGTACTTGATCATAGTACCTGCTTGTTGTTTGAAAGGTTTGTTTGTTGTCTGCTTGTATGAGGCAGTCCACCACCAAGGGGTATAACTGAATCCCTGGAGAAGTGTGTGTGCCACTACTGATGCCAGGCATTTCGTGAATACTCTGGGGGCAGTAGAGTAGCATTGCGGCAATCTCATAGTCTGATAGTGCTCTGTCCCTGCAAGAAATCAAGATGCCATTCTGCAGCTTTGTCTGATTGGGACATGCAGGTATGCCTCCTTGAGGTCCAGAGTGACCAGCCAAGACCCCTTGCCCAGCATGGGAAGGAGTTGCTGCAACGTCAGCATTTGTGTGTTTGGCACAAGCTTGGCTCCTAGGAGAGTAGACAAGTCCAGTATAGGCCTCCATTTGTTTTCCTTTCTTGGAACAAGGAACAGTCTTGAATAAAATTGAATGCCTTGTTCCTGTGGAGGAACCTTTGTTTGTTTGTTTATGTTTTGAAGCTTTGAAACTTGCATGAGTGCCTCTGCCCTTTGATGATGTGGCAGGTTTGGCATGTCTTGTCTTCTTGGTAAAGTATGGAAGTGGAATCTGTAAACTTTGTCTATTAAATCCAGAACCCAGTTGTCCTTGGTTAAGATATGCCAGTTTTTTGAGAATAAAGATAATTTTCCACCCAAGGGTGCTTCTCTTTGAGCCGTTGTAGGTGGTATGAAACCAGCCAAGACCCTTGTGTAGCAGTGGTGCAGCTGGGCTGCCTGTGCCACTTTTTTGATTTGGTGGTTGCCAGATAGTATTTGTAGGAGCCTCGGTATTGCCCTCTACCTCGGCCACGCCTGTTTTTTCCCCTTTGAAACTTGTCAGTGTCTGGAAAGGACCAATTCTTTGAAGGCCAATTCCTGCTGAATCTGGGAGGCTGAACCTGGAGGAAATCTTTGACTGTCTGTACTGATTTAGCTTTTTCCTCAATGGACTTCAACACATCTTGTGCATTTGCACCAAAAGCTTCTGATTTTTCTAAGGTGCATCAAGTAACTTTACTTTAACATGGTCTGGCAGTGGTTCTTTTAACCAGTTTTGTCTACGTGATATAAATTTAGCTGCCCTGAAGCCTCCAATTGATCATAACCACACTGAAGATAATGATTATTAACCTGCTGAGTGTTATGTACTAGATCCTGCAATGCCTTAAAATCAGTAGACTCAGGGAGGCTACTGGCGGCCCTGTAGGAGCCTCGGTATTGCCCTCTACCTTGGCATATTTCCCCTTTGTTAAGTGACCTCATCTGGTGGGTGGTGGAGGTATAAACTTTTACCTCATCTCTCCAGGGGATCTGGAACCTGATCCTCAGCTTGTAGTGCTTGTGGTGTGCTTGCACGGAGCTCCATGCAGCAGCCTCTAGTCCAAGTTTTGTAGCCACCTGTCTTAGTTGTCTGCTTGCCCTCTACATAGGCCCAGTGGCGTGTTAACTAAATCCCTTTGGCAGACCTTTTCCATGAAAAATTCAGCAGAATCTCGAAGAGTGTGAAATCCATTTGGAAATTGTGGAGGAAATGATTGCTTTTCCTTGTACCAGCAGCATAGGCTACAAACAGTTTCAATGGCTTTCTGGTGGCCTTAGTTCTGTCTTCTGTATGGCGTAGTTGTCATAGTATGTCCAAAGTATGCAGCAGCTTCCCCGCTGTTTTTCCCATTGGGGAAGATGTCTGGCAGGTGAATGGCTTGATTTAGAGACACCCTGGAAGTATACAATGCATCATAAGAACACCATTTGTTTTGATTTCTGTCCTGATGAAAAAGTCTTAAAGGAGGTACTGCCATGAGTGCCTGTATCTCCGAGACTCTTCTTGCTTTTGTGATAGCCAATAGGAAAACCATTCCTGGTGAGAGAAATTGCATTTGAAAAGTTGCTGCTGGTCCAAGCCAGGGTAGAGGTAATTTAAACTTTTTACCTTTGAGGTCTTTGTTGATTACTGGCAGTTTCCTGGGGGTTTGATATTCTTTATCCCTCTTTTCTCTTGTCTTAGCAAAGGATGTGAAAACACAGGTTCTCTACAGCCAAATTTTGCTGAGATTGCTGAGGCATGAATCTTTATGGAAGAATATGTGAGACCAGTATGAAACATTTCTGCAAAGTATGCCAATATCTGAGGTATACTCAGCCTCGTTGTATCCTGACCCTGTTAGCATTCCAGATTTTGAATCTCCTCCACTTGGCTGATCTGGTTTTCTGGTGGAAGGTCTGTGATTCCAGTAAGATCTCTTGGGAGGTTTGGAAAGGAGGATATTGGAAGGAGTTATGGCAGCCTCCAGGCTGTCAGATTCAATGTTTTCAGGTTTTGATGAACAGTCCTGTAATTGCTTCTGATTAGAAGCAGAGGCCCTAGGTAACTTTACCACAGCTTGGTCCGAGTTATGCTCAACAGCAATGGGTACCAGTGCTGCCTTGGCCAGTCTGGAGCTATCCAAACATGAAGCCTCCAATCTGCTTTGATCTTCAGTAAGTATTTGGTCATCAGTGGAAGAGGGGAATGCATAAATTGTTGTCAAATTCTTAAAATCAGAGAGAGCATCCGTTTTCCAGGCTAGAGGACATCCAGTCCTTGTACAGAACTTTTCCAGGTGATGATTCATGTGAAGTTTTTGGAGATCTATGTCTGGTCTTTCCCAAACAGCATTTATTTGTCCAGAAATGTGAGATAAGTATTTCCATTCGTGTGGATCCAAGAAATTCTGCTCAGCTTGTCTGCCAGAACATTGTCCTTGCCTGGCACAAACTGGGATTGCAAATGTATCTTCAGACTTAGGGATTTTTCCCAGACAATCATTGTTAGTCTGCAGAACTTGCAGAATGAGTGCCTCCCTGCTTGTTTATATACCACATCACAGTGGTGTTGTTTGTCCTTATTAGCAAATGTCCTTGTTGAAGTGATTTTTCGAAATTCTCGATTGCATGTATCACTGCCAACATCTCTTTGGTTTTTGTGCAGATGCCTTTCCCTTGGCGTTCATTGACCTTGAATGCATCTTCCTTCCATGTGCGCCCCCCATCCATGGTCTGAGGCGTCTGTTGTAATCATTTGACCTGCTTGAGGTTTGTTGAAAGACATGCCTTTGTTTAACTGACTTGCTTGAGCCCACCACAAAAATTCTCTTTGCAGACATGGAATGAGTGGAATTAACGTCCTCTAGGCTTTGGCTGTGTTGGGACCATAAGCTTTTTAAGTACCATTGCAGCTTTCTCATATGAAGTCTTGCCAAAGGTATCAGAAGAATGCAAGATGCCATGAACCCCAGGGCCTGCAGGATTTTCCTTGCAGTCAGCTGGGAGAGCTTTGCTAGGCCTTTGAAGTACTGTGGTAACTACTGTTGTTTTTCTTCTGTGAGATAAGCCATTTGTGTGTTTGTGTCCAGCTTGGCTCCTAGGAAAATAATTTGCTGGGATGGCAGGAGTCTTGATTTCTGAATGTTGACTGTGTATCCCAAGGCCTGTAGTACTTGAATGACATAGTCCAAGTTTGCAATCAAGGTTTGTTTGTTGTCTGCTTGTATGAGGCAGTCGTCCAGGTAGGAGTATAATTGAATCCCCTGGAGTCTGCAGTGTGCCACTACTGATGCCAGGCATTTCGTGAATACTCTGGGCGCAGTAGATAAGCCAGCTTCCTTATCCGCTGGCAGTGGATTCTTGGCAGTGGAAGTAGCCACTCCCTTGGGGCCCTGTGAAATTGTTTCTAGATCCACAGAATGGGTCTTAAAGAGATGCTTGTGTGTGTCAGGGACCCTATAGTATCTGTCAGGCTTGACAGGAGCAGGAGGGAGAGAATTAGAAGTTATGTACTCACCATAACGTTCCATCTGAGTAGGTGACTTCATTCGGATGCAACCTGTGGGTATCGGATCCGATCTCGGATCCGAGCCGGCAATTCAAAAGCTTAGGCTCCGAGCTCCTAGCTCCTCCCTCTTACCCATAACCCCTTGCCAAGCCCTGACTGACCTCAGATTGAGTTTGCCTCAAATACTGACCACAGTATACTAAAACAGCATAAATACTCGCTCTATAAAGGGGAGGGGGAGGGAGGGGGGGATGGTTGCATCCGAATGAAGTCACCTACTCAGATGGAACGTTATGGTGAGTACATAACTTCTAAATCTGAAGTAGGCAGACTTCATTCGTCTGCAACCTGTGGGACAGAGTCCCTAGCTACCTGAATCTTGGGCCGTCATGGAAGGATGTTCGAGCACCGCTGAGCCAAAGGATGCTCTTCCTCTAGAAACAACATCCACCTTGTAATGAGAAATAAAAGTATGAGGCGAGGCCCAAGTAGCTGCAGCAGATATCATCCAACGAAACACGGGACTTAAAGGCTGGCGTAGAAACTGCCCTAGTAGAATGAGCCGTAACCCTCTGAGGAGCAGGTCTGCCTGAAGTGTCATATGCCTGCAATATGCAATTAGCAATCCATTTAGATAGAGTGACTATAGACACTGCTTGACCCAGAACAAATTTAGCAAAGGAGGCGAACAGCTGATCTGATGTCCTGTGGCCAGCTGTCCTGTTAATATAAAAGCGTAATTGTCTATGAACATCAATGAATGCAATTTGTATTCCCCTTTGTTTGAATACTTGGGAAAAAGACAGGCAAATTGATTGACTGGTTAATATTGGATTCAGAAGAGACCTTCGGAAGAAAAGATGGATTGGTCCTGAGGCACACCCTATCAGGGAAGAAAGAAAGATAAGGCGGTTTGACACAAGAGCCTGAAGCCCAGACACCCTTCTGGCTGAAGTGATAGCTACCAGAAAGACAGTCTTCCAGGAAAGGAATTTTAAATCAGCAGAAGCTGCAGGCTCAAGGGAGGAGCAGTAAGGGCCTGCAGGACTAAAGACAAGTTCAAGGCGGTACAACCTCCTTGACTGGAGGCCTTAACAAAAACTCCCTTGAGAAAGGATTTGCATAATTTCGCTGTCATAAGTGGAGCTGTGTCCTGTCCAATGTGATAATGCGAGATAGCCGCCAATTGTACCTTAATCGTGGAAGAACTGGCCCCTTGATGAAAGAGGTCTGTTAGAAAATCTAGCACCATGAGAGATAGGTGCTGAAAAAGGATCCACAGTTCTCTGTCCTGCCCATATAGAGAACCTCTTCCATTTACTCCGATAAACCTGTCTGGTGGAAGGTTTATGAGCAGCCACCAAAATGGCTTTGACCGGTGAAGAGATACCGGGAGTCCTAATTAAGGTTGGAATTGGAGCAGCCAAGCTGTCAACTTCAGGGTTCGCAGATTGGGAACTGGCATTCCCAGAGGGTGAGAGATGAGATCCAAATTGGATCCAGAATCCATGGTGGATTGATTTTGTGAGACCATACGAAGGGAAACCAAGGTTGTCGAGGCCAGAATGGGGCAATGAGAATCATTCTGCTCCCCAAACTGTTGGCTTTCTGCAGAAACCTCTGCATCAGAGGAAGTGGAGGGTAGGCATAAAGGAGACCGGGAGGCCAAGCATGCACCAGAGCATCCTCGAACTCCCCTGGTGGGGAAGCAGAGCGAAGAAATTGTCATTTGGCGTTTGAGGAAAAGCAAAAGATCGCAACAGGGTTGCCCCAACGGCAAAAATCTTCTTAGCTACTTGAAGATTGAGGACCACTCGTGTGGAGAAAGGATGGTGCGACTGAGCTTGTCCGCAAGGATGTTGGACTTTCCCGGAATGTGCGTTGCTATCAAGCGTTTGGTGGAAATTGCCCATTCCCAGACTCTCATGGCCTCTCGACAAAGGGGTAAGACCTGGTTCCTCCCTGCTTGTTGATATACCAGACTACGGACATATTGTCTGTCTGAATCGCAATAGTCCCTGTAGGAAGAACGTGGTGAAGTGCTTGCAACGCTAGGAGCACCGCCCTCATTTCCAGGACATTTATATGCAATGACGTCTCTGTGGGATTCCACGTGCCTTGGACAATCTTTCCCGCAGAATGCCCCCCCCACCCGAGGCAAGAAGCGTCCGTGGTCACTGTGTCTCGGGGAAATACAGCGCAAAAGGGACTTCCTGCTAGGGGCTCCGGAGAAAGAAGCCACCACAGAAGGGAGTCCCTGCACGCTCTGCTGACCGCAATCGGGCGTTTAGAGAACAAAGAGGAGACCACTGAACTTGAAGGGTCCATTGAAGAACCCGCATGCGTAAGCGGGCATGAATTAGAAGCGGGATAGCTGCCGCCATAGAACCTAGGGCCCTCAGGACCCGAAGCTGCAGTTGGTGAAGGTTGAAGGATTGCTGTCACATGACACCTCAGGCTGGCGATACGGTCTGGGGTGAGGAAGGCTCGCATTGATCTGGTGTCTAGTCTTCCTCCTATGAAATCTATAATTTGAGTTGGATTCAGAAAAGATTTCTCCCAGTTGATCGTGATGCCCAGCCTTGGTGCTAGTTGAAGGAAGTAATCCCTGGCTGAGCACAGAAGATGCCTTGATGATGCAGTCAGGAGCCAGTTGTCCAGGTACGGAAAGACCTGTAATCCCTGGAGCCTCAGGTGGGCCGCTACCACCGCTAACACCTTGGTAAACACCCTGGGGGCTGAGGTGAGACCAAAGGGAGGACCCTGAACTGATAATGACTGGCTCCCAGCCGGAAGCGAAGAAACCTCCTGGATCGTCTGTCCATCCGAATGTGGTAGTAAGCATCCTTGAGGTCTATGGAACACATCCAGTCGTTCTCCCTCAAAAGGGGGAGTATAGATTGCAGGGTGACCATCCGGAACTTTTGCTTGGTTACTGACAGGTTCAACAGGGAAAGGTCTAAATTGGTCTTAAGGCCCCGGTCTTCTTTGGCACCAAAAAGAACCTGGAGTAAAACCCTAATCCGGCTTGGTCTGGGGGGACGCGCTGGATGGCTCTTTTTCTTAGCAGCTGCTCGATTTCGCGGGCTGCCGCCTCCCCTTTGGTCGGTGGGAACATCTGGGAGGCTGCGAGATTTGGGGATCTTGATTAGGGGTATTGAATATCCTCTGGATATGAGTCGAAGCACCCAACTGTCTGTTGTTATGGACTCCCAAGAAGTCAGGTGCATCGAAAACCGCCCCCCGACTGCCTCCAGAGAGCGGACAGCCGGGCAACCCTTCAGGGCTGCTGCGTGGGTCTCTCAGAGAAGGGTTCTCTGGACCCAAAATTGCCAGGAGCCCCCTGCCTCTGGCACGACGACCTACCCGTCCTCCTCTGCCACGGAAGGACTGGTTATCCGGAGCAGGTTGGGACTGCTGCGACTTCGGAACCACATCTTCTTCTGTCCCTTTTGGTTCTTAGACAAGGACCTCTGGGGGGCTGAGAAGAGGACTCCGGCGGCAGACAGCGTCTTCCGTCCTTTTCGCTCTGGACTAATGTCTCGATCAGTCTTGCCAAACAAGGCAGAACCATCGAAAGGGGCATTCGCGAAGGTCGCCTTAAAGGGCTCAGCAAAATCACAATGGCGGAGCCAGGCCTGTCGCCTCATGACAAGGCCTGCTCCGCTGGCTCTAGCGGCTCCCTCAGTAGCATGAGACAGCAGCGGCATAGATGTATTGGATACAGATCTGAGAGTGGCCATTGGTGGAGTAAACCTGTTTATCCTCACTCGAGATGGACTCGGGAGATGCAGCGTACTCTTTAATCAGATCTCGCTGCATCCTAATGACATGTGCCATGTAGTTCAGCTCTCAAGGAGAAGGTCGCTGAACTAAACACTCGCTTCCCAATTCGATCCATCGAGCGGGACTCCTTGCCGGAGGATGGACGGAGGACTCTCCTGGGCCAATTCCCTCTTCGTGGCTGCAGCCATCATCATGGCATCTAGTGGGGACCCTTACTCCAGTGGGTGCGGTCTGATGGAGGAGAAAGGAGAATGCAGTCCGGCGCTTTGGGATAGGCTCAATGGTGTCCGGATCCTTCCACGCCCTGATAGATATAAGATCTACCAGGGGTCAGCAGGAGGACACCCAAGAGGTAGAAGGGCCGCCTCGAATGCCTCCAAGAACACAGACTCGTCGAAGAAGCCTTGGGGCAGACCACCCCTGATCCTTAACATCTCCATGATGTCTCCAAATGAGGCGTCCTCAGGGGTGACCTAGGGAGTCTTCCCTTCATCCAAGTCCGTGTCTTCAGTGACGGACTCAGGAATCCATGTGCCTCCTCTTGCACTTGCGCTTCGAGGTACTTCATCAGGGGCTGTCCGAGGAGTACTCTTCAGCAGATGGATGTTCCAAGGGAACCACTTGGGACATCGGGGCTGTCCCTGGGACCGGCTGGTGGGGCCTGGCCCAACTGCAATGGAGTGCGGGATGGAGCCGTGGCAGGGACCGGGGTCGGATGTCTCGACAGTGCCCTTTCCATAGCGTTGAAAGCCGAGGGAGCCAGCTTCTCTAAGCCCGAGCCGGCCCCCACGGATCCGGCGTGCGGATCGGAGTCGGAGCGAAACCGTCGGATCCGAGACCAGTGTGCTCCGACCTGGGCGGGCGAAGACACCAGCTCCCTCGGATCCGAGGCTCGGCCCTCGGCTCCAGGTCGGGTCCAGTACCAAGCACTCAAGGGATGGGGACGGATCCGAGGTGCGCCGACCAATCGGATCCGACCCACCCCGGATCAAATCTGCACGGCGAAGCTCCGAACCCGTGGTATGGGTCGGAGAAGGAGCTAAGGGGCGAAAAAGGGTCAAGCCCCTCCCGGTTGGGGGCTAGAGCACTCCCATTTGCATTTGGGCCTGGATGAATTTCCTCATCATCCGGTCCATATCAGCTTCGCTCATAGAAAGGTCGAGCTAGAGGAGGCCACGGCGGACCTAGAGAGCCGTCTCGGTGACCTCCTGGAAGGGCTAGCCTCCTCCTCCTCGGGTCCAGGAGAGAACCGAGGGAGTGGAGCCGAGGAGGAGGAAAGCTAGAAGGCACAGGGAAGCCGCTTGATGGAGGAGCCGAGCTGGAAGCTTGGCTCTCCTCTTGTGGTGCTTCTCCTGTGCCTCTCCTTCTGTCTCTCCCTAGAAGAATCCTTCCCCTCCGGCAACTTTAAGGAGGTTGAGTCCCAGCCGGAGGGAGAACTCACAGCAACAAGTTGCTGACTGGAGGCAGAGGCGAAGCAGTATCTGGGGGTAAAGACCGCCAGCACCAACCGACCTCTGTTCCCTTAAAGCCGGGGTTGAACCCTGCACAAATGGTACAACCAGAAGACAGGTGTTCAACCCCAAGCATGACCAAGACGAGTGTGGCCATCTGCTGGGGACAGCTTATGGCCACACTTTACATTATTCGAAAAGACAGCCTTAGGGGCTTCAGACATTACACCTAAGGCCTAAACACACACACACACAAACAAACTCAAAACCGAGAAAAATTAACTAAAGAGGGAGGAAAGCCTTAACCACACACAATTCTAACTATATTTGTAACAAAAAAGGAGAATTTGAAAAAATTTTCCTGTCAGAAAACTACACTTATCTCAAAACCACGCCAGGAGCTCTAGAATTCCGTTGCTTCTTGAAAAGCGGCAAACGAAATCTGAGGTCAGTCAGGGCTTGGCAAGGGGTTATGGGTAAGAGGGAGGAGCTAGGAGCTCGGAGCCTAAGCTTTTGAATTGCCGGCTCGGATCCGAGATCGGATCCGATACCCACAGGTTGCAGACGAATGAAGTCTGCCTACTTCAGATTCAGGGTTAGCACTGGAGTCGAAGAAAACATCATCCAGGACATCCATAACAGGAGGGACAGCCAAAGGCCTGTGCTGGGGAAGCTTAAGGAAGGTACGTAGCCTTTTCCTGGAATCAGAGAATTCCTGGTCCTGCCATTTAAAATGCTCCCTCATGGAGTGTAGGACTTCACCGAACGAAAAATCCTCTGGAGGAGAGGTAGAGGGAATTGATTCCTCAGCATCAGAGTCCTCATAGGCCTGGAAGGATTCTTGTTGGATATCAGAATGCTCAGAATCCCGAGAGGCTTCATCTGAAGAGAGGTTGTCCGCCTGCTCAGTTCTGGGCCTTTTCTCTGCAGGCTGCTGAGAACCTCTGTCTGGATGAGACTGAGACCCCCTTTTAGATGACTTCGGTACTGAAAACACAGGAGCTGACCGACCGGCACTTGCGAACTGCTTCTGCTTCGGGCACCGCGGCAAGAAAGACTGAAGAAGATGGCGTCGGCCGATGCCTTTGTACTCCAGCCGTTCTGACGTCGGAGAGGAGGCGACACCAGCCGACGCCGGACCCAGACTTTGGAATTTGGCCGACCGAGGGCTGCCTGAGGCAGGACAATCCACATGTTATGACTGCAGTTGCATTCTTGAAGGACATCTGCTTTTGCTTCGGGCACTGCGCAGCAAGAAAGATTGAAGAAAATGGCATCGGTTGCAACTTTTATAACCCTGGCGCACTGACGTCAGGGAAGAGGAGACAGCAACTGACGCCGGACCAAGACTTTGGAACTCGGGCCAACTGCGGGTCGCCTGCCAGCAGGATAACCCAACTGTAATGACTGCAACAGTGAAACACGATGAACATCTTATATTTCCTTCCCCCTATTAATTTCATGATGTACCTTATCGAGCAAGGCTTCTGGATGGGTCTATATTATGGCATCGAAACGCCCTTAACATCGAACACCACACTGTCAAGTATTCAACGAAATTCACTTCCATGATTTGCTGAATACTTATAGGGCAAAGGCGTCGTTGGCCAACTACACAATTTTGCCCTTTTCTCCACTGTAGTGCAATCTCAGAGTTAGTATACTTAGTTGAGAGGGGTAGCCACCCACATGGGTGGGTCTGGTTTAGGTAGATTTAGTTCCATTGGGTTGCAGGGCAAGTATTTGTTTACCCTTTAAGCATTCAGTGAATTTTGCTGAATACTTGTCGCCAATGTGCTGTTCGATGTTATGGAGTTTCGATGCTATAATTTAGACCTCTTCTGGGTAACCTCCATCCTGAAGCAAGAGCTTCAGAAACCTTGTCTCCTCCTGGAGATCTTCATCCTCAGATATAATTCTGTCCATTCGCACCATTTGGCCCTTCATCAAACTACGTTTCTGCTTATAAGAATGGCAGCTATCAAAATGCAGATAGCTATTAGAAAACGTAGGCTTCCTATACAACTTTGATTTGTACTCACAAACTAAAATCATTTTTTTTCCAAAAAATATCCAAGTAATTAACACTGTTAGCTGAAAAGCTACAAAAGAATTTCAAAAATATTATGGTACTGTTTAAATAAATCTATAAAATCTTTTAAACCAGCCTTGTTACCTTTCCATATTACAAAGATGTCATCCAAAAAGATACTGCTTAAAGAAAGAGGGGAACACAAACTTTTGCTCCCAGTACCACATGATAATGTCCATATACAAAGCAGCACAAGTAGCGCCCATTGCAAGACCACTGGCCTACTTGAAATATTCACCTTCAAAAACATAAAATTATTACTTAAAATAATTTCCATAAATTCAGTTATTAAATTAACTTCACCATTATCAAACTACTACAAGTGTTCACAAGCTCTCAAAACCAATCAAGCCTCACCTCCTGTGGAATGTAAGAAAATAGGTCTTTAATATCAATTGCAACCAGAAGCCAACTCTCATGGAAAACTCTTGTTTGCTATTACCCTAGAAATCCCACAAATCCTTAAGGAAGTAGCTGGAAAGAGACCTCAAGTCTTTAATGCTTATATTAACATTAAAAGGGAGAGTGTCTTAGAGCTAGAAGTGGCCGCAATAAGCCGGAGTGGTGGATTAAGAATATCCTTGTGTACCTTAGGTATACCAAAAATATTTGGTATACCTGAGTGCTCTACATACCCCTGGTGGTCAAGCCTACTCCTCCAGCAATAAATCATGCAAATATGCATACATTTTTCCATATGCCAAAAACAAATCTCATTCCTAGACACACTGGAGTGTTGTTCATCATTGCGGAGTAAAATTAACATTTTACTAGAACAAATCGATAGAATGCATGATCACCACTCCCCCACCCTTAGCTGGCTTCATAACACCCACAATATCCCTGCTATTTGTAACCTCCTGTATCAGAGCCATCTCAACCAGAGTTAAGTTACTTTTCCATTTATATTTATTCTGGGAGTAACATCTGTGAATGTCATTTGCACATAACTTTTCAAACATATTTATAATGGGATGAAGTGGGGGTTGAAGACACTCTTCCTAACAAGGTGGGTATCCTGAACTTGGCAACAGCCTCACTCCTTATTTGAAAAAATAACCCCAAAATTCAGCTTTTTAACATACAATTTCAAACCTACAATAACCTCACAGATATCCAACTTCTGGGTCTGCACAAAGGTGAATCCTTTTCTAAACAAGCCAAAACACCTACCATCAATAATTAAACTGCTGTAGTTGAAAATTTTAAACCCATGTAATGTACACACATCATCATCACATTGAATTCCATCATTAAACCATTCACTGCCAGAACTAGAGGGCCGTGGTTCAGAAACTAAACATGGACCGCTGTCAACCTTTACTATCTTTTCCACCTCTTGCCTTTCCCCTTCTTCCTCCTGTGGGGACTTCTCAAGGGGCTTTCTATCCCCATATAGTGTTCCCTGGACATATTCCTTCACTCTCTGTGCAATCCTCTTGGATCTTCTCAGTGAGAAATAGGGACTCACTAAAGAAAATCCTTCTTCACAGTCATTTCCTACTTGCCATGCATCTCCTACTGCACCAAATGCTTCACCATCTCTGAATGTGTTGGGCCTTGGGTAAGCAATGTTACTCGCATACTCTCTCTCATGTACTTTGCATTGTAAACTTCAAATAACAAATCCTGCTTTAACATCAATATTTTGTATTTCCTGGCAAAGTCTCTCCAGGTATAGCTCATTGTCCTTTATTATCGATTCCATGATTTTAATTACACATTCGTTAAAAATAATTTCTTTAAAGACTTAATCCCATCCTGTTCGGGAATTTCCAAAGTCCAAGTCCATTTGGGACTCTCTTACACGAATGACAAACATTCCTTTAAAAACAAACTGTCCACTTGCAATGTCTTATATTTTAAAAGTTTCTTTTAAAACAGGGTCAGCAAAGAGTCAAATGTCATATAAAAACTTTTACCAACTAGAAGGCTAGGAAATACACTACTGGAGTCAACCAATCAAGTCTGTAAGGAAGCCCATTCCGTTACGCCATTTCTTGAGAGAAGAGATGAGTTTGGTGCTTATGATTTTAGCAGCAGTGATTTGGTAGCACCTTTTCTAATACAGGACCTTCCTTACAGACCTGATAACTTGACTGGAAGAAGCGACAAAAATCAATGTGGTTGTATCACGACCGCTGGTGGAAATGTCTGCACTGGTTTTGGAGGTGGTGGTGCTTTACTGACAGGCAGAGTGACCACAGACTCGGGTATATGTACTAAATGTTTTGGAAGAGATATTCATAATAATAATGTCCTGGGGCAACAAAATGGTGGTCTGGCTTTGTCTAATTTGGACTTGTGGCGGTTAGGTGGTCAGGTTACCCAATGTAAAATACACCTTTCATTTCGGGCAAAGCTTTACTTGTAAAAAAGTGTAAGAGTAGTGTATCTGGCTTTTTGTGATTTTTGTTTCTCTTTTTATGTTGGAAAGACTGAGCGTTCTTTGCAAAAGAGAAATTATGAGCATCCCTTCACTTCTGTGAGGAGCACTTCTCCAGACAGTCCTATCGCCTACACCTGGAGCATAAGTAGTGGCTTCCCTGGTATCCACCAAGGAAATCACACCACCCAGTATGCCCCTGAGTATGTGCTCCCTTTCTCAACCCCATCCCACAAGAGGGCATCAGAGGATGTCCAGTCACTCCTCCTCTTCCCTGCCGGGCTCCTTCAGAGTCAGGGCCGTTAACTGAACTCCAGTCACCTGGGTCACAGTCAGGGCTCCAACCCCTCTGCACCACTCAGCCAAACTATGTGAGCCTACTTAGTGCTAATGCTGCACATATTCATGCAAACTACAGTTACAGCATTACTGTAGTTCACTTTTCGTATGATCAGTTGTATAGAACCCAGGTTTATCTGAATATCACCCCTTATTATTACACATGTTCTGGAGACAACAGTGAACGAGATGACAATATGGGGAGGTTAAGTACAATTAAAATTTAACACAAAACAGCTATTTCACACTGACCTGTACCTTGAGAGGGATTCTGTACTCAGTATACAAGATGGGATTACTAAGGACAGTAAATATGGCAAAGTAATGAGCATGTTAAATCACTTTCAAGTTTTACTGAATTAAATGGGTGAAGGGATAGTATATGTGCTTTGTATAAAAAGGGAGCAAAGGACGGCTATAATAATAGAACAGATATATTTTGAGTACAATAAATTAGTCTACAATTATTAAAAAGAAGTTATGTACTCACCATAGCATTCCATCTGTGTTGTCCATTTTCATTCAGCCTCAATGTATGGGACTCTGATACAACTTTGCCGTTACTACAGCTTGTGGAAGCCTACAAACTCTCAAGCTCTTGCCTATCCTCAATGCTCTTTTCCCCTCTCACCTCAGATAATACATATAGCTTGAGAGAAGTATAAACAAAGAACTATGCAAGAAGATGCCATCACTGGAGTTCAAACCCAGGGAAGCACGGAATGCTGACTGTGTCCTCACAGATGTATTTTTGTCAGAAGGAATTTGAACAAAAAGGCAGAGAGTTGGAGGGTGGGGAGTGGAGGCTGAATGAAAATGGACAACACAGATGGAACATTATGGTGGGCACATAACTTCTTTATCTGTTGTCAATTTTCATTCATCCTCAACGTATGGGACATGCAAATAGTAATGCAATTGTCTATGGGCATTCAATGAATGTAGCAAGAATTCCCCTTTGTTACTGAAATTTGGAAAGAAAACTGGAAGATGAATGGCTTGATTAATATTGGATTCTGACACCACCTTTGGTAGAAAGGAAGCACTGGTCCTTAAGGTAACACTATCCTTGTGAAAGGCCAAGTAAGGGGGCTTGGAGGATAAAGAGTAAAGTTCTGATATTCTCTTGGGTGAAATTATAGCAACCAGAAAGGCAGTCTTCCAAGACAGGAATTTTAAATCACATTTGGCTACAGTATCAAAAGGAGACCGAGTCAGGGCCTGCATTACTAAAGTTAAATCCCATGGGGGAACAGGGTCCTTAAAGGGAGGTCTTGGCAAGAGAGTACCCTTCAGAAATAATTTACAAATTTTGCAGAAGCCAGGGAAGAATTGTGTAATCCCACATAGAAATCTGAAATTGCTGCTAGCTGAACTTTAACAGTAGATTTGCATGCTCCTTTATTAAACAATTCTGCTAGAAATTCAAGGACTGCATATGTAAGGAGATGTAAAGGGTTCTATGTGATTTTGCTCCACCCAATAAACAAATCTTTTCCACTTGTTTCTGTACAATTTCCTAGTATAAGGTTTATGGGACAATAAGAGAATAGAATGGACTGGGGAAGAAGGCATAGGTTGCCTAGCCATCAACGGAATTAGAAAAAACATGTGGTCAGTCTGAGGTTGGGAAGGTCTGTGTGAATCAGTCCTGTAGGATGAGACAAGAAGTCTGCAGTTGGATCCAGAATCCAAGGTGGAGAAAGTAGGTAAGGCCAAATAAAGGGGAACCACACTTGTAGAGGCCAGTAAGGTGCAATGCAATAAGGATTATTCTGCTATTCAATGTCTGCCTTCTGTAAAAATCTGGGGATCAAGGGAGTTGGGGGATAGGCATATAAAAGATGGGGGGGCAATCATGGAGTACAGCATCCCTCTGTGACTCCACCACTGGGGGTTAGGGCAAAGAAGCTGCTGTATTTGTTAAGGGGAGATATAAAAAGACCGCGGCAAGGCTGACCCCATTGACAAAAAATCATTTTTGCCACACTGTGGTTGAGGGACCACTTGTAAGGTAAAAGACTGGACCTACTGAGTTTGTCTGCTATCAGACTGGACTTCTCACGGAATGTGTGTTGCCACCAGAAAGCGACTGGAGGTTATTTGCCCACTGCCACACTCAGAGCTTCTCGACACAGGGGGAAAGACTTGGTTCCACCTTGCTTGTTGATATGACAAACTACTAACGTACTGTCTGTTGGAATTGCAATTGTTCCAAGAGGAAGAGAATCTTGGAATGCTTGCAATGCCTCATCTCCAGAACACTGATATGCAGGGCTGGCCTCTACAGGGGACCAAGTGCCTTGGACTGTCATCTCCAGATAATGCCCAACCCCACCCAATCTGAGAAGTGACTGTGGCCAATATGGCCTTTGGCTGAGGGGGGGTATGAATGGGTGACCTTGCTGGGCTGGCATGACTGTGTCCACCATGAGAGGCGATTTTTGCATATATATGAGTCACCCTTATCTTTGTAGACACAGGGTGAGCGAAAAAGGACCACTGGGCTTGTAGCATCCATTGCAAAACTCTCATGTGATACCTTGCTACATGTGCTAAAGTTACGCTGCTGCCACTGAGCCTAGAGCCTGCAAGACTTTTCTGGCCGATACCTTTGTACTGCATGCGTCTCTCTTGACTTGACTTCTAATGTTCTGTACTCGCAGTAATGGGATGGACGCAAGCATGGATTGAGTGTCGAAGACTGTGCCTGTGAATTCCAGTTTCTGGGTGGGTTGCAAGTGTGATTTGTCATGATTTACTGTGATCCCTAGAGTTAAGCAAGTTTTTAGTACCTGGTCTCTCGCTTGTAGCAATTAATGACTGGTTGGGACAGTGATAAGCCAGCCTTCGAAATATGGAAACACCCAGACTCCCCGCAGCCTTAAATAGGCTGCTACCACTGCCATGCATTTGGTAAACACCCTGCATGTTGTGGTGAGACCAAAGGGCAGTTCTCTGAACTGGTAGTGACTGGCTCCAACTCAGAAGCTTAAGTACCTCCTGGACCATCTGTTTATCTTTATACAACAGTATGTGTCCTGGAGGTCTATCAAGCACATCCAGTCGTCCTTCCCTAAAAAGGGTGGAATGGACTGCACCATGACCATCCAGAACTTGGTTTGTGTGACTGACGTGTTTAACACACTGAGATCCAAAACTGGTCGCCAGTCCAGTCTTTTTTGGAAACAATAAGAACTCGATTCTATCTGGTCTGGTGGGACCTCCTGGATGACTCATTTTGTAAGCAACTGCTGAATTTGCTGAGTTGCTGGCTCCCTTTGACTGGGGGAACACTGGGGAGCTTTGTTATTGACAGGGGTGGAAGGAAAAAGGGTATGGCATAACCTCTGGTAATAATTCTCTGCACCCAAATATTGTTTGTTATATTTAGCCAGGCTGTTTGGCGCCTCCAACTGCCTCCAGAGGAAAACAATTGGGCCTCCTTTCAAGAACGCTGACAGGGCCTATCAAAGAAAGTATTTCTGGACCCTGTATTCTTCAAGCCTCCTCTGCCAAGAGGGCATCTTCTGTTGTTACCATTTCCTCCTCTGTCTCTGGGAGAACCTCCATGTCTGTCGGGGAAAGGACACAGATTTTTTGAACCACATCTTGTGCCCCCCCCACTGATTCCTAGAAAAGGTTTGTTGGGGGGGGGGGGTCAAAAAACGTACTCTAATGGCAGACAAGGTCTTCCCTTCTTTTTCACACCTGGAGAGTGTTTCCAGGCTGGTCTACTTGTATAAGCACATAGTTGATTCAGGTATTGAGCATAGATTCTCCTTTAGAGTCATTTATGTAATACGGCCTTCTGCCAGAGGTGGTGATAGTGGTAATTTACTTTAATTAAAAGAGTATGAATGGATTCTTAGGTTGAATTCTGACCATTTTCCAGGTTTAAATAATATGATTACCTTGAAACCAGTTCTTGTTAAACTGCAACATACTAGGTTGCGATAATGTTATGTTTTTTCTAATGTTTTTTCTAATTTTCTTATTTTTCTAATTTTAATGATTTTGTTTTATATACTTGTGGTCACATGATTTTTGGACTGCTGGTCATGTGACTTCAGTGACCTGTATTTAAACCATTTGGTTTTTAGATTTGTTTGTATTAGTATTGAGGAAGGATTTTATCCGAAAGCTTTGCTATTATAAACTGTGTTTTCTCAGTTTTGGTTGTTATTGGTAATAAGTGTCACGGACGACTTCACAACTGATTGTAAAGTAACCAATGGAGGGCCACAGAAATCTGGACCTCCTCCTTAGTGATCCTTGTTAATGAACTGGAAAGTTCTTTAAGTAAGTCCCTCTACAGTCTCATAAGTGGGCTAGATAATTCAGCGAATGTATGGCAAATGTTGCTAATGTGTATGACCTCTTCTCCAGCCTGTCCATTGCCCTATACTCTCTGTTAGGGGGATGAATGGATGAAATTGATGCAGGTCTACAGTACCTCTCTTCACCAAGTTCCTTTCTAGTGTCCACCAAAACAACCATGGCATCAACTGATATGCCCTTACTGCAATACTACCTTTCTACTGGAGGTGCCATAATCTTATCTGGTCTCTTGGGGATGGGTTTGGTAAAGTCCAGTTCCTTCCGATAAATTAAATCCACCAACTGATGGGAGGCAGGGCTACTCAGGAGGTAGACAGGCCATCCTGAAAGCTTCCAGGTGTACTGACTTCTCAGGAGATGGTCCGTGGGTGAACCAACCACCCTTTTGTTTCAGGAGCTTGAGGATGTCTGCAAAGGAGACATCTTTGGCTGGGCAGCGATTTTGGGAGACCCTTCTCCTTCATCAAAGTCGGTATCAGTGGTGAGGGACTCTTCAGGTGAGTCCAGGTGTTTCTTCTTACACTCTCTCTTCCTAGGGACTTCCTAGGTAGGGTGGTCCGGAGAAGTATTGGAAGAGCTAGGGATCCCAGACTGGGCAGACTAGAAGCTCTGGGCTGGCTGCTCCCTAGGCATAGAATGGTGAGGATCACGTGACAAGGTCAGCTAGGGTTGGTCAGGGGTGGACCCAAGGGGAGCCCACCTGATCTGTGGACAAAGAGAAGACACTTTCACCATCTCAAAGACTGACCTCCCTAGGGAGGAAGAGACTAACGGAGCAGAGTAAAAAGTCCCTGGCTTGCCAGCTCTCCCCTTTCCACAGGTTGTCCTGCCTAAGGAGGAAGCCGGAACAGAGCTATCACGCGCAGACATTCCGAGAGGAAGAGAACGCTCCTGAAAATCTCAGAGTCGATCTAACCCCCCCCCCTCCGATCTGACATGAAAGCCTCGGCTCAGAGAGCCGTCTGGATCCAAACATGTCGGAGCTGATGAGCTCAGAGTCATTGTTGGATAAGTCACAGATGGGCACGGAGCACTTGGATCTGAGAACTCTGAAACCTCAGGTCGAGTCACAGGATGAGTAGACACTAGAAGGAGTCCCTGATCCAATGTGGTCAGAACCTTAAGGGCACCCTTCTGAAGTTGCTCTGTGACTATTTCCCTCACCATCCTAGCCAGATCTGCCTCGGTAAGACTCTTGGTAGAGCAAGAGGACAGAATTGATGCAGGTCTACAGTACCTCTCTAGAAAGGGAGAGGGCACCCTAGACTGGACTGGGTCTAAGGATGGCGAATAAGCAGTCCAAAGAAGGGGCTTCAGATCTGGGGCCTTAGAACCAAAGTGGCCTTCCTCTTTGAGGCTGGCGACACAAGAGATGTTGGATCTGACCCTGGCACCTTCTTTTTTGGCTCTGACAAGGAAGGAGCTACGGAACAAGGAAGGAGTTTCAGACAATCTACCATTCTGAATGGTCTCTATGCTTAGAAGTTGATGGCTGAACTCCAGAAACAGCCTGTGAAAATGATGAGAGCCACAGCCCTTTCAAGATCAGCTTATTCTTATGTGCTGGGAGAGTTCGAGGATTAAAGGCCTCACAGATGTCACACTGCTGGTTGAGGTTATCCAGTCCCAAACAGTAAGCACACAAAGAATGCCAGTATGAAAAAGGCATTTTGTGTCCACACTGCCTGCACTTCTTAAATCCTTTTTCTGACATGACCAGGAAGAAGGTACTCCACGCAAACACAACTCGCCCACACACACACTCCAATATAAAACAACTACCACAGAAGATAATGGAATATAGATAATTTTAGTAGAAATTTCTTTTAAGGCAGAGAAGGGGAAGAAAAAAACACCAAAGATGGTAACCAAGACCAAAAAGGTCACACGGAGAATATCTATACAGAAGAAGAAAACGGGTAGGGAAAAGTACCAACCATGTTAACTAAGAGGAACAAAAAGGTTGTGGGAGACTAATGGGAGAGTTTACACTGACAGAAGGACTAGAAAAGCGGAGGAAAAAGGAATAATCTAAATATAAATACTTATCCCCCAAAACACTCGAGAGCGATCAGCAACCACGTCTGTTTGTGAAAGTGGCAAATGAGATCTGAGTTGAGAAGGGACCACAGCATTGTGGGTAGGGAAGAGTTTGAGAGGTTGTAGGCTTCAGTAAGCTGTAGTAACAACCAAGTCGGATCAGAGTCCCATACACTGAGGATGAATGAAAGCTGATATCAGATACAGTAGAAAAAGGGTGTTTAATATGTAATAAGTAAATATACATCTTGTACTTTACCTATGTAAGGGCTTAACAGACAGAGAGATGGTCAAAGTAGAAGTAGTACCCTATAGTTAGATGAGAAATGCTAGTGGTATAGTTATAGCAATAAGGTAGAAGCTGTTACTGTAGTGTGGTACAAGTGATAGGTCTATGCTGATACAGTAAGTCAAGTATCAGTAAAACAGCAGTTGTTACAATAAACAGAAAGTGTTAGTGAAATGAAAAAGGTTGCACAGTAACAGCTAAATGGCAAAATGATATTAGACTGACAAATAAGTTGGTTATATTAGTGCAACTGTTACAGGGTGTATTAATGTCAAGTTAGAAGTCTGATTTAAGCCAATATCACTGTACACCAAGATTATATATTCCCCGTTTTTTTTAAGTGGCACTAATTTTTGCTTGACTATTGAGTGTCAGCAACAATACTATAAGATAAGGAACAATAGGGAGAGATACTTGGTAGATATACTTTAGTTTACAGGTGTTGTGATTAAAGGACACCCACGCATGAAACATTTCCTTTCCTCACTGTATTTGCCTCCCTAATGAACGGTCCCAATACTTTTAACATATTAAAAAAGCAAGACTTAGAACTTTCTTCTCCTCTGTGGCATTTCTACTCTAGTTAGCTTCCTCAATGCACCCCGTGTTGGGGATGAAAAATCTTGCACAATGCATTCTTTAGGAAATTGTCTATCTTTTTTTTGCCTCATTTTTTGCCAAGGGAAATGCACACAAGAAATCTGCAGCTCTCTTTTGTTATTTTACACTAATGGTTATAAAGGTAATCAAGATGAAAAAAATCGTATTTTTTTGCCTGTGCGCTGTTCTATAAAGCTGTATTCTTTCCCTTCCCTGGGACTGTAAACCTATTAAGACTGAATAAACCTGTGAACCACTTAGAGCAATTTCACTAATTATCTGAACTTTGTAAACCAGGAAATATGAAACTCTGAAGGCTGACACAAGGAAGGAAGGTAGAAAAAGACAGGTCCTAAAACTCATACAATATCACACTTTTAAAATAAAATGATTTTATTTCATCTACGTATTTATGGTTATGAATAAACATTTAATAGGCATGTACAACACAAACATAGGTTCATAGGTTCTTACACAGCTTATGGCCAAACAGATCATCAAGAAGGTCAGCCACACCACCTAATACTGGTGGGAGATTAACGATGTCCCCACCAAATAAATTATTCTCTACATATCCTCTGTGAAGTTTTGTGATCAGCCATCTGTCGTCAAGACTGTTTTTAAAGACCACTAGGCAAGGTCAGAATATTCCAAAAATGGAAGGCATACTGGTTTAGGTCCGTCATGCCATCTAGTGGTGTTGATGTGGTAGCACAGATTTGGGTTTCTATGGGGGCATTTGCTTTACCTTTAGGTGAAGAAGTTCAAAGACTACTGGACTGTTAACAGCACTAATGGCTAAGCAGAAATCACCCCTCAGGACTCTGAATGACACTGCGTAATATAAAAGGCAGTCCCATCAAGGCAGCTACGGGTACTGAGATTTGAAATCTTTTTTGTAAAAACACCCTCTCAAGTTGGTTTACATGCTTAAAGAGCTACATACTAATGGGTACAATATATCCAGTGGAGGGCCTGAAAAAGAATAAAGTAGGATGGTAACTTTGTTGGACCTTGGGGAGATACCTTGAAGATAAAAACTGTGCAAGGCAGTATGATTTTATAACTGCCACAGAGATGTGGTTGTCAAAGGAGAGTCTTATCAAAAACACACAAAGTCCCGGATGACTGTGTAGAGTGTGCAAGAGTCAGTGCAAAACATTAAAAGACAATTCTGATGGTATTTCTTACTACTTCTAACGTGAGTGACATACTGAGACAGAGGTAACATCACTAAGATGGAAACACTGCATGATAACAGCACCAGGCTGGTTAATATTAACTATGAACATTAGAAATGAACAGCTACTTGTGGAGTTAGGGATGCAGATCACATCAAACTATGGCTAGTGACCATGAAAGAGTGGCAAACCACTTTGCAATTAAGCCATGATAAAAGGACAAATTATTATTACAGGGATAACATTTCAAAGAGGGATATTCCAGGGTGACATTGTCACAGCTGCTCTTTCATCTTGCCCTTAACCCATTAAGCTGTCTACTTAACAGATTAGGTCATGGCTACAATTTGGCTTCCAGAAAACAACAAAATGTAAAGATTTATCTTTTTGTGGGCGATTTAAAACTGTATAGTTCTTCAAACAAGAAACTGAAAGAACAACTGCAAGTGGTCAAAACTTTTTCAGATGATATAAGAATGTCATTTGGTCTTGATAAATGTGCAAAAGCAACCTTTAAAGCAGGAAAGCTGCAGCATTAAGAAAACAGCAGTTTGGGACAGGAATGTGATATGAAAGAACTTGAGCAAGAGGGAGTGTGTAAATATTTGGGAATTGATGAAGGATCAACAATAAAACATGAACTCTGTCTGTGGAATAGACTCCCTCTCCATGTCAAGCAGAGTACCTCTCTAGCCCTCTTTAAGGGGAACCGGGACGACTGGATGTGAAACAGAAAATATACTCCTGGATCTCACCTGTGTCCCTGCTGGAGAGGGGAAACAGGTGCTGACTTTGAGGGAACACGGGCAAAATTTTTGGCTAGGCTTATAAGGGTCTCCGGACGAATAGCCTAGTAACATCCTATGAATCTATGAACTTAGTAATATTTTAAAAGACTACAACTAATATTAAAAACAGTGTTGACATCTAAGAACAAAGTCGAAGCTATAAACCAATTTGTTCTTCCTGTCCTAACTTACAGTTTTGGACTGACTGACTGGCCCCAAAAGGTGTTGGATCGGCTGGACTGGAAAACAAGAAGGATGCTTCATGCTTATGAAATGATTTATAAAATCAGTATACGCCAAGATTACACATTCCCATTTTGAAGGGGGTATGGGCATCCTCGAAATTGATTACATGCATAGATCTGCAATCGTAGGACTTTATATCCATATCTGCTAATCTCACAAGACCAAACCATTGTGAAACTTTTAACACACGAGAAGAAATTTAAAAGGACTTCCCTGCTTAGTTTAGCAGAAGCATATCAGTGTCAAGTAGGAATGGAAATCAAACCAGAAGTAGATAAAAATCTGGCAGCAACTGAACGTGCCAAAAAAACAAAAGAATATGTGAAGACAAGAAATTTGGAAAATATATAAATATAGCTGCAAGTATAGAAAACTCTTGGAACAACCTCGTGTTGATTAGGATCAAATGCAGGAATGGTAAAATAAGAGGTGAATTTAAACCAAAGACGAAAGGTTAATATTGGTGGCCAAGATACATTGGTTTACAAAGTCCACTGAACATGTGGGAGAAACAGACAATTGTAGGATTTGTAAAACAGAACTGGAAACGGTGCACATTTTGTTGCTGGTTGTGATATACGAATGGCAGAAGGACAGCATACTAAAAGGCATAATAATGTGGCAAGACTGCTGCACTGGGGATTGTGCAAACATTATAATACTGAAGTAGCTGAAAGACATTAGAAATATGAGCCACAAAGCATTATAGAAAATTATGAAGTTTATATCACATGATCACTTATTACCAACAATTCAAAAAAACAGATGCAAGGAAACCAGATATAGTAGTCCATGAAAAGAAAAGTAAAGTACAGTTGTGTACACTTACCATAAATGTAGATGTTCGAGTGTATTCATTGTTACAGTCTTAACATATGGGGTTATCTGGCTCCCGGTAGCCCTCAGTCGGCCCGAATAACACAGTCCTCCGTATATGATGTCGGCTGTAAAACTGATGTCAGAACGTCAGGCATAAAGGGAGGCAGCCGATGTCTTTTCCTCAGTTTTTCTTGCCTTAACTGTCAGGAGGAGCCCCCAAAAGAAGGCTAACCCAGGAAGGAAACACCCTGGAAACATGCCATCCAAAAAATAAAATATCTAGTCTGTGCCTTAAGAAAAAAGGGGGAATGGAGGGTGGGAAACCAGGACTGCAACAGTAAGCACACTTGAACATCTACATTTATGGTAAGTGTACACAACTGTACTATGTTCTGCGTGTTTCACTGTTGCAGTCCTAACATATGGGTTGATTCCCAAAGCCCAGGATAAAAACAAAGCGGGGGAGGAAGAATCACAGATTAAGGGTTGGTAAAGAGGCCTTGTAAAATTGCAGAGGCAAAACCAGCCCTGGATTTAGAAAACAAAGGTAGACTGTAATGCTTTGTGAAAGTATGGACAGAAGACCAAGTAGCTGTTTCTAGAATGTTCTTAGTAGGCATACCTCCCAAAAAAGCTGCAGAGGTAAAGGCTGCTCTAGTAGAATGGGTCCTAATACCCTGAGGGGGAACCTTCCCATGCTGCAGGTAACAAAAATGAATACAATGAGCATTCCATTTGGAGATGGTTTGTTTCGAAATAGCTTTACCCTGAGCCCCAGGAGCAAAACTAACCAACAACTGCTCAGACTTTCGAAAGGGTTTAGTCCTGTTTAAGTAAAATCCCAGCTGTCTATGCACATCAAGAGTGCAGAATCCTTTCCCCTTTATTATGGAGATTATTGAAAAAGGTAGGCAGGTGAATAGACTTGTTAAGGGTCAGACTGGAAACCACCTTAGGTATAAAGGAGGGATTACTTCTCAGAGAAACCCGATCTGTATGAAAAATAATGAAAGGTTCTACTGCCATTATGGCTTGCAGCTCCGAAACCCTTCTGGCAGAAGTAATAGCCAAAAGAAAAGCAGTCTTTCAGGAGAGAAACTTTAAATCTGCAGAGACAGCTGGTTCAAAGGGAGGTAGAGTAAGCTTCTCCAGGATAAAATTAAGATCCCAAGCAGGAGTAGGAGCTCTTCTAGGAGGTCTAAGATTGCTAGCTCCCCTCAGGAACTGCTTCATCAAGGGGTGAAAAAAATGGGTTGCTCAAAAGAACAATAAGCAGAAATTGCTGAAGCATGAATCTTGACTGAAGAAAAGGACAGTCCACCATTAAGCAAGCCTGCTAGATAATCAAGAATGGGGGAAGAGAAGGATGAGAAGGGTCTTCTCCTTTAGCCTGCATCCAAGAGCAAAATCTCTTCCATTTACCAGCATAGGATTTCCTGGTGCTAGGCCTCCTGGCCTCATGAAGAACTTCAACCACCTGCTGGGAAAGATTTAAAGTATTAGCCAGGCAGTTAAATGCAGAGTTTGAAGATAAGGATGAAGAAACTTTCCTCCTTCCTGAACCAACAGATCTGGTACCAGGGGAAGATGCCAAGACTGAGCTTGGGAAAGGCTGCGAAGAAGGGTATATACCAATGCTGCCTGGGCCAGTCTGGTGCTATAAGAATAGCCTTTGGTTTTTCGTCCCTTATCTTTAGCAGCACTCTGGGAAGAAGAGGCAGAGGAGGGAAGGCATAAATTGAGAGCTGTGCCCATGGGAAGGACAAAGCGTCCACTCTACAAGCTTTGTTATGAAACTCCCTAGTGCAGAAGGTTGGAAGGACACGATTGGTGTGAAAGGAGAAAAGATCTACTTGTGGAGTGCCCCAATGCTGAATGATGCAATGGAAGATGATCTTGTTCAGTTGCCACTCGCGAGGATCCAGAACATGTCTGCTCAATTGATCTGCCAAGGAGTTTAGGCGCCCTGGAAGATACTGGGCAATTAGATGTATGCCCATGGAAGCTGCTAAGGACCATAGTCGCATGCTGTGTCTGCACAAGGGGTAAGGTGAGTCCCCCCTGCTTGTTGATGTACCACATGACTGTGGTATTGTCTGTCCTGATCAGAAGAGTCCCAGGGTAGAGTAGGTCCTTGAAAGTCAGCAAGGTCTACTGCACTGCCATCAGTTCTTTCAAGTTTATGTGCAAATGAATCTGCTGAGTGCTCCAAGTCCCCTGTATGCCCCTGCCTTCCAGATGTGCTCCCCATGCATAATCTGTGGCGTCTGTGGTGAGAGTCTGGCTGGCAGGTGGTGGGCGGAAAGGCAGCCCCTTGTTCTGAGAACAGGCTGTTGCTCACCAGAGAAACTCCATTTGTAGACAGGGAATTAGAGGAAGACTGAAGTCTAAATCCTGTGCGTGTGTTGACACCAAAGGTTCTTGAGGTACCATTGAAGTTTTCTCATATGCAGCCTTACATATGGGATAACCAGAGTACATGAAGCCATGAACCCCAGTGCTTGCAGGAATTGCCTTGCAGAGAGCTGGTTCATGCTTGCCAAGTTCTTGAAGTAAGCCAAAAGGTCTTCTTGTTTCTCTTGAGGGAGGACTACCATCTGGGTGGCTGTATTCAGACTCACTCCCAGGAAAACAATCTCCCTTGCAGGAACCAACTTTGACTTCTTTTTGTTAACAGTGTAACCCAAAGAGGTGAGAATGCTCTTCACAAAGTCCAAATCCTTTTTTAATTGCTCTGGGGAGTTTGCTTGAATGAGACAGTCATCCAGGTATGGATAAATTTGAAAGTTTCTCTGCCTGCAAAAAGCAATGACTGGTGCCAGGCACTTCGTGAAAGCTCTGGGAGCAGTAGATAAGCCAAAAGGCAGTGCAGAGAATTGGAAGTGTTGCTCCCCAGCCCTGAAATGAAGGAACTGCCTGCAACTTTCCCTTACTGGAATGTGCAGAAAAGCCTCCTTGAGATCCAAAGTTACCAGCCATGAATCCTTGCCCAGCATTGGCAGTAAATGTTGAAGAGTGAGCATCTTGAATTTGGGAATCACCAGAAAAGTGTTTAGAATAGACAGATCCAGAATAGGGTGCCAGGTCCCCCCTTTTCTGGGTACCAGAAAAAGTCCTGAATAAAAACCTAGGCTTGCCTGAGTTGCAGGAACTGGCTCTATAGCACCCATAGTCAGTAGAGAAGAAATTTGAGTTTCTACCTCTGCCCTGAGAGTTCTGGGTATGTCTGGGTACCCTTGTAGAACAGGGAAGGTGTGAAAATAAAACTTGTAACCTTGGTTTACTATATTGAGCACCCATTTGTCGTCTATGATGATGGACCATACCTCTGCAAACCTGGCTAACCTTCCCCCCAAAGGAAACCCTGGGCCGCAGAAGTAGGCACAAGAAGGCCGGAGTCATTGAGAATACTTGCGTTGGGCAGCTGGCTTAGAACTTTCCAATTTGGAAGAAGAAGAATGCCACTGTTTGGCCTTTTGAGGGGCAGAAGTCTGCCCTCTGGAAGATCTGAACCCCATAGGCCTAGAGAGACCCTGCTTGCCCGGATCAGGGAAAGACCAATTCTTGGAAGGATAATGCCTACTAAACCGAGGAGGCTAAACCTGAAGGAATTCTTTAAGTTTGCATAGATTTTGCCTTATCCTCCAACATTTTCAGTACCTCCTCAGCCTCGTTACCAAAAAGGTTGTCTTTGTACAAACGAACATCCAGCAATTTAGATTTAACAGGTTCAGAAAGAGGCTGCTCCCTAAGCCAAGCATGCCTTCTAATAATGGAACCAGTGGCTGCTGCTCTGCAGGAAGCCTCCAAGGTGTCAAAACCACAGTGTAGTGAATGCTTATTAACTAGAGTGGCAGAATTTAGTAAATCTTGTAAGTCTTTGTTCTCCGACATGGAAAGAACACCCCCAAGTTTAGCCTTAACAGCCTTAAGCATGTGAAAAAGACAATTCACAGATCTAATGGCCAGAGGTGTGGAAGTATAGACTTTTTTACCCCACCTGTCCAAGGCCCTAGACTCCTTAGCAGAAGGTATAGGGTTTTTAGCAATAGTAGCTTTAACACCCTTAGGGCCTTGAGAAATAATCTCAGGATCAGCAGTAGGATTTTTGAAAAGAAATTGAACCCTATAATACCGATCAGTTTTTCTGGGGGAAGGAGGAACAAAATTAGGAGTTAAAGAATTTTCCATGAAAACATCATCCACAACTTCCAAAACTGGAGGAATAGCCAGAGGCTTATGCTGTGGCCAATCCAAAAAAATTCCCTGATTCTTTTCTTGGACTGAGGAAAATCCTGACTTTCCCATTTAAAGTGCTCCCTAAGAGTACTCAAAGTATCCCCAAAGGAAAAATCTTCTAGAGGGGAGGGAGACTGGATAGAGTCTTCAGCATCAAAATCCTCAAAGCTAGAAAAAAGTTGAGGATTTCCTTCTTCACCAGCAGAAATACTGGAAACCTCAGAATCTGAGACAGACAAAACATCAGGAGACAATTCCCTAGCCCTCTTGGAAGGGGCGGGGGGGGGGGGTTGAGAGTCCCTATTAATGTAATCTTTACCAATTGGGACTGAGGCAAAGGAGGGGAGGCCGACACCTGCTTGTGAGTAGATTTGCGGCTGGAAGGTTTGCTAGCAATCCGGAGGGACTGTGGAGGCCTAGCAACTGCAGAAGTCTGAATTAAGGTAGTCGGTCTGGCTCTGGTCTCATGTCGAACAGAAGAGGCGTCAGAAGCCGGTGCCTGCATAGTGGCTCTGGACCCATCTGAGGCGGCAACAGGCAGATTGGTTTGAAGACAAAATAGTAGCCTGCTGCATGGAGGACTCCGTAAAGGTGTCGGCAGAGGCCTGTGGCTGAAAATCTGTGGACTGCAGGGGCTGCAAAAGTGCCTCACTGACTACCGCTGGGCTGACGACCAATTTCACCGGTGAGTTGTCAGCCAATTTAAACCTAGGCCTGTTGCGGTCCTTGTCCTTGCATTCCCTAAGTACACCTGAGGTCGGGAGACCAGAAGACGCCATATCGACGAACTTAGGCCAGACTCCAAAATGCTTACAGAAAATCTTATCTCTACGGCGTATGGTACGTGGGTTGAAGGAAGCACAGAGATCACAATTAGGGACGTTGTGCTCAAAGCCCAAACAAATTATAAAATAGGAATGAAAATCATGGTGCGGAATCTGTTTTCCACAGGCAAGACAATTATTAACTTTATCTGACATTTGTTAAAGCAAGAAAAGAGGGTCCCCAATGGGGTACTTATCTGAGGGTGTCTTCAACTTGGTAGTCGGAATGTAAAAAGAAGGTAAATGGCCAACCGGCACTAGTGCGAATTGCATCTGCTTCGGGCTTCGCGGCAAGAAAGATTGAGGAAATGGTGTCGGTTGCCTCCCTTTATACCTGACATTCAGACATCAGTATTACAGCAGACGTCACATACTGAGGACTCTGGTATTCGGGCCGAATTAGGGCTACCTGGAGCCAGATAACCTCATATGTTAGGACTGCAACAGTGAAACACGAAGAAAGTACAGTTTTGTACCTACCATAAATGTAGATGTTAGAGTGTTCACACTGCTGCAGTCATTACACTTGGGTTATCCTGTTGTCAGGCGGTCCCGCAGTCGGCCAGAGTTCCGAAGTCTTGGTCCGGCGTCGGTTGCTGTTGCTTCTTCCCAGACGTCAGTGCGCCAGGGGTATATAAGATGCATCCGACACCATTTTCTTCAGTTTTTCTTGCCCCAGATGTCAGGTGCCCCCAAGTAGGTAGGCAATACATACTGTTAATAAAAAAAAAAAAAGAAATATATATATATATATATATATATACATATACATATATATATATATATATATATATATATATATATATATAAAAGCAATACCTTCAGTTACAAGCAAATACACCACAAAGGTTGTATAGGGTAGAAAGGTATAGATAAGTCCAGCTGGGACAGAGGGGATGGAGGGAGGGTAACCTGGACTGCAGCAGTGTGAACACTCGAACATCTACATTTATGGTAGGTACAAAACTGTACTATGTTCATCGTGTTACACTGCTGCAATCATTACACTTGGGTAGAATCCCAAAGCTAAGGTTGGGTGGCTGGTCTATAAAGAGTTAGGATTGGCTATGAGGCAACTGCAGTGACAAATCCTGCTCTGGATTTAGAGTAAAGAGGCAAGTGGTAATGCTTGGTAAAGGTGTGTACTGAACTCCAAGTTGCAGCCTCCAAAATTTCCTTGGTAGGTACTCCTCTGAGAAAGGCTGTTGAAGTGGCTGTTGCCCTGGTGGAATGTGGCCTAATGTTATTAGGGACTGATTTTCCATGCTGTGTGTAGCAGTAACGAATACATTGTCCTATCCATTTTGAGATGGTGTGCTTTGAGATAGCCTTGCCCTGTGATCCTGCAGCATATGCTACAAACAGTTGCTCAGTTTTCCTGAAAGCTTTTGTTTTGTCCAAGTAGAAGCGTAGCTACCTGTGTATGTCCAAAGAGTGCAGAAGTTTCTCCCCTTCATTCTGGGGGTTTGGATAAAAAGTTGGCAAGTGGATGGTTTGGTTAAGAGCCATACTAGATACCACCTTTGACATAAAGGTAGCGTTTGTCCTTAAAGAAACCCTGTCCTGATGAAAAATTATAAAAGGTTCCACTGCCATTAATGCCTGTAGCTCTGAGACTCTTCGTGCTGAAGTTACTGCCAGGAGCAGAGCTGTTTTCCATGATAAAAATTTTAGATCGGCTGTATTGGCTGGCTCAAAAGGTGGCAGGGTTAGTTTTTCCAAAACGAAATTGAGGTCCCAAGTTGGTGTTGGTGCTCTCCGGGGCGGTCTTATGTTTTTAGCCCCTCTGAGGTACTGCTTTAGCAAGGGATGAGAGAATAAAGGAGGATCCGTGTTGTAATGTGCTGAAATGGCAGAGGCGTGGATCTTAATTGATGAGAAGGATAGGCATCTGTCCAGCATCTCAGTTAAGTATTGTAAAATCTGAGGAATGTTTGGGACAAGAGGGTCAAGGCTTTGAGCCTGGTTCCAGGCGCAGAATCTCTTCCATTTTTCTGAGTAAGCTTTCCTGGTGCTAGGTCTCCTGGCCTCCAAAATGACATCCATAACAGCTTTAGACAGAGGTGTTGCCTGTTTGACTAATGAATCTGCCATGCAGCTAGGCTTAGGGTTTTGAGCTGACCGTGCAGGATCTGATTGTTTTGTTGAGTCAGAAGGTGTGGAATTTGAGGCAAAATCCATGGTGGGCCTTGAGTTAAGTTCTTTAAGATTGGGTACCAGTGCTGGCGTGGCCAGTCTGGGGCAATCAGGATCATCTGTGGTTTTTCTTGTCTGGCTTTTAGGAGTACCTTTGAAAGGAGAGGCAGTGGTGGGAAGGCATAAACTTTTAGGTTTTTCCAGCTGAACGGGAGAGCATTCACTTTCCATGCTTGTGTGTGATAAGTCCTTGTGCAGAATTTTTGTAGTTGGCAATTCAGTGGGGAGGCAAAAAGATCTATGTCTGGGCATCCCCATTCTTGAGTTACCATGCTGAAGATTTGTGGATTCAATTTCCATTACTGAGGGTCCATGATATTTCTGCTTAGATCGTCTGCCAGAGTATTTTTATTTCCTGGCAGGAATTGTGCTTGCAGATGAACTTGATACGTTAGCGCTGTGTTCCACAAGGTCATGGCTTGCCTGCATTGGGGATAAGAATGAGTGCCCCCTTGCTTGTTTATGTACCACATTACTGTGGTGTTGTCTGTCTTTAATAATAATTGTCCTGGATGCAGAAGGTCCTTGAAAGCTGTTAGGGAATTTTGAACAGCCAACATCTCTTTTTGATTGATGTGAAGATGCATTTGGTCTGCGTTCCACTTGCCCTGAATGCATTTTCCTGCCATGTGTGCTCCCCAGGCATAATCTGAAGCATCTGTTGTTAGAGTCTGCCTGGCTGTGGGTAGAGTAAAAGGCTGACCCTTGTTTAGGTGATATGCCTGTGCCCACCATCAAAACTCCTGTTGTAGGCAGGGAATCATTGGTATTACGGCTTCTAAACTGTGAGAGTGTTGACTGCAAACACTTTTTAGGTACCACTGTAATTTCCTCATATGCAGTCTGGCATATGGTACTAGTAGTATGCAGGATGCCATGAATCCCAGGGCCTGCAGAATTATTCTTGCAGGGAGATGGGACTTTTTTGCCAGTAATTGGAAATATTGAGTTAGTTGAACTTGTTTGTCTGGCGTGAGATAAGCCATCTGGGCAGTTGTATTTAAGCTAGCACCCAGGAATATAATCTGTTGTGAGGGCACTAGTTTTGACTTCTTTTCGTTTACTGTGTACCCTAAAGAAATTAGCAACCTTTTTACAAATGCCAGATGCTTTATAAGAATGTCTTTCGTCTCTGCTTGAATGAGGCAGTCGTCCAGGTATGGCTATATTTGAATTCCTTTTTGTCTGCAAAATGCAATTACTGGTGCCAGGCACTTTGTAAAGACCCTGGGCGCAGTAGATAAGCCAAAGGGCAGTGCAGAGAATTGGTAGTGCATTGTACCAGCTTTGAATCTGAGGTATCTCTGAGGTATCTTCTGCAATTTTGTCCAATAGGGACATGCAAGTATGCCTCTTTGAGGTCCAGGGTAACAAGTCAAGCCTTCTTGCCCAGCATGGGTAGAAGCTGCTGTAGTGTCAACATTTTGAATTTCGGAATATCCAGGTAAGTATTTAGTGTTGCAAGGTCTAGTATGGGCCTCCAGGCCTTGTCCTTTCTGAGGACCAGGAAGAGTCTTGAGTAAAATCCTTGTCCTTGTTCCTGTTGTGGTACTTTCTGAATAGCTCTCATATCCATGAGGGCTGAAATTTGTTTTTGTGCCTCTGCCCATTGATTCTGTGGCAGGTCTGGCATTCCTTTTAGCCTTGGTAAAGTGTGAAAGTGGAACTTGTAACCTTGAGACACAATATTCAGAACCAATTTGTCTTGGGTGATTGTTTGCCAGTTTTGTGAAAAAAGTGCTAGTTTTCCCCTTAAGGGGGCTGCCAAAAGTGAAGTGCTTGGCGTACGAAGGGGGAAGTCATTGGGACTGTTTCCTGTAAGGTTGAGACTTGTCCTGACCTCCTTTTGGGGTTGAGGTGCCCCACTGTTGTCTGTTAGAGCGTTGTGGTTGAGATCTGCCTCTTCGGCATCTGTATCTGCCTCTCTGTGGCCTGTCTGACACTGGAAAGGACCAATTCTTTGTTGGCCAATTTCTGCTAAATCGAGGTGGCTGTACCTGTAAGAAATCCTTGACTGTTTGCATAGATTTAGCTTTATCCTCCATTTTCTTTAACACCAAACAAGGTATCATGCTGTAAAGGAGCATCCAATAATTTTGCTTTAACATGATCAGGTAAACTCTGTTCTTTTAACCAAGCATGTATTCGAATCACAGAACCTGTAACTGCGGCTCTACAAGAGGCCTCTAAAGAATCAAAACCACATTGCAGAGTATGTTTTCCCACCTGTTCAATTGCATGCAATAAATCCTGCATTTCTTTACAGTCAGGAGCTTCTGAGCTTGCAAGCATTTTCTGTTTTAACTGAGCCATTAAATATTGTTGGTACTTAAGCATGTGAAACTGGCAATTTAAAGCCCTTACTGCTAAAGTTGCAGAAGTGTAAACTTTCTTCCCCATCTATCCAAAGCTCTGGAATCTCTGTCAGATGGTACTGGATTTTTTGCAATGGAAGCCTTAACCCCTTTTGGACCCTGGGAAATAGTTTCTGGATCAGCAGAAGGGTTTTTATAAAGAAACTTGTGAGAGTCAGGGACTCTATAGTACCTATCTGGCTTGGCTGGTGCAGGGGGCAAATAATCAGGAAATAAGCTGGATTCAGAGAACACATCATCCACAATATCTAGCACAGGCAGAATAGCCAGGGGCCTGTGCTGAGGCAATAAAAGGAAATCCCTGAGTCTTTTCTTGGATTCTGAATAATCCTGACTTTCCCAATGGAAATGCTCCCTCATGGTATGTAAAGTTTCCCCAAAAGAATAATCCTCAGGAGGAGAGGCTGAAGGGATAGATTTTTCAGCGTCAGAGTCCTCATAGGGGGGTAGAGAGTATCCCTGGTCCGAAGAGGAATCAGAGGAAATGGAAACCTGATTAGAGGAATCAAAGTCTGTATCCTGCCTAGGCCTTTTCTAAGGAGGGGGATGGGAACCCCTGATTAGAGTAATGAGGTCTTCGGCCATTTTAAGCATCTGTTTCTTAGGCATGGAGGACTGTCCAGGAGAATGCTGTACTTGCTTCTTTGTCTTTAATGGTACTTTTGTCTTGGCTGTTGCTTTAATGGTAAGTTGTGAAGGTCTGAAAACACCCTCAGAAGCCGATGCCTGCTCAGCGGGTGACAGAGTCTGCAAAAGCGCCTCACTGAGAACCGGTTTACCGGCGACTGGCCTAGAAGAGGTTTCGTCATCGGTTTTGGACCTCGGATGTCTGTCTTTATCCTTGTCTTTGCGTTTTTTTGGAATTGCGGTCGTTGGTTGATCTGACGGCATAGTATAATTGAACCTTCGGCTGAAGTAGTGCAAAGCAAAATCAAAACATCGTTTTATAGTGCGTTTGTTAAATCTAGCACAAAACCGACAACTAGTGACGTCGTGATCAGGGCCTAGGCATGGAATACAGTAAGAGTGGAAGTCCTTATGAGGTATTTGCTTCCCACAAGAAATACAATTATTAACTTTTTCTGACATCGGTCTGAGGCAAGAAAAAAGTTTCCCCAACGGGGTACTTAGCTTTATTGAAGACTTCGGATCTTAAATTCGACTTCGAAAATCTCAGGAGTCGGCCGACCGGCACTTTCGAACTGCTTCTGCTTCGGGCACCACGCGGCAAGAAAGACTGAAGAAAATGGCGTCTGATGCATCTTATATACCCCTGGCGCACTGACATCAGGGAAGAAGCAACAGCAACCGACGCCGGACCAAGACTTTGGAACTCTGGCCGACTGTGGGACTACCTGACGGCAGGATAACCCAAGTGTAATGACTGCAGCAGTGTAACACGATGATCATCATCACTGGTCATTGAAACTGCTGTCCCCAGTGACCACAGTGTCTTATGTGCAGAGAGACACAAAATCATAAAATATCTGTATTTGCAGGCAGAAATGAGGGCAATGTGGAAGGATACCCAGACAGTTTCTATAGTACTATAGTAGGAGCAACGGGCCTTATAAAAATAATTTACAATAGTACTTTGATATGTTACCAATGCATCTAACACTGCATGAATTGCAGGAGGAGCCATTACTAAGAACACTTGAGTGCTGTGAAGAGTATTTCTGGCTAACATCAAAGATTGAAAAAATGCTAAATTCATGAACTTTAATCATACTTTGACTTAGGAGTGGAGTCCATTCATGTGATATTAGAAACCTAAAAGACTTGGAGAAATTAAAAAAAAAGTGGAAACAATGTATAACAGCTCCAGGCTGGTTAACATTAGAAATGAATAGCTATTTTTGGAATTAAGGATGCAGACCACATCAAACTATGGCTATTAAGGCATACCTCTACTAAAAGTCTTTCGGCTTTTCCCAGTTAGGGGTCGCCACAGCAGAACTCTGGTCTGCTCATGATTGGCAGTGGATTTCTACGGTGCCAAGTTGCCAGCCCCACACCCAACATTCAAAGAAGGGCACGCCCATTCATGCTCACACCTACCTGCATGTCTTTAGGGTCACTCGACCTTGGGGTGGACATACAGACTCAACACAGAAGGCACTCCAGCAGAGAATCGAATGGGAGAACCTCTTGCTGTGAGATGACAATACTAACTGCTGCACCACTGCGGCTCTTTAAGGCATACCTCTACTAATAATAGTTAATACAAGCCTACAGTGTGGTGTTGGGTCGGGGGCTCTAAAGACTTCACCTGTGGGATAAGGCTCCTCAGTCAACAACTAACAACCCGGACTGCGGTCTGCTAGGGCTTGTTATCTCTCCTTGTGTCCCACACTACAGGTATAAATGGACGAATAAATACAGAGCCTAGAAATTAGTACCACTGCACCTCCTTTAAAAAAGGAAACTGGCTTTCCATCCAAAACCCATGCAACCTTACTACTATAAACCTTTAACTTTTAAGCTAATTTACGACAACTACTGTCCATCTACAAATTAACACAAGGTTAAAACCTCCCTTTTAATGTCTTGGATCATAAAGTACAGTTTTGTACCTACCATAAATGTAGATGTCCGATAGGTATGCATCTGCAGTCCTTACATATGGGTTGTCCTGCCTCAGGCAGCCCTTCGGTCGGCCGGATTCCAAAGTCTGGGTCCGGCGTCGGCTGATGTCGCCCCTTCCCCGACGTCAGAGCGCCTGGGGTATAAAAGTGTCAGCCGATGCCATCTTCCTCAGTTTTTCTTGCCCCAGATGCCAGGTGCCCTCTAAGGAAGGCTAAATTTGGCAGAAATACAAAATATTGCAAACATGCACAGTAATATAAAACAAATACACCATAATAGATAACCCCAGCTAGCTATAAGAGGGATAAGTACCCAAGAAGTACCACAGAGGGGAAGGAGGGAGGGTAAACCTGACTGCAGATGCATACCTATCGGACATCTACATTTATGGTAGGTACAAAACTGTACTATGTCCTTCAAGGATGCATCTGCAGTCCTTACATATGGGTAGAATACCATAGCCAAGCTGGGGGTGGTAGGCTCTAAGAAAATGATGGTGTAGCTAAAATGCCCTGCAGGACTGCCGTAGCAAAGCCTGCTCTGGATTTGGAATATAAGGGTAAATTGTAATGCTTGGAAAATGTATGCACGGAGCTCCATGTAGCAGCTTCTAAAATGTCCTTGGTAGCCACCCATCTTAAGAAGGCTGTGGAGGTGGCTGTAGCTCTGGTGGAATGAGGTCTGATGTTAGCTGGCACAGCTTTTCCATGATAAGAATAGCAGAATCGAATGCAATTTCCTATCCATTTTGAAATTGTCTGTTTGGAAATTGCTTTTCCTTGAATGCCTGCAGCATATGCTACCAACAGCTGGTCAGTTTTTCTGAAAGTCTTAGTTCTGTCCAAGTAGTAGTGTAACTGTCTGTGAATGTCCAGGGTATGCAGAAGTTTCTCTCCCTTGTTTTGTGGGTTTGGAAAGAAAGTAGGCAGGTGAATAGCTTGGTTCAATGAGACCCTGGATACCACCTTTGGCATGAATGAAGGATTGGTTCTCAAGGAGACTCTGTCCTGATGAAAAATAAGAAATGGTTGTACTGCCATGAGTGCCTGCAATTCAGATACTCTTCTTGCTGAGGTTATGGCCAGAAGGAAGGCAGTCTTCCAAGACAGGAACTGTAACTCTGAAGATGCTGCTGGTTCAAAGGGAGGTAAAGTCAACTTTTCCAACATGAAGTTAAGGTCCCATGTAGGCACTGGTGGTTTTCTTGGAGGATTGATGTTTTTAATTCCTCTTAGAAACTGCCTTAGGAGAGGATGAGAGAAGACAGGTGGATCAGTATTGTATTCTGCTGAAATTGCTGAAGCATGAATTTTTATGGAAGAGTAAGAAAGGCCATTATGGAGCATGTCTGCCAAGTATTCCAGGATATGTGCCATGCTCATCACTGTGGCATCTAGGCCCTTTGCGGTGCTCCAAGTGTGGAATCTTTTCCATTTTGCTGAATATGTCTTTCTCGTGGAAGGTCTGCGAGCTTCCACGATGATATCCTTCACTCTCTTGGATAGCTTTTCCTGGTGAGGAGTCAAGGTATTCTCCAGGCTGTCAGCTGCAGGGTTTTCAGGCTGGAGTGCAGAGTTTTGTAATTGTGCTGTGTCAGAAGGAGTGTCCATAGTGGTAGAGGCCACGGTTTTGTGTGTGACAGGCTCCGTAACAGTGGGTACCAGTGCTGCCTTGGCCAGTTCGGGGCTATTAGAATCACTTTTGGCTGCTCTGTCTTGATTTTCAGTAAGACCTTGGTCATTAGTGGGAGTGGTGGAAATGCATACACTGTTAGAGTATTCCAACTGAAAGAGGGCATCCACTTTTCATGCTTGTGGGTGGTTTGCCCTTGTGCAGAATTTTTTCAGCTGATGATTGTGGTGGGAGGCAAAAGATCTATGTCCGCCTCCCCATGATTGTGTTATCTGAAGGAAGATGTCTGGGTGCAGCATCCATTCGCGTGGGTCCATGGTATTTCTGATTAGGCTGTCCGCCAGTATATTGTCTTTTCCTGGCACAAACTGGGATTGCAGCTCTATATTGAGTTTTAGGGAAAGTTCCCAAAGATTCATTGCTAGTCTGCAAAGAGGGTAGGAATGGGTACCTCCTTGCTTGTTTATGTACCACATAACTGTGGTATTGTCTGTCCTTATTAGCAGGTGGCCTTGATGTAGAAAGAGCTTGAAGGCCTCGATTGCATGAATCACTGCCAGCATTCCCTTTTGGTTTATGTGCATGCGCAATTCTTTCTGAGACCATAGACCTTGGATGCATCTGTCCTCCATATGTGCTCCCCATCCATGGTCTGAAGCGTTCGAGGTAATGGTTGGCTGGTTACTGGTTTGCTGAAAGGCAGGCCCCTGTTTGACTGGCTTGCTTGGGCCCACCACAGGAATTCCTTTTGAAGGCATGGAATGAGTGGTATCAAAGCTTCTAGGCTGTGACTGTGCTGAGACCATAAAAGTACAGTTTTGTACCTACCATAAATGTAGATGTCCGATAGATATGCAAATGCAGTCATAACATATGGGTTGTCCTGCCTCAGGCAGCCCTCGGTCGGCCGGATTCCAAAGTCTGGGTCCGACGTCGGCTGATGTCGCATTTCTCTCCGACGTCAGGGCGGCTGGAGTACATAAGCATCAGCCGACGCCATTTTCTTCAGTGTTTCTTGCCCCAGATGCCAGGTGCCCTCCAAGGAAGGCTGTAATCAAATTGGAAGAAAAAACAGGATTCCAGACAAATAAATAAGCAATAAACAGATACACCATAACAGATATCCCCAGCTAAGAGAAACAGGGATAGGAGTGGACCCAAGGCACAGAGGGGATGGAGGGAGGGAAAATCTGACTGCAGTTGCATATCTATCGGACATCTACATTTATGGTAGGTACAAAACTGTACTATGTCCTTCAAGAATGCAACTGCAGTCATAACATATGGGTTGAATACCATAGCTTAGCTGGGGGAGGAGGAATGCTCTAGGAAAGAGATGGTGTGGCAATCAAACCCTGCAGGACTGCCGAAGCAAAGCCTGCTCTGGATCTGGAATATAAAGGGAGATTGTAGTGTTTGGAGAATGTATGCACGGAGCTCCATGTAGCAGCTTCTAGAATGTCTTTTGTAGGCACCCCTCTTAAGAATGCTGTAGAGGTGGCTGTAGCTCTGGTGGAGTGTGGTCTGACATTGGCTGGAACATTCTTCCCATGGAAGGAATAACAAAATCTGATGCAATGTCCAATCCATTTTGAAATAGTCTGTTTGGAAACTGCTTTTCCTTGTACTCCAGGGACGTAAGCTACAAAAGCTGATCAGACTTCCTACTGGTCTTGGTTCTGTCCAGGTAGTAGCGAAGTTGTCTGTGAATGTCCAAGGTATGCAACAGTCTTTCCCCTTTGCTCTCAGGATTGGGGAAGAAAGTAGGCAGGTGAATAGCTTGATTTAAAGAAATCCTAGATACCACCTTTGGCATAAAAGTAGGGTTGGTTCTTAAGGAGACCCTGTCTCTGTGAAAGATTATTAACGGTGGTGTTGCCATTAGGGCCTGTAGTTCCGAAACCCTTCTTGCTGAGGTAATTGCCAACAGGAAAGCTGTCTTCCATGATAAAATTGCAAGTCCACTGAAGCTGCTGGCCCAAAGGGAGGTAGAGTCAGTTTTTCTAGGACAAAGTTGAGGTCCCAAGCTGGCACTGGAGCCTTTCTTGGTGGCTTAATGTTCTTGATTCCCCTGAGGAATTGCCTTAACAAAGGATGTGAAAACACAGGCGGATCAGTGTTATATCTAGCTGAGATAGCTGAAGCATGTATCTTTATGGAAGAATATGAGAGTCCATTCTGTAGCATATCTGCCAAATATTCCAGGATGAGTGGGATATTCAATAATGATGCATAATGTCCCTTGCTGGTATTCCAAATAATGAATCTCTTCCATTTTGCTAAGTAAATCTTTCTGGTGGATGGTCTTCAAGCTTCTGTTAATATCCGCTGAACTTCCTTGGAGAGAGATAGATTGAGGTTATTCACGGGATATCCCAGGCTGTTAGCTGCAGTGTCTGAAGGTTTGGATGCACTGTTTTGAAGTTGTGTTGAGTCAAAAGTAGGGGCCATTGGGGAAGGGCCCACTTTTTGTTGTGACATATGCTCCGTAGTAGTGGGTACCAGTGTTGTCTTGGACAGTCTGGAGCTATTAGGATCCCCTTGGGCCTCTCTGCTTTGACCTTTAGTAATACTGTGGTCATCAGTGGCAGAGGTGGGAATGCATAGATTTTTAGAAAGTTCCAGTTGAATGAAAGAGCATCTATTTTCCAAGCTTGTGGATGGTATGTCCTTGAACAGAATTTTTGTAGATGATGGTTGAGGTGGGAGGCAAATAGGTCTACTTCTGGCCTGCCCCATGTCGAGGTGAGTTGTGTGAAGATTTTCGGATGTAACCTCCACTCGTGTGGATCTATGAAATTCCTGCTTAGGCTGTCCGCCAGCACATTGTCTTTGCCTGGAACAAACTGGGATTGCAACTGTATGTTTAGGCTCAGTGATTTTTCCCAAAGATTCATTGTCAGTCTGCAAAGGGGGTAGGAATGGGTGCCCCCTTGCTTGTTTATGTACCACATCACAGTGGTGTTGTCTGTCCATATCAGTAGATAGCCTTGCTGAAGTTGTTGTCGAAAGGCCTCGATGGCATGCATTACTGCCAGCATTTCCTTTTGGTTTATATGCAGATGTGTTTCCTTTGGAGACCATTGTCCTTGTATACATCTGCCCTCCATGTGCACCCCCCCATCCAAGGTCTGAGGCGTCTGTGGTCATGGTCTGTGTTATCTGAGGTTTTTTGAATGACATACCTGTGTTTGCCTGGCTTACCGAGGCCCACCATAGGAATTCCTTTTGTAGGCATGGAATGAGCGGTATGGTTGTCTCTAGGTTGTTGCTGTGCTGAGACCATAGGCTTTTAGGTACCATTGAAGCTTTCTCATGTGTAGTCTTGCTAATGGAACCAGGAGAATGCAGGATGCCATGTAACCCAGGGCCTGTAGGAATCCCCTTGCAGTCATCTGGGTGAGTTTTGCCAAACCTTTGAAATAATGAGTTAACTTCTCTTGCTTGTCTTCTGTCAGGTAAGCCATTTGAGAGGCTGTGTCTAGATTGGCTCCTAAGAAGGTTATTTGCTGGGATGGCTGAAGTCTTGACTTTTGGAAGTTGACTGTGTATCCCAGAGCCTGTAGCAATTGTATGACATAGTTCAAGTTTTTTGTCAAAATCAAGTTGTCGTCCGCTTGTATGAGGCAGTCGTCCAGGTATGGGTAAATTTGGATCCCCTGGAGCCTGCAATGAGCAATTACTGAAGCCAGGCATTTTGTAAATACTCTGGCAGTAGATAAGCCAAATGGCAATGCTGAGAATTGATAATGCTCTGGCCCTGCAAGAAATCTGAGGTATCTTCTGCAGCTGTGTCTGATAGGGACATGCAGGTATGCCTCCTTGAGGTCCAGAGTAATCAGCCAAGACCCCTTGCCCAGCATGGGAAGGAGTTGCTGTAGAGTCAGCATTTTGAACTTTGGTACTATGAGAAAAGTGTTTAATGCGGACAAATCCAGTATTGGTCTCCACTGAGTTTCTTTTCTTGGGACAAGGAACAGTCTTGAGTAAAACCCCTAGCCTTGTTCTTGTTGTGGAACTCTTTCTATTGCTTTGATCTCAGCAAGCAGAGAAATTTGCTTGATAGCCTCTGCCCTCTGGTTTTGTGGTAGGTTTGGCATGCCTTGTTTTCTTGGTAAGGTATGAAAGTGGAACCTGTAACCTTGGTCTATAATGTCCAAAATCCATTTGTCCTTTGTCAATCTGTGCCAATTGTCTGAAAACAGAGATAATTTTCCACCCAAGGAAGCTTCTATTTGCTCCTTGGTCAGCGGAAGTAGAGGAAAGTCACTGAGATTGTCCCTGTGGGGCAGGGGAGACCCCTGTGTCACTTCTTTGGTTTGCTGGTTGCCATTGTCGTCCCCTGTAAGAACCTCTGTATTGTCCTCTTCCTTGGCCACGCCTGTTTTTACCCCTTTGAAATCTTTCAGGATTAGGAAAGGACCAGTTTTTAGAAGGCCAATTCCTGCTGAATCTGGGTGGCTGAACCTGGAGGAAATCTTTGACCGTCTGAACTGATTTTGCTTTTTCCTCAATGGGCTTTAACACATCTTTAGCATTAGTACCAAAAAGCGTGTTCTTTTCCAAAGGTGCATCAAGAAGTTTTGCCTTAACATGATCTGGTAGAGGTTGTTCTTTTAACCATGCATGTCTATGAATGACCGCCCCTGTCATAGCTGCCCTACATGAAGCTTCCAATGTATCATATCCACACTGCAGAAAGTGATTGCTGACTTGCTGAGAATTATGTACAGCTTCCTGCAAAGACTTCCTGTCTAAAGGTTCAGGAGAGGCCAATGTTTTCTGTAAATCATCTAACAGGTAATCCTGATATTAAAACATATGAAAGAGGCAATTCAGAGCTCTCATAGATAAAGTAGTGGATGTGTAGACCTTTTTCCCCCATCTCTCTAATTACCTAGCTTCCCTGTTGGAAGGCAAGGTATTTTTGGAGGTGGATGCTGAAACCCCTTTAGGTCCCTGAGAAATAGTTTCTAAATCAACAGCATGGGCCCTAAAGAAATGAGAATGTGTTTCTGGGACCCTATAATATCTGTCTGGCTTGGCTGGGGCAGGAGGAAGAGTATCCGGGGTAACACTGGAGTCAGAGTATAGGTCATCCAAAACATCAAGCACAGGAGGTATAGCCAGGGGCCTGTGTTGGGGCTTTTTAAGGAAGGTTCGAAGGCGCTTTCTGGAATCAGAATATTCCTGGCCTTGCCACTTAAAATGTTCCCCCCTGGTATGCAGAACTTCCCCAAAAGAAATATCCTCAGGAGGGGAGGCCGAGGGGATGGAATCCTCTGCATCAGAGTCTTCATAGGTCTGGAAGGGCTTTTCCTGGCCATCGGAGTGAACAGAGTCCTCAGAATCTTCATCTGAAGGGATAGGGTCAGAGGGTTCAACCCGGGGCCTCTTATCAGGAGGAGGCTGGGATCCTCTCTCAGGATGGGCCTGTGAACCTCTAATCATGGAAATTAAGTCTGCCATAGTCATGATTTGTGTTTCAGGAGTAGGCTGAGGTAAGGCCTTAACAGTAAGGTGCTTGGTCTTGCTGGCTGCCTTAGCACGTGTGTAGGCCTTAATAGACTTGGCCATAGGAGGCCTAGCAGCTCCACGTGCAGGAGTGACCTTATCTACAGCAATGGTCTCGGGCATTTCCTCGGTTTCAGTATCCGGAGGAAAATCTATAAGTGGCGTCAGTGTGGCCTCCGGTATCGGAGGTGTCGGTAAAGCGGTGTCTTCGGTTCGGAGCGGTGAAATAACCGTCACAGGGGGAACTGGAGCATTCGCGGTAAGTTTTGACGTGGAGTCGGTGGAAGACGCGGGCCGAGGATGTCGGTCCCGGTCTTTTCGTTTCTTAGGAGTCTGCGATGTCGGAAGTTCCGACGGCATTGTATAAGCAAATTTCCATTTGTCCCTTGTAATACGGTGCCAGTTTCTTGAGAATAGAGACAACTTTCCGCCCAAAGGTGCTTCTAATTGAGCCCTGGTTGGCGGGGTCAAGGTGAAATCATTGAGTCTGTCCTTGTGCAGCAGTTGTTGGACCTGCACTACCTCTCTGGTTAGGAGGCTGCCATTGACGTCCTCTGTAGGAGCCTCTAGCTTGCCCTCTACCTCTGGCACGCCTGTTCTTGCCTCTCTGAAATCTCTCTTCTGGAAAGGACCAATTCTTAGAAGGCCAATTTCTGCTGAATCTTGGTGGTTGTACCTGGAGGAAATCTTTGATTGTTTGTACAGATTTTGCCTTTTCCTCAAATTTCTTTAAGAGCTCTTGAGCAGTGGAGCCAAATAACTTTTGCTTTTCCAGTGGAGCATCCAGAAGCTTAGCCTTAACATGATCTGGCAGAGATTGTTCCTTCAGCCAGGCATGTCTACGTATGACTGCACCAGTCATTGCTGACCTACATGAAGCTTCCAATGCATCATAACCACACTGCAAGAAATGGTTGCTAACCTGTTGTGAATTATGTACCAGATCCTGAAGTGACTTACGATCTAGGGGTTCAGGCGAAGACAGTTTTTTCTGCAATTCATCTAACAAATACTCTTGGTACTGTATCATATGAAATTGACAATTTAAAGCCCTCATAGACAGAGTGGAAGAAGTGTACACTTTTTTACCCTATCTCTCTAAAGCCCTGGACTCCCTTTCAGAGGGGAGTGGATTTTTAGTAGTGGCAGCTGCAACCCCTTTAGGACTCTGGGAAATAGTTTCTGGGTCAGCAGAGTGGGCCTTGTAAAGGAAATGATGCGAGTCCGGGACCCTGTAGTACCTATCGGGTTTAACAGGAGCCGGAGGAAGGGTGTCAGGGGTAGTGCTAGACTCAGAATACACATCATCAATGACACTTAAAACAGGAGGAATAGCCAAAGGTCTATGCTGAGGTAAATGAAGAAAAGTCCTTAATCTCTTCCTGGAATCGGAGAATTCCTGGCCCTGCCATTGGAAATGCTCTCTCATGGAGTGAAGGGTCTCCCCAAAGGACAGCTCTTCAGGAGGGGAGGCAGAGGGAATAGATTCCTCTGCATCAGAATCCTCAGTGAGCCGTGAAGGCCTCCTCCTGGTAGTCTGATAGAGCAGAGCCATCAGAAGACTGAGGTTCAGCAGACTCAACCCTGGGCCTTTTGTCTAGTGGGGTTGAGAGCCCCTGTCCGGATGAGGCTGAGAGCCCCTAATTAAGGAAATAAGGTCCTCAGCCAAACTTAGTATCTGAGAACCTGTAGTGGATCCCTGAGAAATAGACTTGGGAGGCAGAGTTTTTTGTTGCTTAGCAGCTTTAGCCCTAGTGAAAGCTTTTATGGACATGGATGCAGGGGGCCTGGCTGCCCCATGTGCTGGAGCAGTTTTATCTAGGGGAATGGTGTCGGTAGGTTCCTGAACACCGGTTTCCGAGGGTAATTCTATAACCGACTCAGAAAAGGCCTCCGGGACCGAGGCTGTCGGTTGAGCGGTTTCTACGGACGGAAGTACCAAGGACTCTATTTCAGCCGAGACACTCACGGCAGGCCTAGGAGCGGTTTCAGCCGAAACCACGGTCCGCTTGTGTCGGTCCTTGTCCTTCAGTTTCTTGGTTAAATGAGACATCGGAGTCTCCGACGGCATTTTATAAGAGAAACTAGCCCCAAAAAATTCCTCTGCAAACTCCGACCGACGCCTAAGAGTGCGTCGATTAAAGGAGGCACAGGCAGTACAGGCCGAGAGGTCGTGGTCTGGGCCTAGGCAGGGGAGGCAGTAGGAATGGAAATCCTTATGAGGTATTTGTTTCCCACAAGTCAAGCAATTATTAACTTTAAGTGTTTGATCTGACATCGGCTGAGGCAAGAAAGAGTCCCCAACGGGGTACTTAGCTTTTTGAAGTCTTCGGTAGCTGAAGTTACAGGAGCTGGCCGACCGGCACTTGCGAACTGCTTCTGCTTCGGGCACCACGCGGCAAGAAAGACTGAGGAAGATGGTGTCGGCTGACACTTTTATACCCCAGGCACTCTGACGTCAGGGAAGGGGCGACATCAGCCGACGCCGGACCCAGACTTTGGAATCCGGCCGACCGAAGGGCTGCCTGAGGCAGGACAACCCATATGTAAGGACTGCAGATGCATCCTTGAAGGACATCATGATGGTAACCTTACCGCGTACAGATCTCCCCTCATTTATCCTGACTACAGGGTCAAAAAAGCTTCAGCAAACTGGAACCTCCTCCTAGCAGACCTAGAAATGGAACATCTAACACAGACTATGGAACAAAACTTTTCAACCACCTCAAATTACACTATTGTGCATGCTTTTCAAGCAATGGATAAATTGTACTCCCAATGTTAAACAATACAATGCAATCATAATTAACCCAATTAAATCTAACTAGTAAGCAGAGGCTTACCCTTAAAAGTTATTGTACATACATAAATCCTCTTAAAACTCTCAAGTAAATAAATCAACATATATAATATTACGCTTATTTTCTGTAACAAGTAGAATAAAGTACAGTTGTGTAAATAAACTTAGCATAACTTGAATATATCACTGTTGCAGTAGATTAATAAGCTAGAACATCCTGTGAAGACCTAGACCAGCCAGACAGCTTCCAAAGCTGTTGGGTACCTTTCATGCACTCTACCCACTGCACAGCTTGAAGAGAACACAAAACAGTGCAAGGATGCCAAAACTGCAGAGCTTTGTTGTCACAGAACATGGAGGCTACAGCCCTGCCAGCTAGATGTGTACATGCAAAAAAAGGAGAAGCACACATATCCAACACCCTGGCAGACAAAAAAAAAAAAAAAAAGAATGGGAATGGAGGGCAGGAGTGGCTACTGCAACAGTAATCTATTGGAATTATGTTAAGTTTACTTACACACAACTGTACTATCTTCATCATAATATCACTGTCACTGTAGTTTAAGCAATATGGGATGAATACCACAGACTACAAAAAAAGGGAATAGGAAGAAGGTTAAGAGTTCAGGAAACTCTGGAGAATAGTCCTAACAAAGTCTGTGTGGACCTAGAGAAAAACTAATTTGTAGTGCTTAATAAAGGTATACAGACATAACCAAGTTGCTTCATCCAGTAACATCCAGGGTTGAGCCCTTTCCACAAAGCCACAGATGTAGCCACAACCCTGGTACAGTGGGCCCTGACTTTGACTGGAATTGTCTTGCTATGGTGAGAACAACAAAAGTAATACAATGGGACAACCTTTAAAGTGGCTTTTTGACACCAACTGTTCCTTAAAATTACCTAGGACATCCAGAGTGTGTAAAAAAAGAAGTTATGTACTCACCATAATGTTCCATCTGAGTAGTTGTACTTCATTTGTCTTCAACCTGTGGGTATTCGGATCCGGACTGATCAGAGACTGCTGCTTCAGCAGCATCTGATCCAAGCTCCAAGCTCCTCCCCTTCCCATAATACCCCATCCATCTCCTTCCTTCCTTCAGAACGAGTTTGCTGCACCATAAACATAAGCCCAACCCAATGAGACCCAACCACAAAAGGTTACTCACAAAACCTAACAAGCATGAACAGAAGAGCTGCAGAGGCACCCTTCTCCTACATACCAGAGTAATAAAATAATGATAAGGTCAGGGGGAAGGTTGAAGACAAATGAAGTACAACTACTCAGATGGAACGTTATGGTGAATACATAATTTTTTTATCTGAAGTAGTTTACTTCATTTGCTCTTCAACCTGTGGGACAGAGTCCTCAGCTACTAAACACTTGGGTGGCCTCTCATGGAAGGATATTCCGAAGCACCGCAAAGCCAAAGGATGCTCTCCCTCTAGATATCATGTCCAGTTTATAGTGGGAAATAAAGGTATGAGACGAGGATGAATTAGCCACAGAACAAATATCATCCAGAGACACCCTAAACCAAAAGGCTGCCAAGGTAGCCATGGACCTGGTAGAATGTGCTTTTACTTGACCCGGAGGTGACATGCCTTTGTCTTTGTATACCTGAAGGATACAATGAGAGATCCATTGAGCCAAAGTTACCTTGGAGATTGGTTTGCCCAGAAAAAGTTTAGAGAAAGACACAAACAACTGATCGGACTTGCGAAAGGCCTTAGTTCTGTGCAAGTAAAGTCTTAGTTATCTATGTACGTCTAACAAGTGTAATTTATATTCACCCGTTAAAAGTTGGGAAGAAAACAGGTAAGCTAATCGTCTGGTTAATACTGGTTTCAGATCCCACATTGAGAAGAGATGGAGTGGTATGAAGCGACACCCTGTCCTTATGGAAAATTATATATGGAGCTTTGATAGACAACGCCTGAAGTTCTGAAACCCTCCCAGCCGAGGTGATGCCTACTAGGAAGGCCGTTTTCCAAAATACAAATTTTAGGTCTACTGATGGAGCAGGCTCAAAGGGTGGAGCAACCAGAGTCTGTAAAACCAAAAGTAAGGTCCCAAGGAGGGGTAGGATCCTTCACCAGGGGGTCTTAAAAGAAAGGTACCTTTAATAAAGGTTTTGCAAAGTCTAGAGGATGCTAAAGAAGCCATGTTCTCTCCACTATGGAAGTTGGAAATGGCAGCCAGTTGAGCTTTTATAGATTAAGAGCTAGCACCCTGAAGGAATATATTCGCCAAGAACTCCAACACCGCCAGGACTTGAGCTGTGAAAGGGTCCAGGTCCCTTTGAGAAGCCCAAAATGGAGAAACACTTCCATTTACTATGGTAAAGTTTCGGGTTGAGATCATATCAGCAAACTGCACAACTTGCAAACGCTCATAATAGCGAACGTACCGGACCTTGAAGTGCTATTTCTGAGATTGTGGTACAATGAAGAATGGGATATTTGCCCTTTCCTCACTGTAGTGCGATCTTGGAGTTGGAATATATATTTAGCAGACAGGGGTGTGGGGGTGCAGCCCACCACAATAGGAAGTTCGAGGTCCGGTACGTTCGATATGAGTGTTCGCAATTTGTGCGATTCGCTCATATGATATAAACCCAAAGTTTCCTGGTAGATGATTTTTGAGCTGCCACCACAATAGTCTTGACTGGAGAGGATAAACCGGGAGTCCTAGCTATCAAGGGAACTGCAGCAGCCAAGCAGTGAGCATTAAGTTTTTCAGGTTTGGATGAGGAACCCCCCAGGGGTGAGAGATGAGATCTGGAATCAGACTTAAGATCCATGGAGGAGCTAGAAGATGAGACCAAAGGAAGGGAAACCATACCTGGCGAGGACAAAATGGGGCAATAAGGATCACTTTTGCTCCCCAGCCTGCAAGCCTTCTGGAGGAATTTTGAAATAAGAGGTAACGGAGGGTAAGCATAGAGAAGAACAAGAGGCAAAGCATGGACTAGAGCATCCCAGGGGGATTCCTGGGGGATTCCCCCTGTGGGGGGTTCAGAGCAAAGAACTCGCTGCACTTCGTGTTGGAATGAGATGCGAAGAGGTCGAAGCAAGTCCTATCCCACTCGAGGAAGATCTGCTCCGCTACCGAAGGATTCAGAGAACACTCATAAGGCATCAGAACAGTCCTGCTCAGTTTGCCCACCAGTACATTGAACTGTCCCGGAATGTGCATTCTTACCAGAAACTGGCTGGTGGAAATCGCCCATTCCCACACTCATGGCCTCGCAACAAAGTGGGTAAGATCTGGTCCCTCCCTGCTTGTTGATGTACCAGACCACTGACATGTTGTCTGACTGAAATGCAATAGTTCCCACAGGGAGAAAGGCATGAAGGGCCAGCAATGCCAAAAGGACAGCCCTCATCTCTAGAAAGTACAGTTGTGTACACTTACCATAAATGTAGATGTTCGAGTGCATTCACTGTTGCAGTCATTACTTTTGGGTAATCCTGCTGGCAGGTTGCCCTCAGTCGGCCTGAATTCCAAAGCCCTGGGTCCTGCGTCGGCTGCTGTCGCCCCTTCCCTGACGTTAGGTTGTCAGGGGTATAAAAGATGCGGCCGACGCCATTTTCTTTAGTTTTTCTTGCCCCAGATGTCAGGTGCCCCCTAAAAGGGTAGCCAAAATTTACATATATATATATATAAAAATACATGCACCAATATAAACTTTACCTTCATCTACAAGCAAATACACCACATAGACTGTATAAATCAGAGAAGGAATGATAGGTTCCATCAGAAGAAGGGGGGATGGCGGGTGGGTAACCTGGACTGCAACATTGAATACACTCGAACATCTACATTTATGGTAAGTGTACACAACTGTACTATGCTCTTCGTGTTTCATTGTTGCAGTCATTACACTTGGGTAGAGTCCCAAAGCTATGGATGGGAGGCTGGAGCTAAACAGCATTAGGAGCGGCTATGAGGCCCTGCAGAACTGCAGTGGCAAAGCCTGCCCTGGATTTAGAGTAGAGTGGTAGATGATAGTGCTTTGTAAAGGTGTGCACTGAACTCCAAGTGGCAGCCTCTAAAATGTCCTTGGTTGGTACTCCCCTGAGAAAGGCTGCTGAAGTGGCTGCAGCTCCTGATGTACAGTCTTTTTTGGTTTTAATGGAGTTTTAAGCTTAGCATAAGATTTAATGGTGAGCGTAGTCAGTCTGAAGACACCTTCTGCAACCGAAGGTGTTTCTACTGCATCGGGATCTCCTTCTGCTCCGGTGTCGGAAGGGCCTAATGAAGATGGCTGTAATGGCCTAGTACACTCCGCTTGAGAATCCGCAGCTGTCTGGGGTTCCAATTCTGCGGTCGTCAGGGGCTGCGTAGGTGCCTCACTGAAAACCGGAGTACCGGCGACAGGCCCAGCAGAGGCCTCGGAGTCTGGCTTGTTCCAAGGCTACCTGTCCATATTCTTGCATTTTTTATGCATGCTGGTCATCGGCTGCTCCGACTGCATGATATAATTAAATTTCCTACCAAAGTAATGTCGTGCGAAGTCAAAATGGCGTTTGATAGTTCATTTATTAAACCTAGCACAAAACCGACAACCTGTGACGTCGTGGTCTGGGCCTAGGCAAGGAATACAATAAGAATAGAAGTCCTTATGAGGTATTTGCTTCCCACAAAAAATGCAATTGTTAACTTTTTCTGACAACGGACTGAGGCAAGAAAAGGTTTCCCAACGAGGTACTTAGCTTTATTGAAGACTTCGGACTGAAATTCGATTCGAAATCTCAGGTGTTGGCCGACTGGCACTTGCAAACTGCTTCTGCTTTGGGCACCGCGCGGCAAGAAAGACTGAAGAAAATGGCATTGGATGCCTCTTATATACCCCTGGCGCACTGACGTCAGGGAAGAAGCAACAGCAACCGACGCCGGACCAAGACTATGGAACTCAGGCCGACTGCGGGACCGCCTGACGGCAGAATAACCCAAGTGTGATGACTGCAGCAGGGTAACACGATGAACATGTTGGTTCTGTCCAAGTAGAATCTAAGCTGTCTGGGTACGTCCAAAGAATGCAGAATTCTCTCCCCCTTGTTCTGTGGATTTGGATAAAAAGTTGTCAGATGAATAGTTTGGTTAAGAGCCACACTGGACACCAACTTAGGCATAAATGTTGGGTTTGTACTCAGAGAGAGCCTGTCTGGATAAAAAATGATAAAAGGTTCCACAGCCATGAGTGGCTGTAACTCTGAAACTCGTCTTGCAGAAGTTATTGCTAGGAGCAGAGCTGTTTTCCAAGATAAAAGCTTTATATCAGCAGTAGCAGCTGGCTCAAAAGGAGGCAGGGTGAGCTTTTCCAAGACATAGTTGAGGTCCTATGCAGGCATTGGTGATCTCCTTGGAGGCTTTACATTTTTGGCTCCTCTGAGGTACTGTTTTAATAAGGGATGAGAAAAGATTGGTGGCTCTGTATTGTAATGAGCCGAAATGGCAGAGGCATGAATTTTAATAGATGAAAAAGATAGGCCTTTGTCCAGCATCTCAGTTAAGTATTGCAAAATCTGAGGAATATTTGGCATAGCTATATCAGTTCCTTGTGCCTGGTTCCAAGCACAGAATCTCTTCCATTTTCCAGCATAAGATTTTCTAGTACTAAGCCTTCTGGCCTCCAAAATGACATCCATCACAGCTTTACTGAGAGGTGTGTTTTGTATGACTACATTATCCGCCATGCTGTATGACTACATTATCCGGCATGCTGACAGGTTTAAAGTCCTGAGTTGGCTGTGCAGGATCTGATTATTTTGCTGGGACAGTAGATGAGGTATTTGATTTAAGGTCCAAGCTGGGAATTGAGACAAGTTCTTTAGGATTGGAAACCAGTACTGGCGGGGCCAGACTGGGGCAATCAGTATCATTTTTGGCTTCTCCTGTCTGACCTTTAGGAGTACCTTGGGAAGGAGAGGCAGTGGGGGAAAGGCATATACTGATAGGTTTTTCCAACTGAAAGATAGGGTGTCCACTTTCCATGCTTGTCCGTGATAAGTTCTTGTGCAGAATATTTATAGTTGGTAGTTGTGAGGGGAGGCAAATAGATCTATGTCCAGACATCCCCATTTTCTTGTTATCATGCTGAAGACTTGTGGATCCAGCTGCCACTCGTGGGGATCCATGAGGTTTCTGCTTAGTTCGTCTGCCAGAGTATTTTTCCTTCCTGGCAGGAATTGTGCCTGCAGATGTACTTGGTAAGTTAATGCTGTGTCCCACAAAGTCATGGCTAGTCTGCAAAGGGGGTAAGAATGTGTGACCCCCTGCTTTTTTATATACCACATGACCGTAGTGTTGTCTTTATCAGTAGTTGTCCGGGATGAATTAGGTCCTTTAAGGCTGTCAGGGCATTCTGAACAGCTAGCATCTCTTTTTGATTGATATGTAGATGCATTTGGGTTGAGGACCATGTGCCCGGAATGCATCTTCCTGCCATGTGGGCCCCCCAGGCATAACCTGATGCATCCGTTGTTAGTGTCTGCCTGGCTGGGGGTAATGTGAATGGCTGGCCCTTGTTTAGGTGACAAGCCTTTGCCCACCATCAAAACTCCTGTTGTAGGCAGGGAATGAGAGTAATCATTGTTTCCAGGCTGTGGAAATGTTGAGTCCAAACACTTTTTAGGTACCATTGAAGTTTCCTCATATGCAGTCTTGCATATGGAATTAGTAGGATGCAAGATGCCATGAAGCCCAAAGCCTACAGAATTTCTCTTGCAGATAACTGGGCCTTTTTTGCCAACATTTTGAAATAGGTAGTCAGTTGCCTTTGTTTGTCTGGCGTGAGATAAGCCATCTGGGCAGTTGTATTTAAGCTTGCACCCAGGAATATTATCTCTTGAGAGGGTACTAGTTTTGATTTCTTTTCGTTGACTGTGTACCCTAGGCATGTTAGAAGTCTTTTCATAAACGCCAGATGCTGTAGAAGAATGTCCTTGTTCTCTGTTGAATTAGACAGTCGTCCAAGTAAGGATATATCTGTATTCCTCTTTGTCTGCAGAATGCAATTACTGGTGCCAGGCACTTTGTAAAGACCCTGGGTGCAGTAGATAAGCCAAAGGGCAGTGCAGAGAACTGGTAATGCATTGAGCCAGCCTTGAATCTGAGGTATCTTCTGCATAACTGTCTGATTGGGACATGCACGTATGCCTCTTTTAGGTCTAGCATTACCAGCCAAGCGTTCTTGCCCAGCATGGGCAGAAGCTGCTGCAAAGTCATCATCTTGAATTTTGGTATATCCAGGAATGTGTTCAGAATAGATAGGTCCAGTATTAGTCTCCAGGTCTTGTCCTATCTGGGTACCAAGAACAGTCTTTAAAATCCTTGTCCCTGCTCTTGCTCTGGTACTTGTTGAATGGCCCCCATGTCCATCAGGGATGAGACTTTTGTGCCTCTGCCATTGATTTTTTGGCAGATCTGGCCAGCCGTTTGCCTTTGGCAGGGTATAGAAATGGAACTTGTACCCTTGTGACACGATATTTAGAACCCACTTGTCCTGGGTTATAAAGTGCCAATTTTGAGAAAAAAGTGCTAATTTTCCCCCTAAGGGTGCTGCCAAGAGATAAGTGCTTGGGGCAGGCAGGGGGAAGTCATTGGGACTGTTTCCTGCATGGTTGTGATTTGTCTTCTCCAACTTTGGAGGTAGAAGCACCCCATTGCTTTGACCTGTAGGAACCTTGCGACTGGGATCTGCCTCTAGGGCATCTGGATCTGCCCCTTTGAGGTCTGTCTGACACAGGAAAGGACCAATTCTTTGTAGGCCAGTGTCTACTAAACCTAGGTGGCTATACTTGCAAAAAATCTTTGACAGTTTACATAGATTTAGCTTTGTCCTCCATTTTCTTTAACACCTCCTCTGCCTTAACACCAAACAAAGTATCAAGCTGTAAAGGTGCATCTAATAATTTAACTTTGACATGATCAGTCAGATTTTGTTCCTTTAACGAAGCATGCCTCCTCCTAATTACAGAACCCGTAACTGTGGCCCTGCAGGAGGACTCCAAAACACCTCCTCTGCCTTAACACCAAACAAAGTATCAAGCTGTAAAGGTGCATCTAATAATTTAACTTTGACATGATCAGGCAGATTTTGTTCCTTTAACGAAGCATGCCTCCTCCTAATTACAGAACCCGTAACTGTGGCCCTGCAGGAGGACTCCAAAGAATCAAAACCACATTGCAAAGTATGCTTTCCAACCTGTTCAGCTGCATGCAATAAATCCTGCATTTCCTTGTTTTCTGCACATTCAGAGTTTAATAACATTTTCTGTTTAAGCAATGCCATGACATGCTGTTGATATTTGAGCATATGAAGCTGACAGTTTAAGGCCCTTATAGCCAAGGTAGCAGATGTGTAAACCTTTTTTCCCCATCTATCCAGTGCACTAGAATCTCTGTCAGAGGGGGTAGGGTTTTTTTTGCAGCGGAAGCCTTAACTTCTTTGGGACCCTGTGAAATAGTTTCTGGGTCTGCAGCAGTGTTTTTAAAAATGAATTTATGGGAGTCAGGAACCCTGTAATATCTGTCAGGCTTAACAGGAGCTGGAGGTAAGGAGTCCGGGGTAAGACTAGACTCCGAAAACCCATCATCTACAATATTTAACACAGGTGGAATAGCTAGTGGCCTGTGTTGAGGTAGTAAAAGGAAATCCCTGAGCCTCTCTTTAGATTCTGAAAAATCTTGGCTCTCCCAGTGGAAATGCTCCCTCATGGTATGCAAGGTTTCCCCAAAAGAATAGTCCTCTGGAGGAGAAGCTGAAGGTATAGATTCTTCAGCATCAGAATCCTCATAGGGGGAAGAGAATATTCCTGATCACAAGAGGAATCAGAAGAAATAGAAACCTGAGCTGAAGATTCATAGTCCATCTCTTTTCCTAGGCCTCTTATCAGGAGGGGGATGGGAACCCCTAATCAAGGTAATTAAGTCTTCGGCCATTTTGAGCATCTGTTTTTTTGGGTATAGAGGCTTGTCCATGTGGCTCTTGAGTTTGTTTCTTTGCTTTAGAAGGTGCTTTAGTCTTTGCCTTTGAATCAATTAGTGGTTGATATAAATAGAGCTCAATTTCAAAGCTGTAATGTGATCCTTTGAAGGCGAAAGGCCGAGGTACCAGATCGAAAATAAAGAACTTGGTGGAATTGGACTGTGTGGTTTGTAGCTGAATAGCGGTTTGGGAATCTGCTTGTTTGTTGCTTGTTGGACTTTGGTTTACAGTCCTTTCACCCGTTCTATTTTTGGATATTTATCTGTTTCACTATGTCGCTTCACAGCTCGAGCTCTGAACAGAGCAGTCCGGCTAGCTCATTCAATTTTTCCAATCTTTTGAGGGAGCGTGACAAGAAGTATTCACACCTTGACCCGTGGAACATCGGAGGTAGTAATGTAGGTGTGGATGAGCGTTTTAATGAATTATCTAAGCTAATGTCTAAGGAAGTAGCAGTTTACTTTGACACGCTTCTGTTGGAGAAGTATGTTAACCTTGATATCACACCGCGAGGTTTGCGGGTAGATAAGTTACCTGCTACTCCATTTTCGGAGGAAGAAACTGATCTCCTGAATGAATGGAAGCAAGTATCACTATCGTGTACCATTGGTTGGCTTAAAATACTTATAAAGCGCAACCAACGTAACCATGAGAAGATCAAAAATGATATTTTGACTTTACAAAACAGCCTGGTAACGGAAACGAACTATGATATTCAAATGTCCACATTGAGTGATAAAATCAATAAATTAGAGATTGATATTGTGCAACGTAAAAGAAGTAAGCTGGTTCGTGATGTTAAAGACTATGAAACCGGCACCTTGTTCAATTGGCAACGTGAACCTACGCAAAGGACCCGTAATAGGTCAAGGGGCAGGACTTGGAGCAGCGGTTCCAAACGTAGAGGAGTATCAGCGTCGTCAGCTTCATCAGCGGAGGGTAGCTCTGTTAAAAATGTTTCTTTTGCTGAGACAACAACAGCGGGGAACAGAACTTTAAATCGTGAGGTTCCTGCAGGCTCCGACAACTATGGCAGTGACAGTTCTAACTTTCAAACTGGAGAACAGAACAGGGGAAGAAATGGGAGGAACGGAAGGAAGGGAAGAAACAAACTTAAATGAAGGTTTGTTAGCAGCTTCTGTGAATGAACTTTTATTACATTGTGTGAACTTGTCTGGACTAGTTTTGAGTTCTGAAATGTTAAATGTTTTACGTAAGGGATGCAAGTTCGTTCCAACTTTCTTCCCCTCTCTAGCTGATATCTATTTTGATATCAAATGCTTTATTAGAAAATTGTTACTGCGAGTGTACTTTTCTAAGATGGAGAAAACTGTTGCACTTAATGTTATGTCTAATGAATCTAGCGACTCAGAATTGGAAATTGATGATGATTTATGTAATTTGTCTATCTATAGTTATGAGTTGGAATCTGATATTTTGAATGTTGAGAATGAAATACCTAGTGATAAGAATGATGTTTTTTGTACTGGTTATGGCAGACTAACATTACCAAAATTTAAAAGAGAAAACACGTTCATGCCATATATTGCTGTACCAGCTATCTCACTATTTCAGAAAGTCCTTTTGAGGGAAACTGAAAATTGTTTTAATGAATTTTGTAAAAAACAAAAATGTTTCAATTTAAGTAAAAATGAATGGCAAGCTTTAAAAGCTTTGAAATTAATGAAAAATGAGTATATTTTCAAACCTGCCGATAAGGGCGGCAACTGGGTCATAATGGATAGAACCAAATATTTAAGTATGGTGAATGAATTGTTGGAGAGCCCTGAAGAATATATAAGACTGGATAGTGACCCAATAGTGACCTATAATGATGAGTTGTTGTTCCTGCTGGAAAGAGGTGAGCGTTTGGGTTTTCTTACGCATAGTGATGTCAAGAAACTATACATTCCTAAACCAGTCTCTCCCACTATGTATGCATTACCCAAAATTCATAAAAATTTGGAAAAACCTCCAGGAAGACCTATCATTTCAGGAATAGGTTCTTTCTTGGAAAATGTTAATTTATTTTTAGATTTACAACTTAAACCCTATCTTTGCAAGGTAGCTGCTCACATAAGAAACACTCAAGATTTAATTAATAATCTGAGAAATGTCAATTGGGATTGTGATTACTATTGGGTCACTATGGATATTAAATCTTTATATACTAACATTGACATCAAATGGGGCATAGAATCTATACTAAATATTATGGGTGAGGGACCTAAGAGTAGTTTCATCATTACTCTATTGGAATTTTGTCTAACTCATGGTTATTTTTGTTTTCACAATAAATATTACCTGCAAATAAAGGGCACAGCAATGGGTGCAGCTTATGCACCCAGCTATGCCATCATCTATATGGATTATTTTGAAAAGAAATATATCTACTCTACGAATTTCTTTAAGAAAAAAGTAATATTATACAAGCGTTTCATAGATGATTTAATCTTTATTTGCAAGGGAGATTTTTGTGATTTTCTGGATTTTTTTGAAACACTCAATTTAAATGAACATAAATTACAATTTTCCTATGAAATGAATAGAAATGGGATTAACTTCTTAGACTTAACTTTGTTTGAAAAGGACATGAATATTGAGTTCAAACCATTTAGAAAGGCAACTTCAGTTAATTTGTTCCTACATGCCACTAGTATGCATCCTGAACATCTACTTAAGGCCCTACCCTATGGGGAATTTAAAAGAATTCGGGACCATACTAGTGTTAAGGAGGATATGGATGCAGAATTAGATGTAGTCATGCACAGATTATTAGATAGAGGATATGAATTTAATGCTCTATCTGTATGCAGAGAAAGTGTGATTAAAAATGTTAGAATAATTAACAGAAGGGATACTAGGGATACAAACTTTGATAGAAAATTGATTAAAGTTAGGGAAAATGTTGAAAAAATATTCTTCATAACTAAATTTTCTCCTTTCTCTGAAACGCTAGTCTCTGTAGTTAATAAATTTTGGTATCTTATCTGTGAGGATGACAATATTGGTGAATTATTCCCGAATAAAATAACTTTTTCTTTTAAACGGGGGAAAAACTTAAGAGAAATCCTAAATAATAATTTCATACAATCTACTATTCCTATTTCAGTGAGGGTAGGTACTTTTGCCTGTGGATCATGTAGTATTTGTAATAGAGTTGTTGATATTGTTAATATTAACAATGTCACTCACATTTCGAAACATTTCTTTAATTGTAAATCTACTAGCATAGTATATATTATAGGGTGTTCTTGTAAGGATGTTTGGTATGTGGGACAAACCAAAAGGATGTTCAAAATCAGAATTTTAGAAAACATCTGAAGGATATAAAAAACTTGAATATGGCCAGTCCTGTTGCAAAACATTTTTTGGACGTGCACGATGGTTGTGGTAACAGTTTAAAATGTAGCGTATTGGGGAAACCTTATATTCGTAAGGGAGATGATGTAACAACTAAACTCTTGGAACTGGAAACTAGGATGATAATTAAATATAAAACTTTAAAACCATTTGGTCTGAATCAAGAGCTGGGGACATAATTGATCATTAATATATTATGGTGAATTTTCTATATACACTATTACTTATATATTTTATAACAAATACAAGGATATCTATTAATAACATTAATTAAGTATGTATTTTGTTAATTTTATTTATTGTGAATGAAATATTGAACTGTTGAATTCACTGTTTATACTAATTTTGTATTAATTACGTATATAAATTACATAATATATATTTCCATGTCAATTTTTGTTAGAATAGTTACTTAATATATTGTTTCTATTTAACTTTTTATGTATATAAAGCCATTCTGATATAGAGCTTAGGATATTATGTAAGATAAATGTCCAAACTGTATTCTATATTTAAGTAGAGATCACTTTAAATTTTGATGTTTAAACATACTAATTGATAATTAATCAATTAGTGGTTGATATAAATAGAGCTCAATTTCAAAGCTGTAATGTGATCCTTTGAAGGCGAAAGGCCGAGGTACCAGATCGAAAATAAAGAACTTGGTGGAATTGGACTGTGTGGTTTGTAGCTGAATAGCGGTTTGGGAATCTGCTTGTTTGTTGCTTATGAGACTTTTGTGCCTCTGCCATTGATTTTTTGGCAGATCTGGCCAGCCGTTTGCCTTTGGCAGGGTATAGAAATGGAACTTGTACCCTTGTGACACGATATTTAGAACCCACTTGTCCTGGGTTATAAAGTGCCAATTTTGAGAAAAAAGTGCTAATTTTCCCCCTAAGGGTGCTGCCAAGAGATAAGTGCTTGGGGCAGGCAGGGGGAAGTCATTGGGACTGTTTCCTGCATGGTTGTGATTTGTCTTCTCCAACTTTGGAGGTAGAAGCACCCCATTGCTTTGACCTGTAGGAACCTTGCGACTGGGATCTGCCTCTAGGGCATCTGGATCTGCCCGTTGAGGTCTGTCTGACACAGGAAAGGACCAATTCTTTGTAGGCCAGTGTCTACTAAACCTAGGTGGCTATACTTGCAAAAAATCTTTGACAGTTTACATAGATTTAGCTTTGTCCTCCATTTTCTTTAACACCTCCTCTGCCTTAACACCAAACAAAGTATCAAGCTGTAAAGGTGCATCTAATAATTTAACTTTGACATGATCAGTCAGATTTTGTTCCTTTAACGAAGCATGCCTCCTCCTAATTACAGAACCCGTAACTGTGGCCCTGCAGGAGGACTCCAAAACACCTCCTCTGCCTTAACACCAAACAAAGTATCAAGCTGTAAAGGTGCATCTAATAATTTAACTTTGACATGATCAGGCAGATTTTGTTCCTTTAACGAAGCATGCCTCCTCCTAATTACAGAACCCGTAACTGTGGCCCTGCAGGAGGACTCCAAAGAATCAAAACCACATTGCAAAGTATGCTTTCCAACCTGTTCAGCTGCATGCAATAAATCCTGCATTTCCTTGTTTTCTGCACATTCAGAGTTTAATAACATTTTCTGTTTAAGCAATGCCATGACATGCTGTTGATATTTGAGCATATGAAGCTGACAGTTTAAGGCCCTTATAGCCAAGGTAGCAGATTTGTAAACCTTTTTCCCCATCTATCCAGTGCACTAGAATCTCTGTCAGAGGGGGTAGGGTTTTTTTTGCAGCGGAAGCCTTAACTTCTTTGGGACCCTGTGAAATAGTTTCTGGGTCTGCAGCAGTGTTTTTAAAAATGAATTTATGGGAGTCAGGAACCCTGTAATATCTGTCAGGCTTAACAGGAGCTGGAGGTAAGGAGTCCGGGGTAAGACTAGACTCCGAAAACCCATCATCTACAACATTTAACACAGGTGGAATAGCTAGTGGCCTGTGTTGAGGTAGTAAAAGGAAATCCCTGAGCCTCTCTTTAGATTCTGAAAAATCTTGGCTCTCCCAGTGGAAATGCTCCCTCATGGTATGCAAGGTTTCCCCAAAAGAATAGTCCTCTGGAGGAGAAGCTGAAGGTATAGATTCTTCAGCATCAGAATCCTCATAGGGGGAAGAGAGTATTCCTGATCACAAGAGGAATCAGAAGAAATAGAAACCTGATCTGAAGATTCATAGTCCATCTCTTTTCCTAGGCCTCTTATCAGGAGGGGGATGGGAACCCCTAATCAAGGTAATTAAGTCTTCGGCCATTTTGAGCATCTGTTTTTTTGGGTATAGAGGCTTGTCCATGTGGCTCTTGAGTTTGTTTCTTTGCTTTAGAAGGTGCTTTAGTCTTTGCCTTTGAAGCTGAGGTCGGTTTAATGTAAAGATGTTTAGGTCTGAATACACCCTCAGAAGCCGGTGCCTGCTCAGCGGCTCCGGACCCATCTGAAGGAATAGTATCCGAGGCTCCAATACCTTGAGTTTCCAGCGGCATGGCTGCCTCCACGTGGGAGTTGGTAGCAGCCTGCAACTCTAAAGTAGCGGGTGTCAGGGGCTGTGAAAGCACCTCACTGAGAACAGGCGACTGGTTTAGGAGAAGCTTTGTCGTCAGTTTTGGGCCTCGGTTGTCTATCTCTCTCCTTTTCTTTGCGTTATTTGTAACTCCGGTAGTCGGATGGCTATCCGACGACATTTCTGGATAATTAAACCGGCGTCCAAAATAGTTTAAAGCAAAATCATACCGACGTTTAATAGTGCGTTGGTTAAATCTAGCATAAAACAGACAACCAGCAACGTTGTGATCAGGGCCTAGGCAATGAATACAGTAAGAATGAAAGTCCTTATGAGGTATTTGCTTTCCACAAGAAACACAATTATTAACTTTTTCTAACATCGGTCTGGAGCAAGAAAAAAGTTTCCCCAATGGGGTACTTAGCTTTATTGAAGACTTCGGATCTGAAACTCGAACACGAAAATCTCAGGAGTCGGCCGACCGTCACTTGTGAACTGCTTTTGCTTCGGGCACCGCGCGTCAAGAAAGACTAAAGAAAATGGCGTCGGCTGCATCTTTTATACCCCTGATGACCTGACGTCAGGGAAGGGGCGACAGCAGCCGACACAGGACCCAGGACTTTGTAATTCAGGCAGACTGAGAGCAACCTGCCAGCAGGATTACCCAAATGTAATGACTGCAACAGTGAAACACGAAGAACATCACTGATATGCAACTTGGTCATTCGGGCACCATGTGCCTTGGACTGTCCTTCCCAAGCAATGCCCTCCCTCAGTTGGGAGGCATCTGTGGTCACCGTGGCTTGGGGAGGGGCTGCAATAAATGGGCATCCCTAGGCCAGTTCCAAAGTGTGCATCCATCAGAGGAAGGACTCCCTGCCAGCCCTGCTGATATGTACTGGATCAGTCAATGTCAGAGCTAACCAAGACCATTGGACTGCTAATGCCCACTGTAGTACCCGCATATGTAGACTAGCACAGGGAAGAAGAGTAATGGTGGCTGCCATGAAACCAAGAGCTCGTAATACCATCCCTGCTGAGGGGAGATGAGACTGAGTGATCAAGGACACGGAGTTGTAACCTCTGAATTCTTTCCGGGGTTAGAAAAACTTTCATTTGCAAAGTGTCGGTCCTTGCGCCAATGTACTCTAGAACCTGGACTGGCTTCAGAGAAGACTTGGCTGTGTTGACAGTGATTCCCAGATGACCTGACAGTTTCAGAAAGTCTCTGGCTTGACAAAGTAGAAGCTTGGTGGGGGCAACAAGGAGCCAATTGTCCAGGTATGGGAAGACCTGTATTCCCTGAAGCCTCAGGTGAGGTGTTACAACTGCCATGACCTTGCTGAACACCCTGGGGGGCTGTGGTGAGACCGAAGGGTAGGGCTCGAAACTGATAATGACTGGCCCCTAGCCAGAAGGGCAGGAACCTCCTGGAGCGTCTGTATATCTTTATATGGTAGTACGCATCCTGGAGATCTATGGAGCACATCCAGTCTTTCTCCTGCAGGTAGGGCAGGATAGACTACAACGTGACCATCTGGAACTTCTCTTTGGCAACTGACAGGTTGAGGGTGGAAAGATCCAGAATAGGTCTTAGGTCGCCCCTTCTTTTTTTGGCACCAAAAAGAACCTGGAATAAATGCCCTTCTTTTTTGGCACCAAAAAGAACCTGGAATAGATGCCCGATCCGGACTGATATTGGGGGATGGGTTGGATGACTCGTTTCTTAAGAAGCTTGTTTATTTCCAGCGCTGCTACCTCCCTTTGTATGTGTAGTACATCTGGGAAGTGTTTTGGGGGAAGAGGAGATACCACAAAGGGGATGAAGTAGCCTATGGATATGATCTGTAGCACCTAATGGTCTGTTGACATGGTCTCCCATACCATAAGGTGCAATGAAAGATGACCCCTGACTGCCTCCAGAACAGAGTAGTCGGGCAAACCCTCAGGGCTGCTGTGCGGGCCTGTCTGAGAAAGGTTCCTGAGACCCCACATTCCTCAGGCCTCCTCTGCCTCTGGGCCAGCGTCTATCAAAACCCCCTCTGTCTCTGGGGGAAGATGACTCCTGAGTTTCCTGGGAATACTGAGACTTCCAGAATCACATCTTCTTTTACTCTCGCTGATTCCTGGTGAAGGATCTTTGAGGGGTAGAGAAGCGGATCCCGACGGCAGACAGTGTGTCTTCCTGCCCTTTTCACTCAGGACCAATGCCTTGCGAAAGGTCTTCCCGTACAAGGAAGAACCATCATAAGGGGCATTCGCAAATGACACCTTAAAGTGTTCCGTGAACTGACACAGCCTGAGCCAAGCATATCACCTCATGGCAATGTCAGACCCAGCCGCCCTTGCTGCTCCTTTGGTGGCATGTGAAAGGAGGTGTATGGCCATTTTAGATACCGCATTTAAAGGTGCCATCCACATGGAGAATGTGCGCTTATCCTCTGGCGACATGGACTCCAGGGATGACTCAGCTAGGTTGCGCTGCAGTCGGGTGACGTGTGCCAAATAATTCAGTGCCCTTATGGAAAAAGTGGCTGAATCATACACCCGCTTCCCTAGATGATCCATCGTCCTGGACTCTTAGTCAGGGGGATGAACCACAGAACTTTCTTGTGCTAGTTCTTTCTTGGTGGCAGCTACCACCATAACGTCTACAGGGGACCCCTTGTTCCAACTAGGCCTATCCGAAGGGGGACTCAGGATCTTGTCTGGAAGTTTCGGATCTGTCTCCACTGTGTCCAGTTCCCTCCATGCCCGGGTGGTGATAAGATCAACCAAGGGATCAGTGTATGTGTGTGTGTGTGTGTGTGTGTGTGTGTGTGGGGGGGGGGGGTGTTGACACTCAGGAAGTAGATGGGCCTGTGCCAAATGCCTCCAGAAACACGGACCCTCCCCCCGTTGGCACAAGAGTTGCATGATGTCAGCAAAGGAGACATCATTGGGGGGTGAGATCTGGGGGAGCCTTCCCCTTCCTCCAAATCAGTGTCCTCATTGAGGGACTCTGGGGAGGAGTGCAGGTGCCTCCTTCTGCACATCTGTTTGCGAGGAGCCTCTTTGGTGGGGCTCTCCAGAGCGGACACGCAAACTGCCTGTTGTTCCGCAAGAGGAACTGCTTGGGGCACATCAAGCACAAGCTGTCTCTGAGTGGACAAAATGGCCGAAGCTGCATCCGGAGCCGAGGGAGCTGGGGTGGAATCAGAGGAAACAGACAGGAGACTCAACCCACTCGAGAGAACCCTTTCCAACACATCAAATGCCGAAGGACAGCGAGCCTCCTGGGACACCAGTAAGGAAGCAGCTCTCCTTGGATCCGACAGGGGAATTGTGGCTAAGCCTACAGGCTCCGAAATACTGAGGGGAGGACCGTGACCAGACACGGTCGGAGATGACAGAAATCCTACCTCGGATCAGATGCCCAGACTACGGCTCCAAAAGCTGTTTGGATCTGAACTAGTTGGATTAGACATGCTCGAGGTAATGGCCGGTGTCAAGGTACAAGGTACTAGTCGGATCAGACATGCTCAAGGTAATGGCCGGTGTCAAGGTACCACTGGCGCCAACCTCCCCCCGACTCCGAGACCTTTCCGATCCAAAAACTCTGATACCGGGAGTCAAATCGGAGAAGGAGTTATAGGGGGCAAAAAAGGTAAGCAAGCTCCCCACTCTAGAGGGAGAGGGGGTTGGGCAAGACTCCCATCTGGATTTGGGTGCGACTTAATCTCATAATTTTGTCCATCTCCATTCCGCTTAAACTTTTGATGGAGCGTGACGATGATGCCACTGATGCTGACCTGGAATGTTGGTGCAGAGAGGCCCTTGAAGAAGGTCTAGGCTCCTCCAGCGAGAATCTAGGGGAGTGGAGCCGGGGAGGGCTAGGCCTACAAATAGCCTGTAGTTTCTGAGGAGGACCTGATCAGTTCGTGGATCTCTTTCTCACCTTGTTCTTTTTAGGTTGTTCCCCTTCCACAGACCTCTGTTCAGGAGGATGAGTCCCGGCCTGGGAGGAGGAGGAAGAAGTAGAGGCAGCCGCAGTCACAGCCTTTATTGGAGTAGTCTCGGGGACAGCCGCCCCCAAAGCAGACAAAGTACAGTTGTGTACACTTACCATAAATGTAGATGTTAGAGTGTATTCACTGTTGCAGTCATCACACTTGGGTTATCCTGCCAGGGGTAGCCCTCAGTCGGCCCGAATACCAGAGGCTTAGTATTTCTGCATCGGTTGCTATCGCTCCAGGACTGACGTCAGGTCGTCAGTGATATAAAATCAGGCAGCCGATGCCATTACATCAGTTTTTCTTGCCCCAACTGTCAGGAGCCCCCAAATAGGGAGCTAGGTTATGGTGGAAGAAAGTTGTGTACACTTACCATAAATGTAGATGTTTGAGTGTATTCACTGTTGCAGTCATTACATTTGGGTTGTCTGCCTGCAGGTAGCCCTCAGCCGGCTTGAATATCAAGGTCTTGGATCTCTGCGTCGGATGCTGTCCCTTCTTCCATGACGTCAGGTCGTCAGGGGATATAAAACATGCAGCCGACACCATTACATCAGCTTTTCTTGCCCCAGATGTCAGGTGCCCCCATAATGGGGAGCAATTATACGTTAGGTTACACTTCCAACAAAAAGCAAATACGCCAAAAAGCTGTAATACACTAAACAAAAAGGAAAGGTATAGCCAAGAGAAGTCAGGGGGCTGGAGGGAGGGTATCCAGGACTAACAGTGAATACACTCTAACATCTACATTTATGGTAAGTGTACACATCTTTACTATGTTCTTTGTGTTTCACTGTTGCAGTCATTAGATTTGGGTTGATTCCCACAGCTGAGGAAGTTAGAGAGCATTAGGATCAGCTATTAAGAGTGGCAAAACCAGCTCTGGATTTAGAAATAATAGGGCATGTGGTAATGCTTGGTGAAAGTATGTACAGAGCTCCAGGTAGCAGCTTCTAGGATGTCCCTGGTAGGGACACCTCTGAGAAAGACTGTAGAGGTAGATGCAGCCCTGGTGGAATGTGATCTTATCCCCTGTGGGGTAGGCTTTGCATGGTGCTTATAGCAGAAATGAATGCAATGGCTTATCCACTTAGAAATAGTTTGCTTTGAAATGGCCTTCCTTTCTGCCTCTGCAGCAAAGCAAACTAGCTGCTATTCATATTTTCTGAGAGGCTTAGTCCTGTCCAAATAAAATCTAAGTTGTCTGTGCACATCCAAAGAGTGCAGTATTCGTTCTTCTTTGTTCTGTGGATTAGGGAAAAAAGTAGGCAAATGAATGGACTGAAGGGTCACACTAGACACCACCTTGGGCATAAAGGAAGGATTGGTCTTGAGGGACACCCTGTCTGCATGGAAGATGATGAAGGCCTCCACTGCCATGAGGGCCTGTAATTCAGACACACTTCTTGCTGAAGTGATGGCTAGAAGGAAGGCTGTTTTCCAAGAAAGGAATTTCAACTCTGCAGTTGCAGCTGGCTCAAAAGGAGGTAGAGTGAGCTTTTCCAAAACAAAGTTAAGGTCCCAGGCTGGAGTAGGGGCTCTCCTGGGTGGGCTTAAATTTTTGGCCCCTCTGAGGAATTGCTGTGCTGAAATGGCAGAGGCATGAATTTTAATTGACGAGAAGGAAAGGCACTTGTGAAGGATCTCTGTTAAGTACTGAAGAATATGCGGTAAGCTCGGCACCTTTGTGCCCATCCCCTGAGTCTGGCTCCAGGAACAGTACCTTTTCCATTTTTCAGCATAGGATTTTCTAGTACTAGGCCTCCTTGCCTCTAGAATGACATCTAGCACCTGCTTACTGAGGGATGCTATTGGAGAGCTCAAGGAATTAGCCAGGCTGCGTTCAGGGTTTGAAGCTGTGGGTGCAGAATCTGGCCCTCCTGCTGGGACAGCAGGGAAGGGGTCTGAGGCAGATGCCATGGTTCCAGCAGTGACATACCCGTGCTGGCGTGGCCAGTCTGGTGCAATCAGAATTGTCCTTGGTTTTTCTTGTTTGATCTTTAGCAGAACTATCTAGAGGAGAGGCAGAGGGGGAAAGGCATAAACTGAGAGGCTCTCCCATGTGAAGGACAGGGCATCCACTTTCCAAGCTTGACTGTGGGAAGTCCTTGTGCAGAATTTGTCCAATTGGTAGTTTTGGGGGGAGGTAAACAGGCCTATCTCTGGATTCCTCCATTTGTTTCTCAAAAGGTTGAATATCTTTGGTTCCAGTTTTCACTTGTGTGGGTCCATGAGAGTTCTGCTTAGGTCATCTGCCAGTGAATTTAGCTTGCCAGGCAGGAATTGAGCTTGTATATGCACTTGGTAGCTCAAGACTGTGTTCCACAGAGCCATGGCTAGTCTGCAGAGAGGGTACGAATGGGTTCCCCCTTGCTTGTTTATGTACCACATAACAGTGATGTTGTCGGTCTTTACCAATAATTGTCCTGGAAGAATGTGGTCCTTCAAGGTTGTCAGGGAATTCTGTACAGCTAACATTTCTTTTTGATTGATATGCAGGTGCATCGGTGCATCTGACTCTGGCTCCATTTGCCCTGAATGAAATGCCTGTCAAATGAACCCCCCATGCATAGTCTGATGCGTCTGTTAGGGTTTGGACGGCAGGGGGCAGAGTGAATGGGAGCCCTTTGTTGTGGTAGCAGACCTTTGCCCACCAAAGGAAAGTACAGTTTTGTACCTACCATAAATGTAGATGTCCGAACAGGATTGCATCTGCAGTCCTTACAAATGGGTTGTCCTGTCGTCAGGCAGCCCTTCGGTCGGCCGGATTCCAAAGTCTGGGGCTGGCCTCGGCTGGTGTCGCACTTCACCCGACGTCATAGCTGCAGTTCTTCGGGTATAAAGGCATCAGCCGACGCCATTTTCCTCAGTGTTTCTTGCCCCAGATGCCAGTTGCCCTCTTGGATAGCTAAATTTTGGATAAATGCCAATGTTTCCAAATAGTAGAAGGCAAACACAAAAATAATCATGTATGTACATATATACAAACAAATACACCATAAGAGATCCCCAGCTAGCTATTAGGTGGGAAATACCTGGAATACCACAGAGGGAAGGAGGGTGGGTAATCCTGACTGCAGATGCAATCCTGTTCGGACATCTACATTTATGGTAGGTACAAAACTGTACTATGTCCTTCAAGGATGCATCTGCATTCCTTACAAATGGGTAGAATACCATAGCCAAACTAGGGGAGGAGGAAGAAGAAATTATGGTGTAGTTAGGATCCCTTGCAAAACAGCAGTGGCAAACCCTGCTCGGGATCTAGAGTATAGAGGTAAGTTATAATGCTTGGCAAATGTATGCACGGAGGTCCAAGTAGCAGCCTCTATAATGTCCTTGGTAGCCACTCCTCGTAAGAAAGCTGTGGTAGTGGCTGTAGCCCTTGTAGAATGAGGCCTTATGTTCTGTGGAATTTGCTTTCCATGGTAGGAGTAACAGAATCTAATGCAATTTCCTATCCACTTGGAGATTGTCTGTTTGGAAATTGCTTTTCCTTCCCTTCCTGTTGCATATGCTACCAGAAGCTGGTCAGTTTTTCTACTGTTCTTGGTTCTGTCCAGGTAGTAGCGCAACTGTCTATGTACATCCAAAGTATGCAGCAGTCTTTCCCCCCTGTTCTGGGGATTGGGAAGAAGGTAGGTAGGTGGATTGCCTGGTTTAAAGACACTCTGGATACCACCTTAGGCATAAATGTAGGATTAGTTCTCATGGACACTCTATCTTGATGGAAGATTAGGAAGGGTTGTACTGCCATTAAAGCCTGTAGCTCAGAAACCCTTCTTGCTGAGGTAACTGCCAGCAGGAAAGCAGTTTTCCAGGATAGGTGTTGAAGATCTGCTGTTGCTGCTGGTTCGAAGGGGAGTGTCAATTTTCTAGCACAAAGTTCAAGTCCCATGCTGGTAATGGTGGTTTCCTAGGAGGTTTTACATTCTTAATTCCTCTCAGAAACTGCCTGAGTAGAGGATCTTGAAAAGACAGGGGATCAAGCTGTATTCTGCAGAAATAGCTGATGCATGTATCTTGATGGAGGAATAGGACAGGCCTGTATGGAAAAGCTCTGCCAAATACTCCAGGATGTTGGCAATGTTTACCTTTGACACATCTTTGCCCCTCTCGGTACTCCAAATGAGAAACCTTTTCCATTTTCCTGCATAGTTCCTTCTTGTTGAGGGTCTGCGGGCCTCAAGGATAATGTCTTTAACCCTTTGGGATAAATCTGGGTTAGTTGCTCTTATGTAATGTTCCAGGCAGTCAGTTGCAGAGTTTTCAGGTTGGGATGCAGGATGTTGTAGTCGCTCTGAGTTAACATCAAAGGAATCAGGGGTAGTGTCCACATTTTCCCGAGACATGCTCCTCAGTAATGGGTACCAATGTTGTCTTGGCCAATCTGGAGCTATCAGAATGATCCTTGGACGTTCCTCTTTGATTTTCAATAGCACCTTGTGCATCAAAGGAAGAGGTGGGAATGCATATGCTGTCAGGCCTTTCCAACTGAAGGATAGAGAGTCCACCTTCCAAGCAAGTGGGTGGTACGTCCTTGTGCAGAATTTCTTGAGCTGGTGATTGAGTGGGGATGCGAATAGGTCTATTTGTGGCAGTCCCCATTTCTTTGTGATGACCTTGAAGATGTCCGGGTGTAGCATCCATTCGTGAACATCCGAGGTAGTTCTGCTTAATATGTCTGCTAGGATGTTTTCTTTTCCCGGTACAAAAATTGCTTGTAACTGAATGTTGTAACTCAGAGCCATATTCCATAGGTCCAGTGCCATCCGGCATAGCGGGTATGCTCGGGATCTGCAAAAGGAGCCTTGTATAAATGGTGATGAGTGTCCGGGACCCTGTAGAACCTATCAGGCTTAGCAGGGGCTGGAGGTAAAGTATCAGGAGCAGTGCAAGCATCATTAAATGCATCATCCACAACAGGAAGAACTGGAGGTATAGCTAAAGGCCTATGTTGTGGTAAATGCAAAAAGGTCCTAAGCCTTTTCCTTGAATCTGAGAAATCTTGTCCCTGCCATTGGAATTGCTCTCTCATGGCATGTAAAGTTTCCCCAAAGGAAAATTCCTCTGGTGGAGAGGCAGAAGGAATTGATTCCTCAGCATCGGAATCTTCATAAGTAGAAAAAGGAGTCTCTGGATGGTCTGTATTGTCTGTATCATCAGAAGAATCATCTGAGGACACTGGTTCAGGGGGCTCTGCTCTAGGTCTCTTTTCTGGAGGTTGAGAGGCCCTGTCTGGGTGAGATCCCCTTATTAAAGAGATGAGATCCTCTGCCAGAGTAAGCATTTGGGAACTGGAACTGGGCCTGTGAGAGGGGGGCTTAACAGGCACAGACTTAGAAGTTTTGGCTGCTTTAGCCCTGGCAAAGGCCTTTATAGACATGGCTGCAGGCCTAGCAGCACCGTGCAGGGGTAGAAACATCCAAAGGGATGGTGTCCGATAATTCTTGTGAAACCACAGTAGCAGGTAGAACTTCAGAGGCCGATTCAACCAGGGTAGAAGGGGCCTCGGTAGTAGTCATGGATTCGGCTGAAGATAGAACCGTTTGCTCAGTTTCGGCGAAACACCGACACTCGCGGTTTGCTTAACAGTGGTTTCGGCGAAACCGCGGACCGCGAGTGTCGGTCCTTTTTTTTTGCGTTTCTTAACAATTTGAGAAGTCGGAGGATCCGGCGGCATTATGTACATAAAATCTGAGCGAAAAACTGTTCAGCAAACTCCGACCGACGTCTAAGCGTCCGTCGGTTGAAAGAAGCACAGGCTAGATAAGCTGCTACGTCGTGGTCTGGGCCTAAACAAGGTAAGCAGTAAGAGTGGAAATCTTTATGAGGTATTTGTTTCCCACAAGTTAAACAGTTATTCACTTTTTCTGACATCGGCTGAGGCAAGAAAGAGTCCCCAGCGGTACTTAGCTTTTAGAAGTCTTGAGTAGTATTCGTAGTAGTAATCTCTGGATCTGACCTACCGGCACTTGCGAACAGCTTCTGCTTCGGGCGCCACGCGGCAAGAAAGACTGAGGAAAATGTCGTCGGCTGATGCCTTTATACCCGAAGAACTGCAGCTATGACGTCGGGTGAAGTGCGACACCAGCCGAGGCCAGCCCCAGACTTTGGAATCCGGCCGACCGAAGGGCTGCCTGACGACAGGACAACCCATTTGTAAGGACTGCAGATGCATCCTTGAAGGACATCTCTGTCTTTATGCAAGAAATTATAGGAATCATTGATTCCAGGTCCTGAGAATGTTGACACCATAGGCTTTTTATATACCACTGTAGCTTCCTCATATGCAGTCTTGCATATGGAATTAGTAAAATGCAAGATGCCATGAACCCCAGGGCTTGAAGGTTTTTCCTTGCAGATAGCTGGGTCTTTGTGGCCAGTAGTTTGAAGTAGGCTGTCAAATAAACTTGTTTCTCTGGCATGAGTTAGCCATCTGGGAAGTTGTGCTCAAGCTTGTTCCCAGGAATACAGTTTGTTGGCAGGGAACTAGATGAGATTTATTTTCGTTTATGGTGTACCCCAGTGAGGTTAGAAGTTTCTTTACAAATGCCAGATGTTTTAGTAGCATGTCCTGACTTTCTGCCTGAATTAGACAATCGTCCAGGTATGGGTATATTTGAATATTTCTTTGCCTGCAAAATGCAATGACTGGAGCTAGGCACTTTGTGAATACCATGGGCGCAGTAGATAAGCCAAAGGGAAGTGCACAGAACTGATAGTGCGCTCTGAAGCATAGGTATTTCCTGCAAGATTCCCTTATTGGGATGCGCAAGTAAGCTTCCTTTAAGTCTAAGGTTGCCAACCAGGCATCTTTGCCTAGCATAGGAAGCAGCTGTTGAAGTGTTAGCATTTTGAATTTTGGGATTACCAAAAAGGTGTTTAGAACAGAGAGGTCCAGGATAGAATGCCAGGAGCTGATACCAGGAAATGTCTTGAGTAAAAACCTTGTCCCCTTTTTTCTGCTGGGACAGGTTGAATAGCCCTGATACTTAGAAGAGAGAGAAAGTACAGTTTTGTACCTACCATAAATGTAGATGTTCGAGGATTCCATTGCTGCAGTCCTGACTATTGGGTATAGTCCGCGTCCCAGTCGGCCCGAATACCAGAGTATAAGGCTGACGTCGGTCAGGGCGCATTAGACGTCAGGGTACTAATGCGCATGACCGACGTCATATCCTCAGTCTTTTCTTGCCCCAGATGTCAGAAGACCCAAAAGACAAGTCCCAAAACAACCTGCACCAAAAACATGTATAATATATACAACAATATATATATATATAAAAGATAAGCATGTAAACTCACCTACACCACCCCTAAACACAGAGGGGAAGGAGGGAGGGTGGACTGCAGCAATGGAATCCTCGAACATCTACAGTTATGGTAGGTACAAAACTGTACTATGTTCTTTCTTCCATTGCTGCAGTCCTGACTATTGGGTAGAATCCCAAAGCAGAGGTAAGGGAGGCTGGCAAATTATAAAGTAGTAGGAGCTGACAACATGCCTTGTAAAACAGCTGTGGCAAAACCAGCCCTAGTCTTAGAGTATATAGGAAGGTGATAATGCCTAGAGAAAGTATGCACTGAACTCCAAGTAGCTGCTTCCAGAATATCCTTAGTTGCCACCCTTCTTAGAAATGCTGTTGAAGTGGCAGTAGCCCTAGTGGAATGAGGCCTGATCCCAGCTGGAATCTCCTTGCCATGATGGGAATAACAAAATGCAATGCAAAAGCCAATCCACCTAGAAATAGTTTGTTTTGACACAGGCTTGCCCTGTGAACTCAAAGCAAAAGAAACAAGTAACTGCTGAGACTGCCTAAAATTCTTAGTCCTGCTCAAATAATAGCAATTGCCTGTGTACATCTAAAGTGTGCAAAATCTTTTCCCCTTTATTTTGAGGATCTGCAAAAACGTAGGCAAATGAATAGTTTGGTTTAAAGCCACACTAGAAACCACCTTAGGCATAAAGGAAGGATTAGTGCGTAATGATACCCTGTCCTTATGGAAAATCAAAAGGGCTCTACTGCCATAAGGGCCTGCAACTCAGACACCCTTCTTGCAGAAGTAATAGCCAACAGAAAAGCAGTCTTCCATGACAAATATTTCAATTCAGCAGTAGCTGCAGGCTCAAAAGGTTGTAGAGTAAGTTTTCCAACACAAAATTGAGATCCCAAGCAGGAGTAGGAGCTCTCGGGGGTCTTATATTCTTTGCCCCTCTAAGAAACTGCTTGAACAAAGGATGCGAAAACAAAGGTGGGTCACAATCATAGTGAGCTGAAATTGCTGCAGCATGAATCTTTATGGAAGAGAAGGACAAACCTTTGTCCAATAATTCAGTAAGATATTGAAGAGCCACACTCAAATTAGGCTCTGAAATCTCCAAATTCTTTGCTGTACTCCAAAATAAAAATCTCTTCCATTTTTCTTCACACTCTCCTAGTACTAGGCCTTCTAGCTTCCATAATCACATTTAAAACTTGTTGAGGAAGTTGAGAGCTGTTGTGTTTCAACACAGAATATGCCAGGCTGTTAGATGAAGCGAGTGAAGCTTGACATTGAGCAGATGACCGTCCTTCTGAGATAACAGATGAGGAATCAGAGGTAAAGGCCATGGAGGCTTCTTTACCAGACTCCGTAGAAGTGGGTACCAGTGTTGCCGAGGCCAATCTGGAGCTATCAAAATCATCCTTGGCCTGTCTTGTCTGACCTTTAATAGTACCTTTGGAAGAAGCGGTAGAGGTGGAAAGGCATACACATGAAGGTTTTCCAACTGAAAGACAGAGCATCCACTTTCCAAGCTGTGTGATGAAACCCCTTTGTGCAATACTTTGGCAGCTGGTGGTTTAGTGGAGAAGCGAACAGATCTATGTCTGGAGTTCCCCATGACACTGTCAGTTTCTGAAATACATGAAGATCCAGTTTCCACTCGTGGGGATCCATGATTTGTCTGCTTAACACATCTGCTAAGGAGTTCTGTGCTCCTGGCAGAAACCTTGCCTGAAGAGTTAGTTGCAAGTTTAGCAGTCTCCCATAAAATCATTGCTTGCCTGCATAGAGGATAAGAATGTGTTCCCCTTGCTTGTTGATGTACCACATGACAGTTGTGTTGTCTGTTAGAATCAACACCTGCCCTGGAAGAAGTAACTCCTTGAAAGCCATTAATGCAAACTGGACTGCTAACATCTCCTTCATGTTGATATGTAGATGCTGTAGTCTGGCAGGCCACTTGTCTTGTATCCACTTTCCATTTAGATGAGCTCCCCAAGCAATGTCCGAGGCATCTGTCGTTAGAATCTGACTTGCCTCTGGCGGGTCACAGAGAGTCCCTTGTTTAGGTGACATTCCTGAGCCCACCACAAAAATTCCTTTTGAATGCAAGGTATTATTTGAATGACAGTGTCCAAATCCTGGCAGTGCTGTGTCCATACATTTTTGAGATACCATTGTAGCTTCCTCATATGCAGTTTGGCATTGGGAAGCACCAGAATACAAGATGCCATGAACCCTAATGCTTGAAGGACTGTCCTTGCAGTCAGCACGGACTGATGAGATAGTTGATGGAAGTAAAGTGACAGACTCTTTTGTTTGTCCGGGGTTAAAGAGGCCATCTGGGCTGCTGTATTCAGTCTTACACCCAGAAAGCACATGTCTTGAGAGGGTACTAGACTGGACTTTATTTCGTTCACAGAATACCCTAGGCATCTTAGCACTGCTATAACATATTCCAGATGCTGTAGAAGGTCTTCCATTTCTTGAGCCAGAATCAGGCAGTCGTCCAAGTAAGGATAGATTTGAATTCCTTGAAGCCTGAAGTAAGCTATCACTGGAGCCAGAACCTTTGTGAATACTCTGGGCAGTAGATAAGCCAAAGGGCAATGCAGAGAACTGATAATGAGAATTTCCAGCTCGAAACCGCAGATACTTTCTGCAACTTAGCCTTATAGGCACATGAAGGTAAGCTTCCTTGAGATCTAAAGTTACCATCCAGTGATCTTTGCCCAGCAGAGGTAAAAGCTGTTGTAACGTCAACATCTTGAACTTGGGAATGTCCAAAGCGTGTTGAGGAGAGATAAATCCAAAATTGGTCTCCACGTGTTCCCCTTCTTTGGTACAAGGAACAGGCGAGAATAAAATCCTAGGCCCCTCTCTGACACAGGGACTGGCTGAATGGCCCCTATGTGAAGTAACTGTAAAACTTGCTTGTGAGCCTCTTTCTTTGTAGAGGAGGTCTGGCATGCCTTTGAAAGGGGCATTGTATGGAAATAAAATCTGTAACCGTGGTGAATGATATCCAACACCCATTTGTCTTGAGTAATTAAATCCCAATTTTCTTTGAAAAGAGACAGTCTTCCCCCCAAAGGAGCTGCCAGGCGTGAATCTGCTGGCAGCTGAAAACAGGTCATTGGGTCTGTTTGAAAGGACTGACCCTGCCCTCACCAGAAGTCTGAGCAGGTGAACTCCTGTTCTAGGCCTAAAGAACTTTGAGCCCTGCCCCTACCACGTCTAGACCTACCCCTAGACTGAGAATCATAAGCAGGATATGTCCACCCCTTAGCAGGCCAATTTCTACTAAACTTGGTGGCTGCACCTGCAAAAATCTTTAACAGTTTGCATAGACTTAGCTTTGTCCTCCATTTTCTTTAAAACAGCTTCCACAGGAACCAAACAACACATCAGACTGTAAAGGAGCATCCAAAATCCTTGTCTTAACATGCTCAGCTAAATTCTGATCCTTCAACCAGGCATGCCTGCGAAGAACAGAGCTGGTAGCAGCCACCCTCGAGGAGGCCTGTACAGCATCAAAACCACATTGCAAAGAATGCTTACCCACTTGTTCGGACACATGAACCAAATCCAGCAACTCTTTACACTCAATACCTTCCGCCAAAGCATCCACCTTAGATTTCAATTGTGAAAGAAGGTAATTCTGATATTTTAACATGTGAAACTGACAATTCAAAGCTCTCATGGCTAGAGTGGAAGAAGTATACACTTTCTTTCCCCACCTATCCAAAGCCCTCGCCTCTTTATCAGTGGGGACAGGATTTTTAACCACAGAAGCTTTTACACCCTTAGGCCCCTGGGAAATAGTTTCTGGGTCGCCCTAGGACTCTTAAACAAATATTTATGAGCTTGGGCACCCTATAATACCTATCAGGCTTAACAGGAGCAGGAGGCAAAGAGTCAGGGTTCAGGGAAGCCTCTGCAAAACATCTTCCACCACATTCAACACAGGAGGAATAGCTAAAGGCCTATGCTGGGGTAAAACAAGAACTCCTAAGCCTTTTCCTGGAGTCAGAGTAATCCTGGCCTTCCCATTTAAAGTGCTCCCTCATGGAATGCAAAGTCTCTGAAAATGAGAAATCCTCAGGTGGAGGCTGTAGGAGTGGAATCATCCACATCAGAAACAGAATAGGTAGGATACTCCTGCAAATCTTCCACAGAAGATTCTGAAGCCTCAGAACACTGTTCAAAACTCTCAAACTCAGGTTCCACCCTAGGCCTCTTATCAGGCGGGGCATAGAACCCTAATCATAGTAATCAAATCTTCTGCCATCTTAAGCATATGTTTCTTAGGTACAGAACCTGAAATGGTAGGAGAAGCCCCACTGAAGCTGAAGTAGGCCTACCTCTCATAGAAGTTTTGGCAACAGAAGGAGGCCCTAACTACCTTGGGAGAGGGAAGAACAGTCACCTGAGAAGCCCCTCAGCCTGGCCTACCTCCTGAGAAGGCACATCCTCTAAGAGTATAGTTTCTGCCTGGGACTCCATGGAAACGCCTGGCAAAACCTCGGCTCCACTGAGCCTTCCAAAGAACCGGCGTCCGGGACTGCGGTTCCTCAACCCTAGGCTTCACTGTTTTATCCTTGCGCTTCTTGGAGGCGGGGAGCATCCGGCGGCATTTTATAATTAACGCTTCCCAAACACTAACCTGGCACAGTCTAACCTCCTCTTAATAGTGCGTTTGTTAAACCTAGCACAAGGCGGCAACCAACAACGTCGTGCTCAGGCCCTAAACAAGGTATACACAAGGTATGATAATCCCTATGAGGTATCTGTTTCCCACAAGAAATACAATTATTCACTTTTCTGACATCCGGTAAAATACTGAGGCAAGAAAAACCAAAATGTTCCCCAGCGGGTACTTAGCCAACTCTGTTTTGGTCTGAAACTCCGGTTTGAAATATTTCAACGCCAACCTGCACTCGCAAAACTGCTTCTGCATCGGACCATGCGGCAAAAAAGACTGAGGATATGACGTCGGTCATGCGCATTAGTACCCTGACGTACTGACGTCAGTCTAATGCGCCCTGACCGACGTCAGCCTTATACTCTGGTATTCGGGCCGACTGGGACGCGGACTATACCCAATAGTCAGGACTGCAGCAATGGAAGACGAAGAACATCCTGCTGTTGAGCCTCTGCCCTCTGATTTGGGGGTAGGTCTGGCCAACCATTTGGGGTTGGTAAGGTGTGGAAGTGGAATCTGTACCCTTGGAAAACTATATTTAAAACCCATTTGTCCTGGGTAATGAGTTCCCAGTTTTTTGCATGCCGGGCGATCTTTCCTCCTAAGGGAGCAGGCAGTTGAGCAGGGCTTGGAAGGTTTAAGGTTAAGTCATTGTGACATTTTTCCACAGGGGGGTGTCTTACCACTTCCAGCTTTGGAAGTGGGAGACCCCCACCGCTTAGGTCTGTGAGCACCTTGAGACTGTGGCCTAGGTGGTCTGCTGTTCCTGGGTTTGGACTGAGAAGGCCTGGAAGAGACAGGAAAGGACAAATTCTTAGAAGGTCAATGCCTACTAAATCTGGGAGGCTGTACTTGCAGGAACTATTTAACAGTTTGCACAGATTTAGCTTTTTCCTCCATCCTTTTAAGGACTTCTGCTTTGTTAACAAACAGGCGATCTTGGTTTAAGGGAGCATCCAGTAATTTAGCTTTAACATGATCTGGCAAGTGTTGCTCCTTAAGCCAAGCATGCAAACTAAGAACAGACCCAGTGACAGCAGCCCCGCAAGATGCTTCTAAAGAGTCAAAACCACATTGCAAAGTATGTTTACCAACTTGTTCAGCAGAATGCATTAAATCCTGCAATTCTTTATTTTCAGCACAGTCAGGCATCAACATAATTTTCTGTTTAAGTAGTCCCATAATATGCTGTTGATACTTCAACATATGAAACTGGCAGTTTAAGGCCCTAACGGCCAAAGTAGCAGAAGTGTACACTTTCTTACCCCATCTGTCAAAGGCCCTGGAATCTCTATCAGAGAGGGTAAGGTTTTTGGCAGTAGTAGCCTTAATGCCTTCAGGTCCTTGGGAAATGGTCTCTGGGTCTGCAGTAGGATTCTTGAAGAGGAACTTGAGAGAGTCGGGTACTCTGTAATACCGGTCAGGTTTCCTGGGAGCTGGAGGTGAAGTGTCTGGGACCAGGCTAGATTCCAAGAAGGCATCATCTACAATGTCCGGAACAGGAGGGATAGCTAAAGGCCTGTGTTGAGGAAGGAGTAAGAATTCCCTAACCCTCTTTTTAGAGTCAGAGTAATCCTGGCTTTCCCAGCGGAAATGCTCCCTAAGTGTGTGCAAGGTTTCACCAAAAGAAAAATCTTCTGGAGGGGAAGCAGAGGGAATGGAGTCCTCTGCAATAGAATCCTCATAGGTAGATAAGGGCAAATCCTGGTAATCAGAAGAAACAGAAATTTCAGAATCCTGTTCAGAAGAAAGAGAAGGAAAAATCAGTTCTAGGTCTCTTAGAGGGATAAGGCTGGCTTCCCCTAATTAAAGTAATAAGGTCTTCAGCCATTCTTATCATTTGTTTTTTTAGGCATACGGGCCTGACCATGCGGTTTGGACATCGGTTTTCTAGGCGTGGGTCGAGTTTAGGCCTTGAAGAAGAAGATGGCGTCGGTTTGAAATGGAAGTCAGTAGGCCTGAATACACCCTCAGAAGCCGGTGCCTGCACAGTGGCTCTGGACCCATCCAAGGTAGAGACATCTGCAGGTTCCATGGTTGAAGAAGCATCTCACTGCATACTCTGAATGGGTCTCAGTAAAGGCCTGTGAATCTGAAGTAGTGGGTATCAGGGGCTGCGAAAGCACCTCACTGACTACTGGCGAACTGGCGTCGGCAGCTTTGGACCTATGCGGTCCGTCTCCGTTTGTCTTTATCTTTACATTTTTTCAGAAAGTCGGCAGTCGGATGCCGTACCAAAGCCATTTCTGGATAGTTAAACTAAGTACCAAAATAATTTGCAGCAAAAATAAACAGAAGACGATAAATAAGGCACAAAACCGGCAGCGAGGGACGTTGTGGTCTGGGCCTAAGCAAGAAATGTAGTACGAATGAAATTCTTTAATGAGGTATTTGCTTTCCACAGGTAATACAATTGTTAACTTTTACTGACATCGGTTTAGAGTAAGTAAAATGATCCCCAACGGGGTATTTAGCTTTTATGAAGACTTTGGTTCTGAAACTGAGTTGGCCGACCGGCACTTGCGAACTGCTTCTGCTTCGGGCACCACGTGGCAAGAAGCACCGATGTAATGGCGTCTGCTGCATGTTTTATACCCCTGACGACCTGATGTCATGGAAGAAGGGACAGCATCCGACACAGGGATCCAAGACTCTGATATTCAGGCCGGCTGAGGGCTACCTGCAGTAGATAACTCAAAAGTAAATGACTGCAACAGTGAAACATGAAGAACATCACCACCAGTAGAAAGTAGAGAGAGAGAGAGAGAGGGACTGCAACAGTGAATACATTCGAACATCTACATTTATAGTAAGTGTACATAACTGTACTATGTTCTTTGTGTTTCACTGTTGCAGTCATCACACTTGGCTTGATTCCCAAAGCTGAAGAAAAGGGTGGAGGCAGTCAAGAAGACTGGGGGCTCGCTAGGGATGCCCTGCAAGACTGCGGTGGCAAAGCCTGCCCTGGATTTGGAAAAGATAGGCAGGTGGTAATGCTTGGTGAAGGTATGAACAGAAGTCCATGTTGCATCCTCCAGGATGTCTCTGGTGGGGACCCCTCTGAGAAAAGCTGCAGAGGTGGAAGTTGCCTTGGTGGAATGCATCCTGATCCCATTTAGGGCAGTTTCCTGTGCTGTTTGCAGCAGAAATGGATACAGTGTGCTATCCATTTGGAGATTGTTTGGATATGGCCTTGCCTCTGCCCCTGCTGCAAAGCTGAGTAGCAAATTGGTCAGTTTTTCTAAAAGATTTAATCCTTTCCAGATATAATCTGAGCTGTCTATGCACATCTAGACAGCTGCAAAGCTGACTAGCAATTGGTCAGTTTTCCTAAAAGATTTAGTCCTATCCAGATATAATCTGAGCTGTCTGTGCACATCTAGACAGTGCAGAATCCTTTCCCCTTGTTTTGTGGATTAGGGAAAAAGGTGGGCAAATGAATGGATTGGTTGAGAGCCACACTGGACACCACTTTAGGCATGAACGACGGGTTAGTCTTGAGGGAGACCCTGTCAGCATGGAAAATGATGAAGGGCTCTACAGCAATGAGTGCTTGTAGCTCTGAAACTCTATTAGCTGAAGTGATGGCCAGAAGCAAGGCTGTTTTTCAAGAGAGGAATTTTAACTCTGCTGAAGCTGCAGGCTCAAAAGGGGGTAGGGTGAGCTTTTCCAACACAAAGTTAAGGTCCCAAACTGGGATAGGAGCTCTTCTGAGTGGCCTTAAGTTGTTAGCCCCACTTAGGAACTGTTTGATGAGAGGGTGTGAGAAGAGAGGTGGCCCTGTGATGTAATGAGTACAGATGGCAGTGGCATGAATTTTAATAGAAGAGAAGGACAGTCCCCTGTGTAGTAGGTCTGCTTGGTAATCCAGGGTGAGAGGAAGGGAGGGCTGTGCTGTTTCGGCTCCCTTAGCCTGGATCCAGGTGCAAAACCTTTTCCACTTGTCAGCACTGGATTTTCTAGTGCTGGGGCATCTGGCCTCATGTATAAAATCCAGGACTTTCTTGCTTAGGCTGGCAGTTTAAGGAGAGGTCAGGGAATAAGGCAGGCTGCCAGGTTGAGAGTCTGCAATTGCAGATGCATGAATTCTCTATTCTTCTGGGTCAGGAGTGTTGGGATCTGAGGTAGATGCCATGGTGGTAGGGGTGACAGGCTGCACAGCAGTGGGTACCAGTGCTGGCGTGGCCAGTCTGGGGCAATCAAGATTGCCCTTGATCTTTCCTCCCTTATTTTGAGCAGTACCCTTGAAATGAGTGGTAGAGGGGGAAATGCATAGATTGACAGGCTTACCCATTGGAAGGGTAGAGCATCCACTTTCCAGGCCTTGCTGTGATGTTCCCTGGTGCAGAATTTGCTGAGCTGATGATTGGAGTGGGAGGCAAAGAGGTCCACCTTCAGAGTGCCCCATTTCTGGGTTACAAGGTTGAAGGTTCGGTGGTCTAGCTGCCACTCGTGTGGGTCTAGCAGGTTCCTGCTTAAGTTATCTGCCAGAGGGTTTAGGCAGCCTGGCAGGAATTGTGCTAGCAGGTGTATTTGCTTAGCTGAGGCAGTGTGCCAAAGGGTCATGGCGAGCCTGCAGAGAGGATAACAGTGAGTCCCTCACTGCTTGTTAATATTCCACATCACTGGTGTTTGTCTGTTTTGATCACTAGAGGCCCCGGGGAGAGTAGGGGTCTGAAAGCTGTCAGGGCATGCTGAATAGCTAGCATCTCTTTTTGGTTGATGTGCAGATGTATTTGATTTGGGCTCCAATGGCCCTGAATGCACCTGCCGTCCAGGTGTGCACCCCAGGCATAGTCTGATGTGTCTGTGTGAGGGTCTGGGTGACATGGGGTTGTGAGAAGGGAGGTCCCTTGTTGTGGTTGCATGCTGCTAACCACCAAAGAAAATCTTTCCTTAGACAGGGTTATCATAGGTATGATTGTTTCCAGGTCTCGAGAGTGTTGACACAAAAAGGCTTTTTAGGTACCACTGTAGTTTCCTCGTATGCAGTCTAGCATATGGAATGAGTAGAATGCAGGAGGCCATGAACCCTGGAGCTTGCAAGATTTTCCTTGAGGATAACTGGGTTCTGGTGGCTAGTTGAGAGAAGTAGCCTGCCAGGTAGGCTTGTTTTTCCTGGAGTAAGGAATGCCATCTGGGAAGCTGTGTCCAAGGCTTGCCCTCAGGAATACAATTTGTTGTGTGGCGACTAGTTTTGATTTCTTTTCGTTTATAGTATACCCAGGGGGGTCAGTAGGTCCTTTACAAAGGTCAGGTGCTGTAACAGCTTTGCCTGACTGTCTGCTTGAATCAGGCAATTGTCTAAGTAGGGGTAAATTTGAATATTTCTTTGTCTGCAAAAAGCAATGGCTGGAGCCAGGCATTTAGTGAAAACTCTGGGAGCAGTGGATAAGCCAAAGGGAAGCGCAGAGAACTGAAAGTGCATAGATCCTGCCCTGAAACTTAGATATTGCCTGCAAGATTCCCTGATTGGGATGTGTCCTTAGGTCTAGGGTGGCTAACCAAGCATCCTTGGAAAGCACAGGAAGAAGCTGCTGGAGGGTGGAACATTTTGAATTTTGGTATCACCAGAAAGGTGTTTAGAATGGATAGAGCGAGGATTGGGCACCAGGTGCCCTCTTTTCTGGGTACCAGGCAGAGTCTGGAATAGAAACCTTGGCCTATATGGTCTGCAGGAACATGCTGTATTGGCCTCATGGAGAGCAGGGAAAGGACTTGCTTTTTGGCCTCTGCCCACTAGTTTGGAGGAAAATCTGGGAACCCTTTTGGGGTTAGCAGTGTGTGGAAATTCCTGGGACACTACGTTGAGGACCCAACAGTCGTTGGTAATAGAGGCCCAGTTGTTCGCATGGAAGGAGAGTTTTCCTCCTAGGGGCACAAGCAGGTGGGCAGAGGTAAGGGGTGGAGGTGTAAAGTCATTGTGAGTTCTTACCATAAGGGGGTGGCTTAGAACTCCCTGTTTTTGAAATGGAGGAACTCCAGTGCTTAGATCTCTGCATTTCCTGGGACTGCTGTTTGGGGGAGACTGCTTCTCCTGGGTCTGGGCTGAGCTGGCCTGGAGGGGGCCGGAAAGGACCAGTGCTTGGAGGGCAATGCCTACTGAACCTTGGAGGATGGACCTGTAAAAAGTCTTTAACTGTCTGCATAGATTTAGCTTTTTCTTCCATCTTTTTTAAGACCTCTTCTGCCTTGGTGTCAAACAAATTGTCTTTGTTCAATGGTGCGTCCAATAATTTTAATTTAACATGGCCTGGCAAGGTCTGTTCCTTAAGCCAAGCATGCCTTCTAAGGACAGAACCAGTGACTACTGCCCTGCAAGATGCTTCTAGGACGTCAAAGCCACATTGCAAGGTGTGCTTAGTAACTTGGTTTGCAGAATGCATAAGCACTTGTAATTCTTTATTTTCTGCACAAGCAGGAAATGGATATGTTTTGTTTGAGGAGTTCCATGGTATGCTGCTGCTATTTCAGCATGTGAAACTGACAATTTAGTACTCTAACAGCAAGAGTTGCAGATGTGCATATTTTTTACCCCATCTGTCTAAAGCTCGGGGAATCCCTGTCTGAGGGGGTGGGATTCTTAGCTGAGATTGCTTTAATTCCTTTTGGTCCTTGGGAGATGACCTCTGGGTCAGCAGTAGGATTTTTGAAAATCAGAGACTCTGTAGTACCTGTCAGGTTTCCTGGGAGCAGGAGGAAGGGTGTCGGGAGTCAAATTGGATTCCATAAAAACATCATCAACAACATCCAGGACAGGAGGAATGGCTAAAGGTCTGTGCTGTGGTAAATCTAAGAATTCCCCGAGTCTCTTTTTTGACTGAGGATAGTCCTGACATTTTCCCATTGGAAATGCTCCCTTAAAGTATGTAGGGTTTCACCAACTGAAAAATCATCGGGAGGAGAGGCAGAAGGAGTGGATTCCTCTGCATCAGAATCCTCATAAGCAGAGAGGGGTTGGATGTCTTCATATTCAGAAACCTCAGAGTCATCAGACTCCTGTTCAGATTAAATTACTGCGGACAAGTCTCTTTCTTTTGGAAGGGGTAGCCTGGCTTCCCCTAATAAGCATAATAATGTCTTCCGCCATTTTAAGCATTTAAGATTGAGGCATGGAAGCAGGTGCCTGAGCCTGGGTTGCCAGTTTTTTAGGCATAGTTCATACCTTGGACCTTAGAAACTCGGTAGTTTTAGAAAGAACTGAAAATGCGAAAGAAGTCATTGGTTTGTGTTGAGTATCGGTAGTGCGAAGAACTTCCTCGGAAGCCGGTGCCTGCTCAGTGGCACCGGACCCATCCAAGGTAGAGACATCTGTAGGATCCTTAGTCGAAGAAGAGTTTCACAGCATACCGGACTCAGAACAGGTCTCGGTAGCGGCCTGCGAATCCACAGAAGCGGGCATCAGGGGCTGCAAAAGCACCTCACTGAGGACTAGCTTAACGGAAGCGTTGCAGGGAGTTTTGGACCTGTGCGGTCTGTCTGTCTTTCTCCTTACATTTTTTCAGAAGATCGGTAGTCGGATGGCTTGCCGAACCCATATCGGAATATATTTAGCAACAATAAGGGCCCGACAACGTATAGTTCTGGCATTGAACAAAGCACAAAAGTGACAGCGAGGGACGTCATGGTCTGGGCCTAAACAGGTGAGATAGTAAGAATGGAAGTCTCAGTGTGGTATTTGCTTTCCAAAGGCGAGACAATTGTTAACTTTTTCTGACATCTGTTAGAGCAAGAAAAAAGGATGCCCAACGGGGTACTTGGCAACAGAAGACTTCAACTTCAATTTGGAAATGAAAACTCAGGTAGTGGCCAAACGGTACTCATGCAAACTGCTTCTGCTTCAGGCTCCTCAGCAAGAAAGACTTGATGTAATGGCATCGTCTGCCTGATTTTTATACCACTGATGACCTGACGTCAGTCCTGCAGCGATAATAACCGATACAGAAATACTAAGCCTCTGGTATTCGGGCCGTTGAATACTGCAACAGTGAAGAGAAGGACATCTACTGTTATGGTAAGATATTACACAACTGCACTATGTCCTTCCATTTCACTGTTGCAGTATTCCTTACAATAGGAAGAGTGCATAAACTCAGGAAGAAGACAGGGAGGAGGAAGAACCAGAACAGCCCTCTAGAAACCCATGAAGGATGGCCCTAGCAAAACCAGCTCTGGACATATCTAACTTATAGTGCTTGGTAAAAGTATGCACAGAAGTCCAGGTAGCTGCCTTAAGAATACAGTTAGTATATAAACCCTTGAAAAAAGCACCAGAAGAAGCCACAGCCCTAGCAGAATGAGCCATAACACAAGGAAGAAGGCTCTTACCATGAAACAAACAAAAAGAGATGGCTTTAGATACCCAGAAAGAAACAGTTTGCTTGGAAACAGCCACTCCTAAAGATCTAGGGTAAAAGGAAACAAAAAGCTGATCAGATTTGCAAAAAGCTTTAGCCTTATGCAAATAAAACCTGAGTTGTCTATGTACATCCAAAACTGTGCAAAACCTTCTCACTAGAAGATTGCTGAGAAGGGGAAAAAAGTGGGGAAATGAACAGACTAAGAGACGATTCATTCACCATTTTTGGCATAAAAAAGGATTACCAAGAAGGGACACCCTGTCATAATGAAAAACTAAAAAAGGAGGAACAGTCAAAAGGGCTTAAAGCTCAGATACCAGTCTGGCAGAAGTAAGGGCCAAAAGAAGAGCAGTCTTCCAAGAACAATGCTGCAAGGAAGCAGAAGCCACTGGCTCAAAAGGATCCTGGGTCACTTTCTCCGAAACAAAATTAAGGTCCCAGGAAGGAGGGACAGGCTTCCTGTGAGGTTTAATATGAAGGATGCCTTTAAGAAAACTACAGTTGTGTATACTTATCATAAATGTAGATGCTCGAGTGTATTCACTATTGCAGTCATTGCATTTGGGTTATCCCTGCCAAGGTAGCCCTCAGTTGGCCTGAATACCAGAGACTTAGTATTTCTGCTCCGGTTGCTGTCGCTTCAGGACTGACGTCAGGTCGTCAGTAATATAAAGTAAGGCAGCCGACACCATTACATCAGTTTTTCTTGCCCTAACCTGTCAGGAGGCCCCAAAGTAGGATGCCAGGTTCTGGTGGAAGAAAGTACAGTTGTGTACACCTACCCGAGTGTCTTCACTGTTGCAGTCATGACTGTAGGGTTCTCCCCTGCCGGCAGGCAGCCCTCGGTCGGCCAGAATCCCAAAGTCTGGGTCCGGCGTCAGTTGTTCAACTCCGCTCCCTGACGTCAGAGCGCCAGGAGTATAAAGTTGACAACCGATGCCATCTTCTCCAGTCTTTCTTGCCGTGCGGTGATAGCAGTTCGCAAGTGCCGGTCGGTAGACTCCTGACGAATATTTCAATTTACTTCAGTCTGAAGACTTTCTTCTCCTCTCAAAGCTAAGTACCCCATTGGGGAAACTTTTTTCTTGCTCCACCCCGATGTCAGAAAAAGTTAATAATTGTATTTCATGTGGGAAGCAAATACCTCATAAGGATTTTCATTCTTACTGTATTCCTTGCTTAGGCCCTGACCACGACGTAGCTAGTTGTCGGTTTTGTGCTAGATTCAATCAGCGTACTATCAAGCGAAGGTACGATTTTGCTTTTCATTACTTCGGTAGGCGCTTTAACTACAAAATGGCATCGGACACGGTTCCGTCTACCGGAGTTCACAAGCGTCGCAAGGATAAAGACAGGCCTGCATCGGCTGCTGTCACCCCTTCCCTGACGTCAGGTCGTCAGGGGTATAAAAGAAGCAGCTGACGCCATTTTCTTTACTTTTACTTGCCCCAGATGTCAGGTGACCCCTAAAAGGGTAGCCAAAATTTATATCCATATATAAAATTACATGCACCAATATAAACTTTACCTTCATCTACAAATACACCACATAGGTTGTATAAATCAGAGAAGGAAAGATAGATTCCATCAGAAGAAAAGGGGGATGGTGGGTAACCCGGACTGCAACAGTGAATACACTCTAACATCTACATTTATGGTAAGTGTACACAACTGTACTATGTTCTTTGTGTTTCACTGTTGCAGTCATTACATTTGGGTGGAGTCCCAAAGCTATGGTTGGGAGGCTGGAGCTAAACAGCATTAGGAGTGGCTATGAGGCCCTGCAGAACTGCAGTGGCAAAGCCTGCCCTGGATTTAGAGTAGAGTGGCAGATGATAGTGCTTTGTAAAGGTGTGCACTGAACTCCAAGTAGCTGCCTCTAAAATGTCCTTGGTTGGTACTCCCCTGAGAAAGGCTGCTGAAGTGGCTGCAGCTCTTGTGGAATGTGGCCCAATGCTCTTAGGCACTGGCTTGCCATGGTATAAGTAGCAGAAACAAATGCAGTGGCCTATCCACTTTGAAATAGTCTGCTTTGAGATAGTCTTTCCTTGTGATCCTGCAGCATATGCCACTAGTAATTGCTCTGTCCTTCTAAAAACTTTGGTTCTGTCCAATTAGAATCTAAGCTGTGCACGTCCAAAGAAGGCAGAATTCTCTCCCCCTTGTTCTGTGGATTTGGATAAAAAGTTGGCAGATGAATGGCTTGGTTAAGGGCCACACTAGACACCACTTTAGGCATAAATGTTGGGTTTGTCCTCAGGGAGACCCTGTCCAAATAAAAAATGATAAAAGGTTCCACAGCCATGAGTGCCTGTAGTTCTGAAACTCATCTTGCAGAAGTTATTGCTAGGAGCAGAGATGTTTTCCAAGATAAAAACTTTATATCAGCAGTAGCAGCTGGCTCAAAAGGAGGCAGGGTGAGTTTTTCCAAGACATAGTTGAGGTCCCATGCAGGCACTGGTGATCTCCTTGGAGACCTTAATTTTTTGGCTCCTCTGAGGTACTGTTTTAATAAGGGATGAGAAAATATTGGTGGCTCTGCATTACATTGTAATGAGCCGAAATGGCAGAGGCATGAATTTTAAAAGATGAGAAAGACAGGCCTTTGTCCAGCATCTCAGTTAAGTACTGTAAAATCTGAGGAATATTTGGCACAGCTGTATCTGTTCCTTGTGCCTGGTTTCAAGCACAGAATCTCTTCCATTTTCCAGCATAAGATTTTCTAGTACTAGGCCTTCTGGCTTCCAAAATGACATCCATCACAGCTTTGCTGAGAGGTGTGTTTTGTATGACTACATTATCCGCCATGCTGCCAGGTTTAAAGTCCTGAGTTGGCTGTGCAGGATCTCATTGTTTTGCTGGGACAGTAGATGAGGTACTTGAGGTAAGGTCCAAGCTGGGCATTGAGACAAGTTCCTTAGTATTGGGTACCAGTGCTGGCAGGGCCAGTCTGTGGCAATCAGTATCATCTTTGGTTTCTCCTGTCTGACCTTTAGGAGTGCCTTGGGGAGGAGAGGCAGAGGGGGAAAGGCATATACCGATAGGTTTTTCCAGCTGAGGGATATGGTGTCCACTTTTCATGCTTGTCTGTGATAAATCCTTGTGCAGAATCTTTAGTTGGTAGTTGTGAGGGGAGGCAAATAGATCTATGTCCGGGCATCCCCATTTCCTTGTTATCATGCTGAAGACTTGTGGATCCAGCTGCCACTTGTTGGGATCCATGAGGTTTCTGCTTAGTGCTGTATCCCAAAAAGTCATGGCTAGTCTGCAAAGGGGGTAAGAATGTGTGCCCCCCTGCTTGTTTATATACCACATGACCGTGGTGTTATCTGTCTTTATCAGTAGTTGTCCTGGATGAAGTAGGTCCTTGAAGGCTGTCAGGGCATTCTGAACAGCTAGCATCTCTTTTTGATTGATATGTAGATGCATTTGGTTTGAGGTCCATGTGCCCTGAATGCATCTTCCTGTCATGTGGGTCCCCCAGGCATAATCTGATGCATCCGTTGTTAGTGTCTGCCTGGCTGGGGGTAATGTGAATGGCTGTCCCTTGTTTTGGTGACAAGCCTTTGCCCACCATCGAAATTCCTGTTACAGGCAGGGAATGAGAGTAATTATAGTTTCCAGGCTGTGGCAATGTTCAAACACTTTTTAGGTACCATTGAAGTTTCCTTATATGCAGTCTTGCATATGGAATTAGTAGGATGCAGGATGCCATGAAGCCCAAAGCCTGCAGAATTTTTCTTGCAGATAACTGGACCTTTTTCTAAAAGCAGCCGAATTTCCGCAGCTGCTGCCTCCCTCTGATTGGGTGGAACATCGGGGAGGTGTCCGGCGGTGTCGGGAATGTAGGAAAAGGGAATTCTGTATCCTCTGGATATGATACGAAGCACCCAGCGGTCTGTTGTAATGGACTCCCAAGCTGCCAGGTGCTTTGAGAAACACCCCCCCCCCCGACTGCCTCCAGAGTGGAGCAGTTGGGCAACCCCTCAGGGTTGCTGCGTGGGCTGATCAGAGAAGGCTTGTCTGGACCCAAAGTTCTTCAGGCCCCCTCTGCCTCTAGGGCGGCGTCCACCCTGTCCTCCTCTGCCACGGAAGGACTGGGAGTCCGGAGCGGACTGGGATTGTTGCGACTTTCGGAACCACATCTTCTTCTGTCCCTTTTGGTTCTTGGAGAAGGACCTCTGGGGAGCAGAGAAGCGGACTCGACGGCAGACAACGTCTTCCTGTCCTTTTCGCTCTGGACCAAATTCCCGCAAACTGTCTTGCCAAATAGGGCAGAACCATCGAAGGGGGCATTCGCAAAGGACGCCTTGAAGGGTTCCGCGAAATCACAATGTCGGAGCTAGGCCTGGTGCCTCATAACTAGGCCTGCTCCGCTGGCTCTAGCGGCTCCCTCTGTAGCATGGGATAAAAGCCGCATACAGGTGTTGGATATAGACTTAAGAGTGGCCATGCGAGTGGAGTACAACTGTTTGTCCTCCCCAGACATGGACTCCGGGGGCGATGCAGCGTACTCTTTGATAAGGTCTCGCTGCAGTCGAATCACATATGCCATGTAGTTCAGGGACCTTACAGTGAAGGTCGCTGAACTAAAGACCCGCTTCCCGAGAAGGTCCATCGAGCGAGACTTCTTGCTCAGGGGATGGACCGAGGGACTCTCTTGGGCTAACTCCCTCTTGGTGGCTGCCGCCACCAACATGGCATCTACGGGGGGTCCCTTGCTCCAATGGGATTCCTCTGCCGGGGGGGGGCTCAGGATCTTGTCAGGACGTCTGGGGACTGACTCCACAGTGTCCGGCTCCTTCCATGCCCTAGTGGTGATAAGGTCCACTAAGGGGTCGGCTGGAGGGGACATCCAAGAGGTAGATGGGCCTGCTTCGAACGCCTCCAGGAACACTGATTCGTCCGAGGAAGCCTTGGGGCAGACCACCCCCCTCTTATCCTAAGCATTTCCATGATGTCTCCGAAGGAGACATCGTCGGGGGGGGGTGACCTTGGGGAGCCTTCCCCCTCATCCAAATCTGTATCTTCTGTCAAGGACTCGGGGGGAGTCCACGTGCCTCCTCTTACACTTCCTCTTGTGAGGAACATCCTCGGGGGGACTGTCCAAGGACGACTCATCAGCAACGTCTTGTTCCAGGGGAACGACCTGAGACGTCAAAGCAGGCTGTCCCTGTGGCCAGGCAACGGAAGCCTTACCCAAACGAGAGGGAGTGCGGGATGGAACCGTAGCAGAGAGCGGGGGCCTGGATGCACTCAACAGAGCCCTCTCCACCACATAGAAGGCCGAGGGAGAGCCATTCTCTCTGGGATCCGAGAGCCGACCCTCACTCAGATCCGATGGATGGATCGGAGCCGGCGCCGAGACCATCGGATCCGAAGGGCCAGTGTGCTCCGACCTGGATGGAGCCGAAGGCACACTAAACCCCTCGGATCCGAAGCGCAGAGCACGGCTCCGAGAGCTCGGATCCGACAAGGACGGATCCGGTAAACTCGAAGGAAGAGTCGGAGCCGAAGTACCAGATACTGTCGGCGCCAACCCACCCCCGGCTCCAACGCTGCCCAGCTCCGAGCGCTCCGAACCCGGGAAGCGGGTCGGAGAAGGAGCTATCGGGCCAAAAGAAGGGTGTTGAGCTCCCCCCCGGAGGGGGGAGGGGCAGGAGAACTCCCATCTGCATTTGGGCTTGGATGAACCTTTGCATCACCCGGTCCAAATTAGCTTCAGAAAGGCTACGCGTTGATCTCGACGAAGCCACTGAGGCTGGCCGGGAGTGCCGCTTTGATGACCTCGACGGAGGTCGGGTCTCCTCCTCCTCGGGTCCCGGTGAGAAGCATGGAGACCGGAGCAGAGAAGGAGGAGACCTGAAGCCCACTTAGCCGGGGGGGGCCCAAAGCGTAGGCCTTGGCCCGCCACTTGTGGTGCTTCTCCCTCCGTTTTTCTTTCCTGGCCTCCCTCTCCTCTGGCGCCGAAGCGGGAGATTGAGTCCCGGCTGAGAGGAGAGAGGCAGGAGTGGCCGTCACCGAAGCCTGGGAGCAGGCCACAGAAGCACCGGAAGCAGAAGCCGAATCCGGGGGCAAAAGTCCCGCCAGGATCAGCTTAGACCTCTGGTCCTTCAGTGCCCTGGGGTTGAACGCCACACAGATAACACATCCAGAGGAAAGGTGTTCAACCCCAAGGCACTGGACGCACCGTGTGGCCATCCGCCGGGGAGAGCTTATGGCCACACTCGGTGCACTTAGTGAATATTGGCTTTGGGGCCTCAGACATATTAAAGTAAAAACTCACTCGGTAGGCCCCAACACAGTAAACATACACACACACTAACTATGACCAGCGAGGGGAGGAAGAAACTAGACTAATTTTAACCAAAATTTAACTGAACTAGTATAATCAAAAGGGAACCTAATACACACTAACACTCACTCAAATTTAACAAGTAAATTTAAAGAGAGACTTATCTGGCCAAAAAAAAAAAAAAACAGGAGCTCGCAATCTAGCTGCTGTTCAGAAGCACGGCAAACTAGATCTGAGGTCAGTCAGGGTTGGCAGGGGATTATGGGTAAGGGGAGGAGCTAGGAGCTTGGTTCTAAGCTTTGTAAAGTTGCCGGCTCAGATCCGAGATCGGATCCGTATCCCACAGGTTGCAGACCAAATGAAGTTAACTACTTCAGATTTGTAGTTTCCAGACTGTGGCAATGCTGAGTCCAAACACTTTTCAGGTACCACTGAAGTTTCCTCATGTGCAATCTTGCATATGGAATTAGTAGGATGCAGGATGCCATGAAGCCCAAAGCCTGCAGAATTTTTCTTGCAGATAACTGGACCTTTGTTGCTAACATTTTGAAATAGGTAGTCAGTTGCCTTTGTTTGTCTGGCGTGAGATAAGCCATCTGGGCAGTTGTATTTAAGCTTGCACCCAGGAATATTACCTCTTGAGAGGGGTACTAGCTTTGATTTCTTTTCGTTGACTGTGTACCCTAGGCATGTAAGAAGTTTTTTCACAAACGTCAAATGCTGTAGAAGAATGTCCTTGTTCTCTGCTTGAATTAGACAGTCGTCCAAGTAAGGATATATTTATATTCCTCTTTGTCTGCAGAATGCAATTACTGGTGCCAGGCACTTTGTAAAGACCCTGGGCACAGTAGATAAGCCAAAGGGCAGTGCAGAGAACTGGTAATGCATTGAGCCAGCCTTGAATCTGAGGTATCTTCTGCATATTTGTCTGATTGGGACATGCAGGTATGTCTCTTTTAGGTCTAAAGTCACAAGCCAAGCTTTCTTGCCCAGCATGGGCAGAAGCTGCTGCAAAGTCACCATTTTCAATGTTGGTATATCCAGGAATGTGTTAAGAATAGATAGGTCCAGTACTGGCCTCCAGGCCTTGTCCTTTCTGGGTACCAAAAACACTCAAGTAAAATCCTTGTCCCTGCTCTTGCTCTGGCACTTGTTGAATGGCCCTCATGTCCATGAGGGATGAGACTTGTTTTTGTGCCTCTGCCCATTGACTTTTTGGCAGATCTGGCCAGCCGTTTGTCTTTGGCAGGGTATGGAAATGGAACTTGTAGCCTTGTGACACGATATTTAGAACCCACTTGTCCTGGATTATAATGTGCCAATTTTGAGAAAAAAGTGCTAATTTTCCCCCTAAGGGTGCTGCCAGGAGATAAGTGCTTGGGGCCGGCAGGGGGAAGTCATTAGGACTGTTTCCTGTATGGTTGTGATTTGTCTTCTCCAACTTTGGAGGTAGAAGCACCCCATTGCTTTGACCTGTAGGAACCTTGCGACTGGGATCTGCCTCTAGGGCATCTGGATCTGCCCCTTTGAGGTCTGTCTGACACAGGAAAGGACCAATTCTTTGTAGGCCAGTGTCTACTAAACCTAGGTGGCTGTACTTGCAAAAAATCTTTGACAGTTTACATATATTTAGCTTTGTCCTCCATTTTCTTTAACACCTCCTCTGCCTTAACACCAAACAAAGTATCAAGCTGTAAAGGTGCATCTAATAATTTAACTTTGAAATGATCAGTCAGATTTTGTTCCTTTAACCAAGCATGCCTCCTAATTACAGAACCCGTAACTACAGCCCTGCAGGAGGCCTCCAGAGAATCAAAACCACATTGCAAAGTATGTTTTCCAACTTGTTCAGCTGCATGCAATAAATCCTGCATTTCCTTGTTTTCTGCACATTCAGAGTTTAACAACATTTTCTGTTTAAGCAATGCCATGACATGTTGCTGATATTTAAGCATATGAAACTGACAGTTTAAGGCCCTTATAGCCACGGTAGCAGATGTGTAAACCTTTTTTTCCCCATCTATCCAGTGCCCTTGAATCTCTGTCAGAGGGGGTAGGGTTTTTTGCAGCAGAAGCCTTAACCCCTTTAGGACCCTGTGAAATAGTTTCTGGGTCTGCAGCAGGATTTTTGAAAAGGAATTTGTGAGAGTCAGGAACCCTGTAATATCTGTCAGGCTTAACAGGAGCTGGAGGTAAGGAGTCAGGGGTCAGACTACACTCTGAAAATACATCTACAATGTCTAACACAGGTGGGATGGCTAGAGGCCTGTGTTGAGGTAGTAAAAGTAAGTCCCTGAGCCTCTTCTTAGATTCTGAAAAATCTTGGCTCCCCCAGTGGAAGTGCTCCCTCATGGTATGTAAGGTTTCCCCAAAAGAATAGTCCTCTGGAGTAGAAGCTGAAGGAATAGATTCTTCAGCATCAGAATCCTCATGGGGGGAGAGAGAATATTCCTGGTCAGAAGAGGAATCAGAAGAAATAGAAACCTGATCTGAAGATTCAGTCTGTCTCTTGCCTAGGCCTCTTATCAGGAGGGGGATGGGAACCCCTGATCAAGGTGTCTCTTGCCTAGGCCTCTTATCAGAAGGGGGATGGGAACCCCTGATCAAGGTAATCAATTCTTCGGCCATTTTGAGCATCTGTTTTTTGGGCATGGAGGCCTGTCCACGTGGCTCTTGAGTTTGTTTCTTTGTCTTTGAAGGTGCTTTAGTCTTTGCCTTTGAACTGAAGTCGGTTTAATGTAAAGATGTTTAGGTCTGAAATACACCCTCAGAAGCCAGTGCCTGCTCAGCGGCTCCGGACCCATCTGAAGGAATAGTGTCCGTGGCTCCAGCGGCATAGCCGACTCCACATGGTAGTGGCCTGCGACTCTAAAGTAGCGGGCGTCAGGGGCTGCGAAAGCACCTCAATGAGAACCGGCGACTGGCTTAGGAGAAGCTTCGTCGTCAGTTTGGGCCTTGGTTGTCTATCTTTTTCTTTCCGTTTTTTGTGAACTCCGGTAGTCGGATGGCTATCCGATGACATTTCTGGATAATTAAACCTGTGTCCAAAGAAGTTTAATGCAAAATCATACTGACGCTTAATAGTGCGTTGGTTAAATCTAGCACAAAACCGACAACCTGAAACGTTATGGTCAGGGCCTTGGCAAGGAATACAGTAAGAATGAAAGTCCTTATGAGGTATTTGCTTTCCACAAGAAATACAATTATTAACTTTTTCTGACATCGGTCTGGAGCAAGAAAAAAGTTTCCCCAACAGGGTACTTAGCTTTAATGAAGACTTCGGATCTGAAATTCAAACACGAAAATCTCAGTAGTCGGCCAATCGGCACTTGCAAACTACTTCTACTTCGGGCACCGCGCGGCAAGAAAGACTAAAGAAAATGGCATCAGCTGCTTCTTTTATAACCCTGATGACCTGACGTCAGAGAAGGGGTGACAGCAGCAGACGCAGGAACCAAGATTTTGGAATTCAGGCCGACTGAGGGCAACCTGCCAGCAGGATTACCCAAATGTAATGACTGCAACAGTGAAACACAAAGAACATCTAGGGGCTGGCTAGGATGCCCTGCAAGATTGCAGAGGCAAACCCTGCCCTGGATTTGGAGAATACAGGCATGTGGTAATGCTTGGTAAAAGTGTGACCAGATGTTCAGGTGGTAGCCTCCAGGATGTCCCTGATGGGGACTTCTCTGAGGAAAGCTGCAGAGGTGGAGGCTGATCTGGTGGTGTGTGTCCTGACCCCCTTGGGGGGAGGCTTTCCATGCTGTTTGCAGCAGAAATGGATGCAGTGTGCTGTCCATTTGGAAATGGTTTGTTTGGAGATGGCTTTGTCTTCTGCCCCTGTAGCAAAGCTAACCAGCAATTGATCAGACTTTCTGAAGGATTTAGTCCTGTCCAGACAGAATCTGAGCTGTCTGTGCACACCTAGAGAGTGAAGAATACTTTCACACTTGTTCTGGGGGTTAGGAAAGAAGATGGGCAAATGAATGGATTGGTTGAGAGCCACACTGGACAACATCTCAGGCATGAAGGATGGTTTAGTTCTGAGGGATACCCTGTTTGCATGGAAGATGATGAAGGGTTCCAAGCCATGAGTGCTTGCAGCTCAAACTCTTCTGGCTGAAGTGAAGGCCAGAAGGAACGCAGTCTTCCAGAAGATAAATTTTAGCTCTGCAGGAGAAGCTGGTTCGAAAAGGGGCATGGTGAGCTCTTCCAAGACAAAGTTACGGTCCCAAGCTGGTGGTGGTGCCCTTCTGGGGGGCCTCAAGTTGTTAGCCCCACTGAGGAACTGTTTGATCAAAGGGTGTGAGAAAAGGGACTGCTCAGTGTGAAAATGAGCAGAAATAGCAGAGGCATGAATTTTTATAGAGGAGAAAGAGAGACCACTGTGCAGTAGGTCAGCTAAGTAATCCACGATGAGAGGGATGGAGGGCTGTGCCGTATTAGCTCCCTTAGCCTGGATCCAGGTGCAGAACCTTTTCCATTTATCTGCATAAGACTTTCTGGTGCTAGGATGTCTGGCCTCAAGGATAACATCCAGAACCTGTTTACTAAGGATAGCAGATTGGTTCGGTGTAGGGAATAAGCCAAGCTGCCAAAATGAGTGTCTGCAATTGGAGATGCATAATTCCCCTTCCCTCTGGGTCAGGAGGTTTGGAATCTGAGGAAGATGCCATGGAGGCAGTGGGGACAGGCTGCACAGCAAGGAGTACCAGTGTTGTCGGGGCCAGTCTGAGCTATAAGAATGGTTCTTGGTTTTTCCTCCCTTATTTTGAGCAGTACCCTGGGGATGAGAGGTAGGGGAGGAAAGGCATAAACCGACAGATTGACCCAGGGAAAGGACAGGGCATCCATTTTCCAAGCCATGCAGTGACACTTCCTGGTGCAGGATTCGCTGAGCTGATGGCTGGTGTGGGAGGCAAAGAGGTTGACCTTCGGGGTTCCCCATTTTTGAGTTGTTAGGGTGAAGGTACTTCTGTTGAGTTGCACCTCGTGTGGGTCCAGAAGGTTTCTGCTTAACTGGTCTGCCAGACAGTTGAGAGAGCTTGGTAGGAATTGTGCTAACAGACGTAGTTACACAGAAGAGGCTGTGAGCCAAAGGGTCATGGGCAGCCTGCATAGAGGGTAGGAGTGAGTCCCTCCCTGCTTGTTGATGTACCACATCACAGTGGTGTTGTCTGTTTTGATCAGGAGAACCCCTGGAGAGGGAAAGGGTTTGAAAGCTATCAAGGCATGCTGCACAGCCATCATCTCTTTTTGACTGATGTGCAGAGGGATTTGCTGTGGGCTCCATTGGCCCTGTATGCACTTGCCGTCCAGGTGCGCACCCCAAGCGTAGTCTGATGCATCTGTAGTGAGGGTCTTGGGGGGGGGGGGGCAGTCCCTTGTTGTGGCAGCATGCTGTTGCCCACCAAAGAAATTTCTTTCTGAAGCAAGGAATTATAGGTAGAAGAGTTTCCAGGCCTTGAGAGTGTTGACACCAAAGGCTCTTTAGGTATCACTGAAGTTTCCTCAGATGCAGTCTGGCATATGGAATGAGTAGTATGCAAGATGCCATGAAACCCACAGCTTGCAGGATCTTCCCTGCAGATAGCTGGGGCCTGGAGGCTAGTTGAGAGAAGTAGGCTGTCAGGAAAATTTGTTTCTCTGGTGTAAGGTATGCCACCTGGGATGCTGTGTCCAGACTTACTCCCAGAAGATTATCCTTTGAGTGGGCACCTGTTTTAATTTCTTTTCGTTGACTGTGTACTCTAGGGTGGTTAGTAGGGTCTTTACAAAGGCCAGGTGCTTGAGCAACTTTTCCTGGCAGTCTGCTTGAATAAGGCCTGTCATCTAAGTATGGGTAAATTTGAATATTTTTGTCTGCAAAAGGCAATGGCCGGGGCCAGACATTTTGTGAAAACTCAAGGAGCAGTAGATAAGCCAAAGGGAAGTGCAGAGAACTGAAGTGTTGAGATCCTGCCCTGAAGTGGAGCTATTTCCAGTATGATTCCCTGATAGGAATGTGGAGGTAGGCTTCTCTTAGATCTAGGGTGGCTAGCCAAGCATCCTTGGAGAGCATGGGTAGCAGCTGCTGGAGGGTGAGCATTTTGAATTTTGGGATCACCAGGAAGATGTTTAGAATGGATAGATCGAGGATGGGGTGCCAGGTGCCCTCTTTTCTGGCCACCAGAAAATGTCTGGAGTAAAAGCCTTGGCTTATCTGTTCTGCAGGAACGTGCACTACTGCCCTCATAGAGAGCAGGGCAAGGATTTGCTTTTCAGCCTCTGCCCAGTGATTTGGTGGTAGATCTGGGAATCCTTTTGGGGTTGGAAGGGTGTGGAAGGAAAAATTGTATCCCTGATACAACATGTTTAGAACCCATTGGTCCTTCGTAATGGTGGCCCAGGTGCTGGAGTGAAAGGAGAGTTTTCCTCCTAGGGGTAACTGAAGGTGGGCAGAGGGGGGGGGTGGAGGAGGTAAGTCATTGTGAGTTCTTACCATAAGGGGGTGGCTTAGAACTCCCTGATTTTGAAGTGGAGGTAGTCCACTGCTTAGATCTCTACATTCCCTGGGGCTGCTGTTTGGGAGGTCTGTTTCCACAAGGCCTAGGCTGGGCCGGTTTACTCAGAGCAGGAAAGGACCAGTGCTTGGAGGGACAATGCCTGCTAAACCTAGAGGGCTGGACCTGTAAGAAATCCTTAACTGTTTGTATAGATTTTGCTTTATCTACCATCTTTTTTAAGACCTCGTCTGCCTTAGTGCCAAATAAGTTATCTTTGTGCAAGGGGGCATCCAACAATTTAGATTTGACATGGTCTGGCAGGATTTTGTTCCTTAAGCCATGCATGTTCATAGGCTCATAGGTTGGTACTAGGCTATCGGCCCTAGGGCCTATACAAGCCTAGCCATAACAATTCCCTGGCTATTTCTTCCCACACTATTTACTTCCCTGGACCCCTGTCTAGCAGGGTGACTAATGTGATCCCCGGGTGAATTTCCTTTCTCCTATCCAATCATCAAGGTTCCTTTTGAAGAGGGCCAAAGAGGCGCTCTGCTTGACATGTATGGGCAGTCTATTCCAGAGTCTGGGGAGTCTCTGGGTCAGGAACCTATCCCTCCAGCATGTTTTGTTTATTGTGATGACAAGATTTAGATCCCTGGAGAGTGTAGCTCTGAGGGATTGGGATTTCTTATGTCCAACAGCTCTGGGTTAAGCAGAGATCGCCTCAGAGTAGGCGATATGCGACAGAGTATAGCTGGAGTTTTTTAAGGCGGTCAGCATATGGCATCTGCTTTAGGCCTGTGATTCTTTTAGGAGATATTTCCGCGGCCTTTCCAGTTGTTGCAGATGTCTTGAGAGGTACATACCAAATGGGGCGCTGTATTCCATAACGGGTATAATGACAGATGTGTACAGTGGGACAATGACCTCCTTTTTCTGGATGAAAAGCCCTTAGTGATGAGGTGTGCCACATAGGATTTCCTGACTGTTGTTGCGATGTGGTTATTGAAGGTGAGACTACTGTCCACCTGTGTCCCTAAGTCTCTTATCACACTTTCGGTGTTTAGTGTACTGCCACCTATGTGGTAATTCACAGGTACGTGTTTTTTCCCAAAGGGGATAACTATACATTTCTTTGCATTGAGCTTGAGCCCATGGCTCTGGCACCAGGCATCTGTTTCTGTAAGGCCCTTTTGTAGAGTATCCACATCATTTGGGGATTCAGTAATGGCTCCCAGTTTGCAGTCATCTACGAACTTTGGTAGCCAGAGTCCCTTAGTGTTGGCCTTTATTTCAGAGAAGTAGATGCCAAACAAGAGCGGTCCCAGGACTGAACCCTGAGGTACTCCACTTGTCACTTGTCTGGAGCTGGATTTGGAGTCAGCTACTTTTACAGTGTGGGTTCTGTCAGTAAGCCAGTTGGCAACCCATCGAATGAAGTAGGGATTAATGCCCAGCTTAGTAAGTTTACCTATGATTCCAGAGTGGGGGATGGTGTCAAAGGCCTTGGCAAGGTCCAGACAGGCTGTGTGGACTGCCTTACCCTCGTCCATGGCTCTGGAGACTGATTTGAAGAAGTCAATAAGGTTCAGGAGACAAGATTGGCCCTTCACAAATCCAAACTGGGTGGGGTCCAGTGTTTTAAAGTTGCCAATGTCTTTGTTTATAAGTTCCATGACAATACGTTCCATGGCCTTGCAGATCAGGCTCGTGGGCACCTTGAGGAGTGGGTTAACTGTAGCTGTGCGCCACTCAGTGGGCACGAAGCCTGAGGTGAGGGTATGATTAAACATGACACAGGTGAGGTGCCAGTTCATTTTGTAGTTCATGTAGTACACAGCCTGGGATGTCATTTGGTCCCATGGATGCTGTATTCTTAGCTTTGGAGAGTGCGTTTTTTACCTGTGTGGCTGTTACTGGAATTTGGCAATCTTTCAGTATTGAGATGGGCCATTTAGGGGGTGAGAGGGGGGTGAAGTTGGCACTGAAATGATCTGCCAGGATATTGGCAATATCCCTGGGATCAGTATATTTAATGCCATTCTGTTGTGGCTCAGAGCAGATCTGAGCATTGCCATTTAGATTCTTGACATAGTTATAGAACGCCTTGTGGCTGTCTTTGGAATCTTTGGCAATTTTAGTTTTTTAACTAGATTTGGAGGATTTTATGAGGGATCTCAGCTTCTTACTGAGGCTGGTAAGGGAGTTTTTTGCATCCTGGGATTTTCTTTTTTTCTGCAACAGTTTTTTCCTTTTGTTGTAAAGTTTGTTTATGGCAGGGGACCAGCAGATTGGCTTCCTTTTTTTGGAGGAGAGCATCTTGGTTCTATTTGGGATGGCACGATACATGCATGAGTGGATGTGCTCGTACAGTGCCTTAGTGTAGGACTCAGCAGTCGAACTTTCAGTTCTCGTCTGCATGGGTGTCATGAAGTTTGTAACTTCTGACTTGAGTAACATGAAGTTGGTCTTGGAGAAGTTTTTTATGGAAGTTTTCTTACTGGGGGTGGGGGTGGGATGTGAATGTTAAGGATGATTAGCTTATGGTCTGACGAGGGGGTGACCATAGGTGTGGAGCATCGATTTCCCATGTTGGTAATGACCAGGTCTAGGACACTGGAGCCCCTGGTGGGACTACAGATTAGTTAATCCAGGGCATTGAAATTTATGAATTCCAAGGACAGTTGGGCAAAGGTGTTGGTGCACGAGTAGTTTTCTCAGTTAATGGCAGGGTAGTTGAAATCACCCAGTATTAGGGTGTTTGGTTGTATATTAATATTTTCCAGTATGTTTAGAAAGGTGTAGTGAGAATCTTGGGGCATGGTGGGGGATCTGTAACAAGCTACAATTTGGATTGCAGTCTTACCTAGTTTTAGTTGCACCTGGAGAATTTCAGACGCATTGTGTTGGGAAACAAACCTGGTGGTGTGAATATCTTTGGTGAATATGGACACTCCCTCCACCTTTATTGTTTCGATCCTGGTTTGGTAGCCGAAAAGTGTGGTAAGAGTTGTAGCCTGGTATTGCAGGGGTGCTCTCTGGAGCCTTCAACCAGGTCTCAGTTACTGCACAGATATCGATGTTCTCCATTTTTAGGAGTGTCTTGAGAGAGCGCATTTTGAGGTTTAGACTTCTAGCACTGAGTAGCATTACCTTCAGATTTTGCATGCTTGTACCTTATGGTGATGGTTTTGTCTTCTAATGTCAGATCCAGTGACTGCTGCCCTGCAAGAAGCTTCTAGGGCATCAAAACCACAGTGCAAAGTGTGTTTAGTTACTTGACTTGCAGAATGCATTAAGTCTTGTAAATCTTTAGATTCTGCCCAAAAGCAGGAAAGGAAGACCTTTTTTGTTCAAGGAGTTGTGAAGGTATGTTGCTGAAATTTCAGCATATGGAACTGACAATTTAGTGACCTGATAGCAAGAGTAGCTGAGGTGTATACTTTTTTTTACCCCATCTGTCCAATGCTCGGGAATCCCTGTCTGAGGGGGTGGGATTCTTAGCAGAGGTTGCTTTAATCCCTTTTGGCCCTTGAGAAATGACCTCAGGATCAGCTGTTGGATTTTTAAAATGGTATTTGTGTGAGTCAGGGACTCTTTAGTACCTGTCTGGTTTTCTGGGAGCAGGAGGTAGGGCATCAGGAGTCAAGCTGGATTCAAGGAAAACATCATCCACCACATCCAGGACTGGGGGGATGGCCAAGGGTCTGTGTTGCGGAAGATTTAGGAATTCCCTAAATCTCTTTTTAGACCGAGGGTAGTCCTGACTCTCCCATTGGAAACGCCACCTTAAAGTATGCAGGGTTTCCCCAAAGGAAAAATCCTTTGGGGGAGAGGCTGAAGGAATGGAGTCCTCTGCATCAGAATCCTCATAAGTGGAGAGGGGTTGCCTGTCTTCATAGCCAGATGCATCAGATTCATTTGACTCTTGTTCAGACAAAACTACACGGGAAAGATCTCTTCGTCTTTTTGAGGGGTAGCTTGGCTTCCCCTGATCAGCATGATAAGGTCTTCCGCCATTTTAAGCATTTGAGACAGAGGCAAGGTAGCAGGCATCTGAGAGTGGATCGTCGTTTTCTTGGGTCTGGTTCAAACCCTGGGCCTAAGAAACTCGGTCATTTTTTAAAGAACGGTAGCCACAAAAGAAGACGTCTGTTTGTCTCAAGATTCAGTAGTGTGAAGGACTTCCTCGGAAGCCGGTGCCTGCTCAGTGGCTCTGGACCCATCCCAGGTTGAGACCACCGCAGGATCCTTAGTCGAAGAAGAGCTTTGCGGCATACCGGACTCTGAAAGGGTCTCGGTAGCGGCCTGTGAATCAAATGAAGCGGGCATCAGGGGCTGCAAAAGCACCTCACTGAGTACCGGAGGACTGATGACTAGCTTAACAGAAGTGTCATAGTTAGGTTTGGACCTGTGCGGTAGGTCTCTGTTTATCTTTACGTATTTGCGGAAGATCTGCTGTCTGATGGCTTACCGAAGCCATATTGGAATTTGAGGACTGTAAAAGAAAATATCTGGCTACAATAAGGGCCCAACGATGGATAGTTCTGGCATTAAACAAAGCACAAAAGTGACAACGGGGGATGTCGTGGTCTGGGCCTAAATAAGTGATGCAGTAAGAGTGGAAGTCTCATTGTGGTACTTGCTTTCCACAGGCGATACAATTATTAACTTTTTCTGACATCGGTTAGTGCAAGAAAAAAGGATCCCCATCGGGGTACTTAGCTTTAGAAGACTTCAACTTCATTTCGGAGATGAAAACTCGGGTACTGGCCGACCAGCACTCATGCGAAAGTACAGTTGTGTACACTTACCATAAATGTAGATGTTCGAGTGTATTCACTGTTGCAGTCATCACATTTGAGTTATACCTGTCAGGGTAGCCCACGGCCGGCCCGAATACCAGAGGCTTAGTATTTCTGCGTCGGTTGCTGCCGCTTCAGGACTGACGTCAGGTCATCAGCAGTATAAAGTAAGGCAGCCGTTGTCATTACATCAGTTTTTCTTACCCTAACCTGTCAGGAGCCCCCAAGTAGGAGCTAGATTCTGGTGGAAGAACCCCACCAGTAGAAAGTAAATACCAATATGTCCCATGTAAGGAAAGATAAGAAAAACGGGTGATGGAGGGAGGGAAATCAGGACTGCAACAGTGAATACACTCAAACATCTACATTTATGGTAAGTGTACACAACTGTACTACGTTCTTAGTGTTTCACTGTTGCAGTCATCACATTTGGGTAGATTCCCAAAGCCAAGGAAATGGTGGCGGCAGTCAAAAAAACTAGGGTCTGGCTAGGATGCCCAGGAAGACTGCAGAGGTAAACCCTGCCTTGGATCTGGAGAAGAGAAGCAGGTGGTAATGTTTGGTAAAAGTGTGAACAGATGTCCAGGGGGCAGCCTCCAGGATGTCCATGGAGGGGACTCCTCTGCGGAAAGCTGCAGAGTTGGAGGTTGCTCTGGTGGAGTGAGTCCTGACCACTTTGGTGGGAGGCTTTCCATGCTGTTTATAGTAGAAATGGATGCAGAGTGCTATCCATTTGGAAATGGTTTGTTTGGAGATGGCTTTGCCTTCTGCCCCTGAAGCAAAGCTAACCAGCAATTGATCAGACTTTCTGAAGGATTTAGCCCTGTCCAGATAGAATCTGAGCTGTCTGTGCACATCTACAGAGTGCAGGATCCTTCCCCCTTGTTCTGGGGATTAGGAAAAAAGGTGGGCAAATGAATGGGTTGGTTGAGAGCCACAATGGACACCACCTTGGACATGAAGGATGGGCTAGACATGAGGGATATCCTGTCTGCATGGAAGATGATGAAGGGTTCCACAGCCATGACTGCTTGCAGCTCATAGACTCTTCTAGCTGAAGTGATGGCCAGAAGGAAAGCTGTCTTCCAGGAGAGAAATTTTAGCTCTGCAGAAGTAGCTGGTTCAAATGGGGGGCAGGGTGAGATTTTCCAACACAAAGCTAAGGTCCCAAGCTGGGGTTGGTGCTCTTAAGGGTGGCCTCAAGTTGCTAGCCCTCTTAGGAACGGTTTGATCAAGGGGTGTGAGAAAATGGGCTGCTCAGTGGGAAAATGAGCAGAAATAGCAGATGTATGAATTTAAATAGAGGAAAAAGAGAAGCCACTGTGTAGTAGGGTCAGCTAAGTAATCCAGGATGAAAGGGAGGGAGGGCTGTGCCATATTGGCTCTCTTAGCATGACTTGAGGTGCAAAACTTTTTCCATTTGTCAGAATAACACTTTCTAGTGCTAGGGCATCTGGCCTCATATGTACAACGTCTAGAACCAGTTTACTGAGGTTGGCAGATTGATTGGGAGTTAGGGAATAAGCCAAACTGCCAAACTGAGTGTCTGCAATTGGAGATGCATGAATTCTCCTTCCCTCTGGGTCAGGAGGATTGGAATCTGGGGAAGGTGTCATGGTGGCAGTGGGGACAGGCTGTGCAGCAAAGGGCAGCAGTGCCGGCGAGGCGACTCTGGAGCTGTAAGAATTGTCCTTGATTTTTTCTCCATTATTTTGAGCAGTACCCTGGGGATGAGAGGTAGTGGAGGAAATGCATAGACCGACAGATTGACCCAGGGAAAGGACAGGGCATTTTTTGAGCTGATGGCTGGGTGTGAGAGGCAAAGAGGTCGACCTTTGGGGTACCCCATTTCTGAGTTATTAGGATGAAGGTTCTTCTGTTGAGCTGCCACTCGTGTGGGTCCAGAAGATTTCTGCTTAACTGGTCTGCCAGAGAGTTGAGAGAACCTGGTAGGAACTGTGCTAACAGGTGGAGTTGCATGGCAGAGGCTGTGCGCCAAAGGATCATGGCCAGCCTGCATAGAGGGTAGGAGTGAGTCCCTCCCTGCGGTATTGTCTGTTTTTGATCAGGAGAGCCCCTGGGAAGAGAAGGGGCTTGAAAGCTATCAAGGCATGCTGGACAGCCATCATCTCTTTTTGGCTGATGTGCAGAGGGTTTTGCTGTGGGCTCCATTGGCCCTGTATGCACCTGCCGTCCAAGTGTGCACCCCAAGCATAGTCTGATGAGTCTGTGGTGAGGGTCTGCGTGGCACGGTGTGGGGAGAAGGGCAGTCCCATGTTGTGGGAGCATGCTGTTGCCCACCAAAGAAATTCTTTTCTGAGGCAAGGAATTATACGTAGAAGAGTTTCCAGGTCTTGAGAGCGTTGACACCAAAGGCTTTTTAGGTATCATTGAAGTTTTCTCATATGCAGTCTGGCATATGGAATGAGGAGTATGCAAGATGCCATGAACCCCAGGGCAAGCAGGATCTTCCTTGCAGAAAGCTGGGGCCCGGTGGCCAGTTGAGAGATGTAGGCTGACAGGAAAATTTGTTTCTCTGGTGTAAGGTATGCAATCTGGGATGCTGTTCCAAGGCTTGTCCCAGGAAGATTATCTTTTGGGTGGGCACCTGTTTTGATTTCTTTTCGTTGATTACCTGGGGAGGTTAGTAGGCTCTTTACAAAGGCCAGGTGTTTGAGCAGCTTTTCCTGGCTGTCTGCCTGAATAAGGCAGTTGTCTAAATACAGGCAAATTTGAATATTTCTTGATCTGCCAAAGGCAATGTCCATAGCCAGGCATTTTGTGAAAACTCTGGGAGCAGTAGATAAGCCAAAGGGAAGGGCAGAGAACTGCAAGTGATGAGATCCTGCCCTGAAGCAAAGATATTTTCTGCATGATTCCCAGATAGGAATGTGGAGGTAGGCCTTTTTTAGATCCAGGGTGGCTAGCCAAGTGTCCTTGGACAGCATGGGTAGCAGCTGCTGGAGGGTGAGCATTTTGAATTTTGGGATCATCAGGAAGGTATTTAGAATGGACATATAAGAGGATGAGGTGCCAGGTGCCCTCTTTTCTGGGCACCAGAAAAAGTCTGGAGTAGAAGCCTTGGCCTATCTGTTCTGCAGGAGAGGGATCCCCCTGCTTGCTTATGCACCACATAACAGTGGTGCTGTCCGTAATTATCCTGAAAGAATGTGGTCCTTGAAGGCTGTCAGAGCATTCTGTACAGCTAACATTTCTTTTTGATCGATATGCAGGTGCATTTGACTCTAGTTCCATTTGCCCTGAATGCACTGCCCTGCCAAGTGAGCCCCCTAGGCATAGTCTGATGCGTCTGTTAGGGTTTGGGAGGGAGGGAGTAGAGTGAATGGCAGTCCCTTGTTGAGGTGGCAGGCCTCTGTCCACCAAAGGAACTCTGTCTTTAGACAAAGGATGATAGAAATCATTGATTCTAGGTCCTGAGAAGGCTGACACCATAGGATTTTTAGATATCAGTGTAGTTTCTTCATATGCAGTCTTGCATATGGAATTAGTAGAATGCAAGAGGCCATGAACCCCAGGGCTTGCAGTATTTTCCTTGCAGATAGCTGGGTCTTTGTGGCCAGTAGTTTGAAGTAAGATGTCAAAATAAACTATTTTCTCTGGCGTGAGGTAGGCCATCTGGGAAGTTGTATTCAAGCTTGCTCCCAGGAATACAATTTGTTGGTAGGGTACTAGATGTGATTTCTTTTCGTTTACGGTCTGCCCCAGAGAAGTTAGTAGCTTCTTTACAAATTGCCAGATGCTTTAATAGTATGTTCTGGCTTTCGGCCTGAATTAGACAATCGTCCAGGTATGGGTATATTTGAATATTTCTTTGCCTGCAAAATGCAATGACTGGGGCTAGGCACTTTGTGAATACCCTGGGTGCAGTAGATAAGCCAAAGGGCAGTGCAGAGAACTGATAGTGGACGTAGCCTGCTCTGAAGCGTAGGTAACTTCTGCAAGATTCCCTGATTGGGATGTGCCGGTCGGCTTCCTTTAAATCCAGTGTTGCCAACCAGGCATTTTTGCCTAACATGGGAAGCAGCTGATGAAGAGTTAGCATTTTGAATTTTGGGATTACCAAAAAGGTGTTTAGGATAGACAGGTCCAGGATAGGACACCAGGAATGGTCTTTTCTGGGAACCAGGAATACACTTGAGTAAAAACCTTGCCCCCATTCTTCTTCTGGGACAGGCTGAATAGCCTTGATGCTTAGAAGAGAGAACCTGCTTTTGAGCCTCTGCCCACTGCTTTGGGGGTAGGTCTAGCCAACCGTTTGGGGTTGGTAAGGAGTGGAAGTGGAATCTGTATCCTTGGGAAACTATATTTAAAACCCATTTGTCTTGGGTAATGAGCTCCTAGTTTTTTGCATGCAAGACGATCTTTCCCCTTAAAGGAACAGTAAGTTGAGAAGGGCTTGGAAGGTTTAAAGTTAAGTCATTGTGACAGTTTACCATGGGGGGGTTGTCTTACTGCTTCCAGCATTGGAAGTGAGAGCACTCCACTGCTTAGGCCTGTGAGTACCTCAAGACTGAGGCCTGGGTGTTCTGCTGGTTCTGGGTTTGGACTGAGAAGGCCGGGAGGAGGCAGGAAAGGACCAATTCTTAGAAGGCCAGTGTCTACTAAATCTGGGAGGCTGTACTTGCAGGAAATCTTTAACATTTGGCATAGTTAAGTACTTCTTCTGCTTGGTTGCTAAACAGGCGGTCTTGGTTTAAGGGAGCATCCAGTAATTTAGGTTTAACATGATCTGGCAACGTTTGCTCCTTAAGCCAAGCATGCCTTCTAAGTACAGACCCAGTGACAGCAGCCCTGCAAGATGCCTCTAATGAATTAAAACCACATTGCAAAGTAGGTTTTCCAACTTGTTAAGCAGAATGCATTAAATCCTGTAATTATTTATTTTCAGCACAGTCAGGAATCAACATCATTTTCTGTTTAAGCAATCCAATAATATGCTGCTGATACTTTTAACATATGAAACTGGCAGTTTAAGGCCCTAATGGCCAAAGTTGCAGAAGTGTAAACCTTCTTACCCCATCTGTCCAGGGCCCTGGAATCTCTATCAGAAGGGGTAGGGTTTTTGGTAGTAGTAGCCTTAATGCCTTTGGGTCCCTGTGAAATGGTCTCAGGATCCGCAGTAGGATTCTTAAACAGGAACTTGAGAGAGTCAGGTACTCTGTAATACCAGTCAGGTTTTCTGAAAGCCGGGAGTAAAAAGTGTCAGGGGCCAGGCTAGATTCCAAGAAGGCATCATCTACAATGTCCAGTACAGGAGGGAGAGCTAAAGGCCTGTGCTGAGGTAGGAGTAAGAATTCCCTAAGCCTCTTTTTGGAGTCAGAGTAATCCTGGCTTTCGCAGCGGAAATGCTCCCTAAGAGTATGCAAAGTTTCACCAAAAGAGAAATCCTCTGGAGGGGAAGCAGAGGGAATGGAGTCCTCTACATCAGAATCCTCATAGGTAGATAAGGGCAACTCTTGGTCATCAGAAAAAATAGAAATTTCAGAATCCCGATCAGAAGAATCAGAAGGAAAATCAGTTCTAGGTCTCTTAGAGGGAGAAGGGTGGCTTCCCCTGATTAGAGTAATAAGGTCTTCAGCCGTTCTTATCATTTGTGTTTTAGGCACAGTGGCCTGACCATGCGGTCTGTACGTCGATTTTCTAGTCGTGGATCGAGATTTAGGCCTTGAAGAAGAAGATAGCGTTGGTTTAATATGCAAGTCAGTAGACCTGAATACACCCTCAGAAGCCAGTGCCTGCACAGTGGCTCAGGACCCATCCAAGCTAGAGACATCCGTAGGTTCCACAGTCGAAGAAGCATCTCAAGGTATACCAGATTCCGAATGGGTCTCAGTAGAGGCCTGCAAATCTGAAGTAGCGGGTATTAGGGGCTGTGAAAGCACCTCACTGAGTACCAGCGAACTGGTGACTAGCTTAATGGAAGCGTCGTCGGCAACTTTGGACCTATGCGGCCTGTCTCTTGTCTTTATCTTTGCGTTTTTTCGGAATGTCGGCAGGCGGGTGGCTTACCGAAGCCATTTCTGGATAATTAAACAGAGTACCAAAATATTTAGATGCAAAAATGAACAGACGACGAATAGTTCGAGGTTTGAATAAGGCACAAAAGCGAGGAATGCAATACGAATGAAAATCTTTCTGAGGTGTTTGCTTTCCACAACAAATACAATTGTTAACTTTTACTGATATCGGTTTAGAGCAAGAAAATGTTTCCCCAATGGGGTACTTAGCTTTGTTGAAGACTTCGGATCTGAAACTCGAAAACTAAAATTTCAGGGGTTGGCTGACCGGCACTTGCGAACTGCTTCTGCTTCAGGCACCGCACGGCAAGGAAGACTGAAGTAACGGTGTCGGCTGCATGCTTTATACCCCTGATTACCAGATGTCATGGAAGATGAGACCGCAACCAATGCAGGACCCAAAACTTTGATAATCAGGCCGACTGAGGGCTACCTGCAAGCAGATAACCCAAATGTGATGACTGCAACAGTGAAATACGAAGAACATCTTGGTTGTTTTCAAAAGAATGGTAGTCGGGAAAGAAAAGACATTGGTTTGTGTCGAGATTTGGGGTGCGAAGGACTTCTTCGGAAGCCGTTGCCTGTTCAGTGGCTATGGACCCATCCAAGGTAGAGATGACCGCAGGATCCTTAGACGAAGAAGAGTTTTGCAGCATACCAGACTCCAAAAGGGTCTTGGTGGCGGCCCGCAAATCAACTGAAGCGGGCATTAGGGGCTTCCAAAGCACCTCACTGAGTACGGAGGACTGATGACTAGCGTAACGGAAGCGTCGTCGGAAGGTTTGGACCTGTGCGGTCTGTCTCTGTCTATCTTTACATATTTTGGAAAATCTGCTGTCGGATGGCTTACTGAAGCCATATCGGAATTTGAGGACTGTAAACAAAAATATCTGGCTACAATAAGGGCCCGACGACAGATAGTTCTGGCGTTAAAGCACAGAAGCGACAATGGGGGATGTCAAGGTCTGGGCCTAGACAAGTGACACAGTAAGAGTGGAAGTCTCGGTGTGGTATTTGCTTTCCACAGGTGAGACAATTACTAACTTTTTCTGACATCAGTTAGTGCAAGAAAAAAGGATCCCGAACGGGATACTTCGTTTTAGAAGACTTCAACTTCAATTCGGAAATGAAAACTCAAGTAGCGTCTGACTGGCACTCGTGCGAACTGCTTCTGCTTCGGGCTCCACGGCAAGAAAGACTGATGTAATGGAGTCGGCTGTCTTACTTTATACCACTGATGACCTGACGTCAGTCCTCAAGCGACAGCAACCGACACAGAAATACTAAGTCTCTGGTATTCGGGCCAGACGAGGGCTACCCTGGCAGCGATAACCCAAATGTGATGACTACAGCAGTGAAACATGAAGAACATCCCAGATCTCTCAGAAACTCCCTGGCTGTAACTGAGGCCAGAGGAAGAAAAGACTGAAAGTAGGCAATGAGAGTTAAGGTCTTGGGAGGTGGCAAGGATGCCAGCAGTGGCACAGTCTGGATCCTGCATCCCATAAACACATGATTCTGAGAAGGAATCAGGAAGGAGATTTGGAAATTTATGGTCAATCCCAAGCTTTGCAGGAGAGAAATGACAAAGTGAAGATGCTGCAGTAGAAACTCTGGACAGGATGCCTGAAAAAGTAGGTCATCTAGGTAGGGAAAGACCTGTGACCCCCTTAGCCTGCAAAAAGCAATCACAGCGGCAATGCATTTGGTGACTACCCTTGGGGCAGTAGAGACGCCAAAGTGCAAAGCAGAGAACTGAAAATGCCAGAAAGCAACATAGAAATGGAAAATCTTCCTGAAAAGGGGATGAATACGGACATGAAGATAAGTATCCTTGAGGTCCAGAGAAACCAGAAAAGCCAGAGGAAGCAGCAGAGGAAACAATGTCTGAATGGACAATATCCAAAAGGAAGGGATCTTCAGAAAGGTGCTTAGGCGAAAGAGATCCAAAATGGGTCTCCAAGTGGCCTCTTTCCTGGGGACCAAGAACATTTTGGAATAAAACGCCTTCCTCCTTTGAGAAACTGGAACTTCCTTAATAGTTCCCGGAGTCAAGAAACCTTGAAGCACCTCTGGAAAAAAAGGCTAATTGTTCCTGAGGGGGCTGAGGAATGCCCATGAAATGGGAAAGAGATTTCCTGACCATGTAGTACCCTTGGCAAATGCCGGAAAGAACCCAAGAATCTTTTGCAATCTTTACCCAAACAGGAAGAGACATAGAAAGACTAAGAGAAAGAGGATGTGGCTGAGAACAGGACAGTCAGACAGCACCTGGTTTGTTAGGAAAAAAAGACGTCTGAGCTAAGGGAGTCTAGGAAACCTTCGCAGGGGGAGCCCTTTTACCACCACTCTTACCTTTAAGGGGAGGGCGAGACTGCCTACAAACAAAGGCCATCTTATTAGGGTAATTCTTTTGGAATTTAGGTACAGGAGAAGCAAAGATATGTTTTAGATCTTGTAAGGCCTTACTCTCTTCCTGTAGGGACTTACACAATTCTGCAACAGCAGCGCCAAACAAATACTTGTTATCCAGAGAAGCATTCAACAACTTAGCCTTAATATCAGACAAAGGTTGAAGCCGAAGCCTGGAATATCTCCTCAGCACAGAACCAAAAGCAGCAGCCCTAGAAGAAGCATCTGCTGCATCATAACTTTATTTAACCGAATAGCGAGCCACCTGAGAAGACGTCCCTAACAAGGAGAGAACAGAACTCTTCCCCTCAAAGTCAGGAAGGTCAGAAATAACCTGACAGGTCTGACACAGAAGAGTCAAAATATATCTTGTCATATGGTCTGATAACTGACGGACCTAAAAGCAAGGGTAGCAAAGATATATGCTTTCGTACCCAGTCTTTCCATAGTTCTGCTGTCCTTATCAGAAGGAAGCAACTTTGTAAAAGGCACTAACTTTGATGGCTTGTCAGATGCTACAAACACCATAGACGGGTCAGCAGAGAGGCACTTATAAAGGAACTTGCAATCATCAAGCAGCTTATAAAACCTATTGTTTTTTTTTGTTTTTTTTTGGAGTGGGAGGCTGGGAATCAGGAGACTGAGATGCAACAGAAAAAGCATGCAATAAGGCAGCAACAGACGGAACAGCAGAAGGTCTAGAACAGTCCATCTGCAGAAGTTTGTAACACTCAGAAACTTGGGTACAATCCCATTTGAAAAATTCCACCATTCTGGAAATTATGTCCCCAAAGGAAATCTCTTCAAAATGAGATTCAGGACTTGTGGGCTCTTCTTCCGCAGAATCACAGTCTAAGGGAGAAGGAATCTGGGAAGAATAAGTAAGGGATTCCTTTTCCTCCTCCTCAGAGGAATCTTGTTCCCTAGGCCTCTTAAGAGTAGTAGAAGACCAACAGGGAGCTGAAACAGAACCTCCTTGAGGAGGCTTCAAAGCCATACGGACATTAAACAAACCTTGAGTGAAATTCTGCCATTCACTTGAGGGTCCATAGAAACATGGTTAGTTTTTTGGTTCTTCTTTAAAGGGACATCAATCTCATAAAACTTAAAAGGTTTAGACCACATACTACACTCTATAATGGTAGCTGGCACCTCCTCCCTAACCAAAAATTTTAGGACCACCCCTAGGCCCTTCGATAATAATCAGCCGTGGGGCCTCCCTTAACATACGAAGCCAACATCTCCTAGACCTACAGAGACGTGCGTGAAGCCAGATCCTTGCCAACCTCTGAAGCTGTCATGGCAGAGGAATCCAACAAAGGAGCCAGGTGGTCTTCCAGGCTTTCACTAGCCGTAAGACAGACATCTGGTGGAGATGGCACAGCCAAAGAATCAGACCTAGTTTTCTTTTCTTTTTGCTTCGCGGAGAGCAGACCCTCGGAGCGGGAAGTTCTTTCCATGACATCTTTTGCCAAAAGCTTAAGACATTGGTTTTCTAAATATATGGCTAAAGTGGTAAGCCAACTACGCAGAGTCTTCGGGACAAAATCCTGGCAAATAGAACAGGATGTACGGTTGTGGGAAGCACCTAGACAAAATAAACACTGCTTGTGATGATCTTTATGGGGAATCTGGATGACATGAACCCTACAAGCAACAAAACAAAGGGAGAAACATATAAAAGCAAAACCCCAATGGGGCACTTATCTGAAAAAGGGCTTGGTGACCCAGCAAACAAAGTGGGCATTCAGACTGACGACTGAAGATGGTGTTCAGACTGGAGGCAAAGAAGTTATGAGAATGGTACATCTGGACATCACATGTGTAACGTACGGCATACCCTTAGCAACCTAAGGGCTTTGGTATACTGGCCGGACATCGGGCTGCCCTTGGCAGATGATCCCTAGTGTAAGGAATACTGCAACAGTGAAATAGGACATCATCTGTTGCCTGGGTCAAAAGGGTGTCACCACAATATTTTTGGGATGTTGTTCTGTATAACTGGAAAAAACCTGGTTATCATAGGAAAAGGTGGCAAAGCATACAGGTGCATTCCTGTTCAAGGGAATAACAAAACACCCACCATCCAATTATGTACACAAACAGTCCTGTAGCAGAATTTTAACTGCCCCTTGTGAGTGGAGTCAAACAGATCTACTTAAGGGGTTCTCCACAGATGGAAAAAAATCTTGGAAGATCCTAGTACACATTTTCAATTTGTGAGGGTCTGCTCTGGTCCTGTTCAGCCTGTCTGTAGGTAGCTAGGAGGAGCAGTTTGTGCCAAGATGCAGAACCTAGGCTACCACTGGTAATCTGTCAAAGAGGAGAAGATCTAGATACCTACTTGCTTGTTAATGTAATGTACCACATCACTAAGTTATAACTCTGATTACCAAGCAAAGGTCTGACATCACCAGATGGTGAAGAAACAAAAAATATTCATTAGTCATCTTACATTTATGTGGTTACATTTGTCTTATTTGTTTCACAGGCCCCACACTTTCATCACTCCCCCCCCCAGACACATCTTTGCAAGCAAGGTGAGTTTTCCACATGCGCAGTCTAGCAGTAGGCATAATGGGAAAAGAAGCCAAGAAAATCAGGATGTGTGCAGTAGGCATTTCAAAAGACATTTTTAACATTTTGTGCAAAAGTCTGTAAAAATAAGGCAGTCCTCTGAATACATACAAAAAAATAACTAAACAGACACTGCTCTGCAACCTGAAATGGCAATCATAGGAGACAGGCATTTGTAAATCCTTTTGGAGGTGTTAACCCCTAAAGAGGGGACTCAGAAGATAAAATGTGAATGCATCTGCAATCTTTAACAAATGGAAAAGAAAAATCTGGGGCAGGTGTCCCGGTTCATTTTCTCTTTGGCACCAGAAATATCTTGAAAGCTTTCCCTCTTAGAGCTGCAAGAACAGGTTCCAAAAACCTACAAGTATATGTAGTAATAAAAAAAAAAAAAAAAAAAAAAAAAGAACAGGGTGGTTAGAAAGATGGACGAAGATTTTCTCTTAGAGAACCTTTAGCCAAATAAGAACTATTCTGAGGTACAACTTTCAATGACAACCACTAAAAATATCAGGTCAAACTCTGAAGTAATTTCTTATGGAAAAGACCACTTTTTCTTTTCAAAGAAAAGATGAAGTGGTAGGTAATCCTTAATGGGAAACTTATCTTCCTAGCCTTGGTGAAGCACTAGACAACCCTCAATCACCTGAAGTCAGCAGAGGAGCTCACTTTTCATCATCAAGAAAGTTCTGACATTCTGGCACTATAGCCACTAGTTTATATTGCTCTCCTAGAGCTGTGATGTGGCTATGGCACAGGTAAAATGCCCATAAACTTTCAGAGCTGTCTGGCTGGTCTAGTCCTTGGCATGACATCCCATATAACTTAGATTACTGCAACAGTGCTCTTATGATGAACATCAGTAGTTAATTCTTGCTCAACTACTTCGATATGATACTGCCCACTTCACTGTGTTGTGCAATATATTTAGCACTGGTCATTAAACTCAATTTAGGTCAGCTTTATGAAAGTACATAACCCTGTTATTGGATCACCCTGAACCTCACTTTCTATTCTAGCTTTTGTATTGGTCTTTTTTTATATATTCAATATGGTACTGCCCACTTCACTGTGTTGTGCAATATATTTAACATTGGTCATTAAACTCAATTTAGGTCAGCTTTATAAAAGTACATAACCCTGTTATTGGAGCACCCTGAACCTCACCTTCTATTATAGCTTTTGTATTGGTCTTTTTTTATATATAAGCTTGCCTCTGTGCCCAGGCTGAGACTGGAAAGTGCCCTAGTAGTAATGCACCTACTTAGTTAACAAAAATAAATGAATAAATAACTAAGTAAATAAAACATTACCTCTGTGGTCTTGGCTCATATAAAACATGGCGTATCAGTGTTTTGATAGTACTGCCCACTACAAGCACACATTTACCAATTCTGAAGCCACAGTTTGGAATTTTGATCATTTTTAAATGCCACTGGTTGAGATAAGCAAGAGTACAAGTGTAAAATTGTGTTACAAAAAATAACTATAGATGAGTCACTTGCCAGTTTAAGAATCTTCAGCATGCCTAAGGGATCAAGGGCAGTCAGAAGCAGAGAAAACCTAAAGAAAGTGAAGAACAATGTGGGACATAAATAAGGGAGCGCTGCATCACTTGTGACAGTATCCTGAATAGCCAGATGTGAGACAGTTATGTGGTTAACTCACTGTAGCAATAGATGCCAGAGTGTGGCAACTACTGCAGTCATGAACTTAGGGAACTCAGCCAGAGAATCCTCCCTCAGAACCAGAAGAATCACAGTTCACCACTGGGGACATCTGATTTTTCCTTTTAAACAGCTGGACTCCAGACACAGAGAACTGTGATGAATAATGCTGCAAGTTTTGCATGAACTGCAGGAATCCCTTAGCTAGTTTAGCCTACTCTAGTTCGGGGAGGAGGATCAAGAGGCTGATTATCCCACCTAGTGGCAGCCTAATCTCGTCATAGTCTCAGGAGTCTGAGTTAGAGTGGCAAGTAGACAATGAGGATCTGAAAGACAAAACAGAACGAAAACTAGACTTATTTTTCTCAACTGCACTGATTCTATCATTGACAATAACGACTGGGAAACCTTCCTCTCCCTTCTTTAATAACCAGATGATGCTCAGGAGCAGATGTCTCTTCATCTTCTACCATAGATTCCAGCATTTCGTTGAGCCAGTGAAGTCAACAGCGTGATGGCCCCTGAGGGTGTACTACTAGAAGCCTCAGCTATAGTAGACACCAGGACTGGAGAGCTTGTTCAGCACCTCCATAGTGTTGACATCCTTGGACCTAGCACTACTAAGGGATATTAAAAGTCCATGGTCTCCCTGGGCTTCTACTTGTGCTCCTCTTCTCATTTTGGAGGGGACATTTGTGCAACTAGTGAAAGTCTAACACGCTGGGCTCACCTAAGGAGGACACTAGCCTCTTCTTGTTCAGGTAGGCCTGGATGGTCTTATATCAAACAACAATGGTCTAAACTAAAGCCTGAAACCTTGACAGATAATGCAGGTGCTAACATTATGTTCTAACCTTAGCAGATATACTGATTGTGACCATCTTTAAAAGAAATTACTTTTGTAAGCTCACTTTCTACATTTACCATTGGCCACCATACCCTATACCTCTGTGCAAGGCAAATGTCACAAACATCTACAATTTACTTACTTAACGGGATAAGGAAAAAATGTCTTAATACAATAAAATGAGCTTGCATTTGCTCCATGTTGCCCTTAACAGTCAGTAGTTGCTCTACACAGTACACATTGAACAGATACTTAGTACAACTAATTGTTTCCAAAACAGTTAAGTCCAATATGTCTCTTATTTAACTGAATACAGTACTCTAAAACCTGAGTAAATTCCCCAAATTGCTGGAGTAAAATGGAAGGTTATCCTGCTTGTATTTCCACTGTTGCCAGTCTCATAGTTCTTGGTATCCTTAGGCAGTTTAGCAACTGACTGATGCTCACAGATCATGAATTTTAAGTACAAGATATTTGGTTTGCGAGAGATGGAAGTACTTGACTTACAAGGAGGTCTCACTCTCGGAAAAATGACACAGATTGTGAGCAAGACATAATTCTACAACTTTCTACACCCACTTATATGTTGGGGCAGTAAAAAAAGTCCTTACCAAAGCCTCCTAGTTCCATGATGACTAGGTCTCAGCGAAAATCTACCACCACATCACCTTCTGACACTCTGCTAACCAAAAGACATCAGGATTGTAATAATCTCTGATTCAATACACCAGATTGATACAAAATAAAAATGGTTTTGTGATTAATGACTGTACAGTCAGGCACGCACACAGATTCTCCTCTCATTAGGCTGGACAAAGGCAAGCTAATTGCCGTCTTTCCAGTGTAGGATCTTTGATATCTCAAGGGTCCTTTCATCTGGCAAATATGAATACAACATGGTGGTGTGTCCACATGGGAGTGAATGACTTGGCATGTGAAACCCTGAGGGATATGCAGACATACATGTTGGAATTATCCATACATACCATAAATGCAGGCAAGACTCTGGTCCTGATAGGAATTCTTCCTTCTCCAAGAATAATGCCTAGGTACAAAGAAAAGAACTAGCTTCAAAAATGGTCTGTAAGTCGGTGTAATTCTGGGGATCCAGTATATGTCAGCCTGAGATGACATCCTCAGTAGCACTACTTGCTTTGCCAAGGATGATCTTCACTTCTCGTTTCAAAGCTTCTGCACACTGGCTAAAGCCTTAGCTGCCCCCCCCCCCCCAGTGTCTTTTCTTTTTTAAAGGAAGGGTCCATCCGATGGACATTCTAGCATAACTAATATATCAAATCCAGCAGGATCGCATTAAGGTGGTTCTGCTCAATGCTAGAAGTCTCAACAACAAAATGCTAGACCTTGAGGCTCACATGCATATGAAGCGCATCCATACAGGTCTAATAACTGAAAAGTACAGTTGTGTACACTTACCATAAATGTAGATGTTCGAGTGTATTCACTGTTACAGTCCTGACTGTTGGGATTTCCTGCTGTGAAAGCCCTTGTTTTTGCCTCAAAGGCTGGCAGATGCCCTTACCGACGTCAGTATGCTCAGGTCCAACGGGAGCCAGCTTGCATCATCACTTCAGTACTTTCTTGACCTGCTTAGAAGGAGCCCCCAAGTGTACCCTAGAAGGACCAAGTTAGTGTGGATCCAAGGAGGCCCCAAGTGTACCTAAGGTGGGCCAAGGTAGACTGGAGCCAAACCAGAGTTGGGAGATGTAGGGTCCTTGGTTGATTCTAGTAGCCTAACTAGTAGGCTGAGGGGGTAGGTGGGAGGGAAAGACTACAACAGTGAATACACTAACATCTATATGTATAGTAAGTGTATGCAACTGTACTATGTTCTTCTCTGACTGTTTGGAAGATTCCCAAAACTTTAGAGAGAGTGGAAGGGGATTAAGAAGAGGACAGGATTCCCTGCAGGACTGCAGATGCAAAACCTACTCTAGACTTGGAAAAGGTTGCCAGGTGCTAGTGCCTAGTGAAGATATGCACAGAACAACAAGTGGCTGCCTCCAAGATGTCATTAATGGTAACCCCTTTGAGGAACGCTGTAGAAGTAGCTGTAGCCTTAGTAGAGTGCGACTAATCAAATGAGGGGGCTTTTTGCCATGATGACTGTACCAGAGTCATAGTGGGAAATCCACTTGGAAATAGTCTGTTTAGAAGCGGTTTCTCCTTCCTAGCCTGGGGGCAAAAGTAATGAACAGCTGGGTCTGTTTTAGTCAACAATTTAGTCCTGCCCAGGAAGAAGTGTAGCATCCTATGTACATCCAGATAGTGCAGTAATAAGAAGTTATGTACCTACCATAACGTTCCATGTTAGTTGTCTTCTTCTCGCCTTCTTTCTTGCTGGTTGGGTTCGGAGCCGACCCTCGGCTCCGACTCGGCCATTTTATAAAGCTCGAGAGCTACTTACTGGCTCGAGGCTGCCCTATATCCCACAATGCCTGGAGCTAAACCCCAGATCTCGTTTGGAAGACCTAACACCAAAATAATACAAGAGGACAACTGTCCCAAAAGCAAGACTTCAGCTAGAGGGCTGAAGAAAAAGGTAGAGGACATAAAACGGTAAAGACTCAACCAGTGACAAGACTCATAGGAAGACTCTTCTCGGTCCATCTAAGCTAGGGGGATGGAGGGTGGGATGCAAGAAAGAAGGCGAGAAGAAGACAACTAACATGGAACGTTAAGGTAGGTACATAACTTCTTAATGTTAAGTTGTCTCTCTCGCCTTCATTCTTGCTGGTTGGGACAGCGTCCCTAGCACCTTAGTCCTGGGTGGCTCATCGGAACAGACTCTTGAGCACAGTGGAACCAAAATCAGCTCTACTCCTAGAGGCCACATCCAATTTATAATGTGAAATGAAGGTATGAGGGGTGGCCCATGTGGCCGCCGCACAAATGGCTTCCATTGGTAGTCTTGCTTGAAAGGCTACCGACGTAGCTAAAGCCCTAGTAGAGTGGCCTTTAGGTTTAGCAGGGAGTTCTTTATGCCTCAACTGATAAATAAGGGTAATAATAGAGGACAACCACCTGGATAAGGTTACTTTAGACACTGGTCGACCCTGCTTACCTTCCACATAGGACAGGAAGAGTTGGTCTGATTTCCTTATTTGCTCAGTCCTATGCAAATAGAAACATAATTGCCTATGAACGTCCAACTGGTGTAATTTGTGTTCAGCTTTGTTGGAATAATTTGGAAAAAAGACTGGCAGATCGATGGATTGATTCAAATTGTTCTCGGAGGGGACCTTAGGAAGGAACAAAGGATTAGTTCTGAGTGAAACTCTATCCTTATGGAAAACTAGATAAGGAGGACGAACACAAAGGGCTTGAAGTTCAGAAACTCTCCTCGCTGAAGTAATGGCCACCAAAAAGAGGGTTTTCCAAGTAAGCAATTTCAAGGAACAGGAAGCTGCCGGTTCAAAGGGAGGAAGTATCAAGGAAGCTAGGATCAAATTTAAGTCCCACGGAGGTGGGGGATCTCTCACTGGAGGCCTGAGCAAGATTGTTCCTTTCAGAAAGGTTTTGCAAAGCTTATGGGACATGATGCTGGTTTCTGACAGGCCCGTATGGAAATGAGAGATTGCTGCTAATTGAACTCTAATGGTGGCCGACGAGGAGCCCACTTGGAAAAGTTCTGCCAAGAAGTCCAGAATGTTATGGACAGGGGCCGTGAAGGGATCTATGTTTCTAGCCTCTGCCCAGAAAGAGAAACGTTTCCACTTACTAGCATAAGTCTTCCCGGTTGTTGGTTTGTGCGAGGAAAGGATAATCTCACGCACTGAATTGGAAATTCTGGGAAGACTGGCTAAGGTTGGAAGTGGAGCAACCAAGCAGTGAGGTTGAGAGACTGAAGAGACTGATGCAGCCTGCCCAACTGATGGATCAGGAGGTCCGGAACTGGGTCCAGATTCCAAGGCTGCTCTAGAAGGTGACGATGCAGGATTGGGAACCAGATTTGTCGAGGCCAGTAGGGGGCAATGAGGATCATCCTGCAACCCAGCACGGTAGCTTTCTGAATTAGTCTGGGAATTAGTGGAAAAGGTGGGAATGCATAGAGAAGTCCCTGGGGCCAATCGTGAACTACAGCGTCTCTGGGGGAGTGTCCGGGAAGAGGGAAGAGAATGAAGAAACTGTCGCACTTGCTGTTGAGAGGAGTTGCAAAAAGGTCACAGCAAGGCTGACCCCATTTGAGGAAGATTCTGTCCACTACTGTCCGGTTGAAAGACCACTCGTGAGGCATGAGAATAGCTCTGCTTAGCCTGTCCGCTATGACGTTGGACTTCCCAGGGATGTGCGTTGCCGTCAGAAACCGTTGAGAGGAGATCACCCACTGCCATAGTCTGAGTGCTTCTCGACATAAGGGACATGACTTGGTTCCGCCCTGCTTGTTGATGTACCACACTACAGACATATTGTCTGCCTGAAAGTACAGTTTTGTACCTACCATAAATGTAGATGTTCGAGTGTTCACCCTGCTGCAGTCATCACACTTGGGTTATCTTTTAGTTATGTACTTACCATAACTTTAGATGTTTGCCTACATTCTGTACTGATGGGCTCGGAGCCGATCCTCGGCTCCGACTCGGCACGCTATGCTATAGAGTGAAGCCTCTTATTGGCTGAGCTATTCTCTATCCCAGGATGCACCACCACTAATCCCCCAGATCTTGTTTGTCCGCATTCATGCACACACACATAACTGTTTATATAACATTGCCAGATGTTTCAAGATGAAACAATAGAATTCGGACCGTCCGATCTCTTCTGATCTCCAAGGCAGGGGGAAGGAGGGTGGGTTATTAGGAATGTAGGCGAGATGGATCCCAAACATCTAAAGTTATGGTAAGTACATAACTAAAAGATGTTATGTGATCCTATCTCGCCTACATTCTGTACTGATGGGACAGCGTCCCTAGCACCTAATTCCTGGGTGGCTCACTGGAAAACACTCCTGAGCACTGTGGAACCAAATGAAGCTCGCCCGAGATGCCACATCCAATTTGTAGTGGGAAATGAAAGTGTGCGGGAAGACCACGTAGCCGCAGCACAAATGTCACTAATGGCAAGCTTAGAATGGAATGCTATTGAAGTAGCCATAGCTCTTGTAGAGTGAGCTTTGATAGAGGTTGTAAGCTCTTTATTAGAAGAGGAATAAGTCTGACTAATACAGTCCCTGATCCATTTGGCAATAGTGACCTTTGTGACGGCTTTGCCCAATTTATTATCCGAAAAGGACACAAACAATTGATCTGTTTTCCGTGTTTGTTGGGTCCTGTCTAAATAAAAACGCAATTGCCTATGAATATCCAATGTGTGGAAGATGTATTCTGCTTTGTTTGAGTACTTTGGAAAGAAAACTGGAAGTTCTAATGACTGTTGTAGGCAAAAACTGGAACAAACTTTAGGGACAAAAGATGGATCAGGCCTGAGGGATACTCTATCTTTGTGAAAAACCAGGTACGGTGGTTTTACAGATAGAGCTTGAAACTCTGAAACTCTTCTGGCAGAAGTAATCGCGACCAGAAAGGCAGTTTTCCAAGAAAGAAATTTCAAATCACATGTTGCTGCCGGTTCAAGGGGAGGAGGTTAAGGCACGTAACACCACATCGAGATCCCACGGAGGAGCAGGATGAGAAATCGGAGGTCGTAAAAGCACAGCACCTTTCATGAAGGTTTTACACAATCTGTTGCTCATTAAAGGTGGGTTTATAGATTCATGAAAATTGGAAATAGCTGCCAATTGGACCTTGATGGTAGAGACTGAAGAACCTTGATTGAATAGGGAAGTTAGAAATTTCAGGACTTCCGATACCGGAACAGTGATGGGATCCAGACCCCGGAGTTGAGCCCAAATAGCAAATCTCTTCCATTTGCTAGTATACAATTTCTTAGTGGCAGACTTGTGGGCCGAGGATAAGATATGTATGACTTCCGGGTCTAAGGTATGATTCCTGACTATAGTCGGAAGAGGAGGATCCAAGCTGTTAACTTCAAAGTGTGAAGGGACTGATGGAGTTGTCCCGACTGATGAATTAATAGGTCTGGGATCTGATCCAGGAACCATGGACCGTCCAGTGCATATTTCCGAAGATAGGGGAACCATACCTGACGAGGCCAGTAAGGGGCAACTAAAATCAGTTTGCTCCCCAAGTGAGACGCCTTTTGGATCACTCTGGGAAGGTGGGGAACTGGAGGGAAGGCGTATAGCAAGCCGGTGGGCCAAGGATGGGCTAATGCGTCCACAGGACTCTCCCCCGGAGCTGGAGTGAGAGAGAAGAACTTTCTACACTTCGCGTTCAGCAGGGTTGCGAAAAGCTCGCAACAAGGAGTTCCCCATCTGCTGAAGATCTGAGTTGTCACTGCATCGTTCAGAGACCACTCGTGAGGAGAGAGGATAGTTCTGCTTAGTCTGTCAACTATCACATTGGATTTGCCAGGGATATGAGTTGCTACCAGAAAACGTCTGGTCGCCACTGCCCATTCCCAAACTCTCATGGCCTCTCTGCAAAGAGGGTAGGATCTGGTCCCTCCCTGCTTGTTCAGATACCAGACTACTAACATGTTGTCGGAGTGAACGGCAATTACGCCCTGAGGGAGGTAATCGTAGAGGGCTTGTAGAGACAGAAACACCGCCCTCATTTCTAAAATGTTGATATGAAGGAGACTCTCTTCTGAATGCCATTTGCCTTGGACTGACCTGCCCAGGGAATGCCCCCCCACCCCATCTGGGAGGCGTCCGTTGTCAATGTGGCCATAGGAGGAGGTGGAACAAAGGGTCATCCCTGATCCAGATTGGAGGGCACCAGCCACCAGCGAAGGTCCCGTTTGCAGGTTTCCGTGATCCGTATGAGGTGACAGAGGGAGATCCTGAAAGGACCACTGTGTCGAAAGGAGCCACTGGAGAATTCTCATATGCAATCTTGCTAAGGGGACTAGTAGAACAGTGGCCGACATAGAGCCCAATAGCTGCAGGACCATCCTGGCTGGAGCTTTGGATCTGAGAAGCAAGGCTTGGACTTGAGCCTGTATAGTTTGTATCCTTTCTGTAGGAAGATAGACCCACATTCGGTTTGAGTCTATCTCTACTCCGATGAACCTTATGCGCTGAGATGGCTTTGGCCAATTGAAGGTGATTCCAAGGGAAGTGCCTAGTGATATTGTGGCTTGTAGGTTCTGCAATAGTAGACGCCTGGAGGTGGCAGTTAGGAGCCAGTCGTCCAGATACGGAAACACCTGGAATCCTAGACTCCTCAGGTGAGCAGTCACGACCGCCAAACATTTGGTGAACACCCTGGGGGCTGTGGTGAGACCAAAGGGCAGTGCGCAGAACTGAAAATGACCGTCTCCCAGGCTGAAGCGCAAATGTCTCCTGGACGTCTGATCTACCAGTATGTGGTAATAGGCGTCCTTCAGATCTATGGAGCACATCCAAACACCTTTCTCCAGCAGTGGGAGAATGGATTGCAAGGTGACCATTCGGAACTTGGACTTTTTGACTGATCGATTTAGGATGCTGAGATCCAAAATGGGCCTCAAGTCCCCGGTCTTTTTTGGCACCAAAAAGAATCTTGAGTAAGTCCCTAATCCGATCTGGTCTGCGGGGACCGGTTGGATGACTCCTTTTTGAAGCAGTTTTGAGATTTGTAAGGCTGCGATTTCCCGTTGACTGGGTGGCGGGTCCGGGATTTTCTTGGACGGCGGTGGGGGATGTGAAAAGGGGATGGCGTAACCTCCGGCGATGATTTGAAGCACCCATCGGTCCTGAGTGATACCTTCCCAGGCTTTTAGGTGCCTCGAAAAACGACCCCCGACTGGCTCCGGAGCTGCACAGTCGGGCAATCCTTCAGGGATTGTGGAAGGCTGAAGAGCCACGAAAGGACTCGCGGTCTCCAGTGTTGCGGGGGCCTCTGCCGCCTCTGGGACGGCGTCTTCCAGAAAAATTTCCCCCTCCTCTGCCTCTAGAAGGGGATCGTCCTGCTGCGAGGGATAAGACTTCTGGGATTTACGGAACCACATTTTCCCTCCTCTTTTAGCCTTGGGATAAGGCTGAAAGGGAGTGGAAAATCGTGCTCACGGCAGTCAAAGTCTTACCTTCTTGCTCGCAGCGGGTCAATGTGTCCTTTACCTTGGGTCCAAACAAAGAGGACCCATCAAAGGGAGCGTCGGCAAAGGAAGACTTAAAGGCTTCTGCAAAATGACACAGGCGGAGCCAGGCTTGCCTCCGTGAGCAACACCCTGCATTCGCCGCTCTATTCGCCCCCTCGGCTGCATATGAAATGAGCCTCATGGACGAGTTTGATATCGATGACAGCGTAGCCAACTGAGAGCCAACCGTCTGGGCCAGCTGCTCAGGTAGGTTACCCAAGAGGGTATCTGAAAGCTCCTTGATCAGATCCCTCTGAAATCCAGTGAAGTGCGTTAAATAGTTCAGGGACCTTAAGGTAAAGGCCGCTGAACTGAGGGTGCGCTTCCCGTACCGATCCATGCTCCTAGACTCCTTATTAGGAGGATGAGCGGACATCGAAGCCTCTGCTACATCTTGTTGGGTAGCAGATGCCACCACCAAGGCATCTACAGCCACACCTTTGGTCAAAAACTCCTTCTCTGGGGGTGCTGATAAGAACTTATTTGGGCGAGCAGGCACCGGTTCCACAGAGTCTGGATGTTCCCACGCCCTTCGACAGATCAAATCTAGGAGCTCGTTGAAGGGCGGAGACACCCAGGAGGCAGAGGGCTGAGCCCCGAAGGCCTTGAGGAACACCGACTCGTCAGCGGAAGGGGGTTTGGAATGCCAGCCGCCTCGTTGTTTGAGGGCTTCCAAGATGTCTGCAAAGGAGAGATCATCTGAGGAAGACTTCTCAAAGCCACGCCTGTGCCTTCAGCTCTACTCGCCCCATCAGCCGCATACGAAATGAGCCGCATGGAAGAGTTAACGATAGAATTTAGAGTCGCCAGCTGGGAGTTTATCTTGTCTTGAGCCCCCTCAGCTGATGGATCTTGCAGGGTATCTCTTAGCTCCTTGAGGAGATCCCTCTGAAGACGGGTGAAGTGGCATAAATAATTCAGCGACTGCATGGAGAAGGTCGCTGAAGAGAACATCCGCTTCTCGTATCTATCCATTGTCCTAGACTCTTTATTAGGGGGATGGACAGGTACAGAAGTGTCAGCCAACTCCTTTTTCGTGGCAGCTGCTACCACCATGGCATCAACAGGGACACCCTTTGTCAGAAACTGTTTATCTTGGGGGGCCGTGATAAACTTAGTGGGCCTGCGAGGGGTTGGTTCCAGTGTGCCCGAGCTGACCACACCTTCCGAGCCACCACTTCCATTAATGGATCGAAAGGCGGAGACACCCAGGAGGTGGAGGGGCAAGAACCAAATGCATCCAAGTATACCGACTCATCCTCAGAAGGGTTAAGGGCAGACCAGTTCCCCCTCTGCTTAAGGATCTCAAGGATGTCTGAGAAAGAGACATCTTCAGAGGGGGATCTTGGGGACCCTTCGGAATCTTCCAAGTCAGTATCTGACGTGACCGACTCTGGGGAGTCAACATGTTTCCTCTTACATTTCCTCTTTCGAGGGGGCTCCTCTGAAATCTCAGGGGAGGCCACGGAAGAGGAAGATACACCCAGTGGGGTTGACCTGGAACGTTTGATCCCCTCGCTTGGGGTCTGGAGGAGGGGCAGAGACCGAAGCAGGCACCTTGGTGGGAGGAGCTGAAGGGGCTGATTGAGGTGCAGACTCAGAAGTCAGCACGCTCCTCATGACCTCGAAGGCGCCCCTGTCTGGCACAGAAGAGGGCCCCTGCTCCGAGGAGACGGGAATCCTCTCCGGCACCGAAAGGGACGGCTCCGAGGCCGATGTAAGAGCCAAGTTTACCTGCGCCAAGGCTCCGAGAGGAAGAACTGGGTCGGATAAGAGTCCGATGCCCCTCACCACTCGGAGCCGACAAGTGAGTCTCGGCGCCCAGATCCCTCCAAGGACGGAACCATTGAAGAAATCGGAGCCGATGAAGGAGCTGAAAGGGGAAGCATCGGCGCCGTTTCCAGGATCCGAGCCCCAACAAGCTCCGGCTCCAAACTGACAGGAGGAGTCGGAGGAGGAACTACTTCAGAAAAGGGAGCAGCCACAGCCTGATGAGGAGGGCTAGTTAACATTTTAGCCAGGGCCTGCGATTTGAGGAGTCTACTAACCACTCTCTCCAAGTCATGATCGGACATCCTCGAGGACTGAGAAGAGTGGGACCTATGGCTCCGTTCAGACTGTAGCAAAGGTGATCCCAGAGCAGAGCGAATCGACTCCAGGGATGGCGATCTGGATCGCTTACGGCTCCCTGACGGCTCCGACACCAAGGTCAGAGCAGAGAGAGATTTTGATACTTCGGTCCTGGCCGGAACCGAAATTGAAGCAGACGCTCCACCTGGCGACGGCTCCATACTGGGAGCAGACAGCTTGGTGGGCTTAGGGGTTTTAGCTGGCTGAGACTTTGCCGGAGACCCCTCGGGTTTTAGTAAACCCCTGAGAATTAACTTGTTCCTACACTCCTGCAGGACTCTCGGACTAAAGGCATGACATACCGAGCAAGAGTCCTGCAGGTGTAGGGAAACCAAACAAACACAAGAAGTGTGACCGTCTGTCAGAGACATTTTCTGACAGCACGAGTCACACTTCTTGAACCCTGATACCGTGGTATCCTTTGACATGTTATAAATAAAAGGAATACCGATGGATGAAATTTTAGACTAGTGCAAAAAAACACACACACTCACTAGTCCCACACCTTCACACAAAAGTTTTAGGTAACTATACTAACAAAAACTAAGAGACTATGATCTTAGACTATAAAGGCTAAACACTACTTCCTACTGAAAACAATATAAAAGGGAAGGGGATAGCCTCTAACTTAAACGGCCTACTTAGGGAGAAGGGGGGGACTCTCTAAGTAAAAACGAGTTTCCTAAAGGTCAGAAAACACAGGGAAACTAAGACTAGTCTACAGTACTACTCTGATTTAACAAAAGATTAAAAAAAATATACACTAACAGTTTAACTACTAAAAATACAAAAGATTAATACGACCTGAGCCAGTGAAGCACAACCTCGTAGCTAAAGCGGCAAATGAGATCTGGGGGTCTAGCGCCAGGCATTGTGGGATATAAGGAGGCCTCAAGCCAGTAAGTAGCTCTCGAGCTTTAGAAAATGGTAGAGTCAGAGCAGAGGGTCAGCTCTGAACCCAACCAACAAGAATGAAGGCGAGAGAGACAACTTAACATTCTTTCTTTTGAGGGTTGGGAAACAAGGTAGGTGGATGAATGGCCTGATTCAGAGACACATTAGCAACCACCTTAGGCATGAGGGAAGGATTAGTTCAGAGGGAGACTCTATCTTTATGGAAGATAATGAAAGGCACCACTGCCATTAGGGCCTGCAACTCTGAGACCCTCCTTGCCAATGTGACAGCCAGTAGAAGGGCTGTTTTCCAGGTAAGAAACTTTAAGATGGCAAGACTGCAAGCTTGAAAGGAGGCAAAGTTAACTTTTCTAGGGCAAAGTTGGGATCCCAAGAAGGGGTGGATTTCCTTCTGGGGGGACCTAATGTGAATAACTCCCCTAAGAAACTGCTTCAGCAAGGGGTGAGAATAAATTGAAGGATGACTAGGGATGTGGGCAAAAATGTCTGGGGCATGTACCTAGATGGAAGAGGCACTTTTCTCCACTCGGTTGATAAGGTATTTCAGAATATTAGTAGTATTAACAGAATTTGTCTGAAACTAGTGCTTCTTGCACCCGACCAAGAATCTTTTCCATTTGGCTAAGATTTTCTGGTGCTAGGCTTTCTAGACGCTTTTAAAATGGTCTGTATCTACTGACTCAAGTTGGAGGTGAAGTAGGATACAGTGGAATAAACCAGGCTGAGTGTCTGAAGGTTGGGGGTGCACAATCCTCCCCTTGTTCTGGGTGAGGAGGTCTACCCTCTAAGGTAAGAAAGGATTTTGACTGGTAAGCTCAAAGAGGAGGGGGGAACCAGTGCTGCCTGGGCCAGTCCAGTGTTATCAGAGTGGCCTTTGGGCCCTCCTCCCTGATCTTCAGAAGCACTAGAGGCAAAAGTGATTATGGTGGGAAGGCATAAATGAAGAGGTGTGTCCAAGGGAAGGAGAAGACATCTGTTCTCCATGCAAATGTTTGCCTTATCCTGGTGCAGAACTTCTCCAGGTGAGGTTTGTCCTTGCTGGCAAATATGTTCACCTAGGTGAGCCCTCACTGCTGTGTTACTGTGTGGAAAACTTCCCGATGGAGATGCCATTCATGGAGGTCTGTCAGATTCCTGCTGAGGTGATCTGCCAGCATATTCTTTTCGCCTGGTAGGTATTATGCCATGAGATGCTGGCCTAGGGATTATGCTGTCTCTCATATTTGCATGACTAGATAGCACAGGGGGTAGGAACACATGCCTCCCTGCCTCTTTATGTACCACATGACTGTGGTATTGTCTTGTCTGTACTACTAGGACCCTTGGGTACCATTTGTCCTTGAAAGCCAGTTAACCGTTTAGTACTACCATGAGTTCTTTTGAATTTATGTGCCTCCTTCTGTGCTGATCGGCCCACAATCAATGAGTTTGGAGGTACTGGGTATGGGCCCCCCATGCTGTCTCTGAAGCAACTGTGGTGAAGATTTGGCCCTGGGGCAAGAATCTGAAACATAGGCCATGATTTTGGGTACAGGCCTGTGCCCACCATGTGAACTCCTGCTTGAGGCAAGGTATCAAGAGTTCTGCACCACACGCTCTTCAGGTACTACTGCAGCCTCATGTGCAGCCTGGCTAGGGGTACCATCACAATACAGGATGCCATGAACACTAGAGCTCTGAGGAATTCCTCTGGCTGTGATGCTTTGATTTTCCTGTATCTGTAGGAAGTAAATGGTTAAATAGATGACCTTGTCCTGGGAAAGGAAAGCCCTCTGGAGGGAAGAGTCCAGGAGAGCTCCCAAGAAGACTATCTGTTTGGATGGAACCACGCTGGATTTCTTAAGGTTTACAGTGAACCCCAGAGAAGTCAGGAGGTCCTGTGTGAATTTCAGACCTTTGCTGATTTTTTGAATGTCTGCAGCTTGTATTAGGCAATCATCCAGGTAAGGGTAAGTATGGACTCCTTTGGTTCTGCAGTAAGCAATGACCGGTGCCAAGCACTTTGTGAAAACCCTTGGAACAGCAGACAACCCAAAGGGCAGACAGTGAAGAAAGCTTCTGCGTGATTTTTGACTAGGTATGTGTAAGAAGGCGTCCTTTAGGTCTACAGAGACCATGAAAGCCTAAGGAGTTATAATGGGCAGTAATTTTTGAAGTGTCAGCATTTTGAACTTTGGTATCCTAAGGAACTGGTTTAAGCTGGACAGGTCCAGGATAGGGCACCAAGATCCTTCTTTTCTTGAGACTATGAATAACCCTGAGTAAAAGCCTTTCCCTTTTTGTTCCTCTTCAATTGGCTCCACTGCTCCCTGAGAGCACAGAATTTGCATCTGTTCGAGAGCCTGAGCTCTTTTATTTGGGGGTACATCTGGGAAACCTCAGTATACTAGGCTCTCTTTGAAAGTGAGTTTGTAACCATTTGCAATAATGTTTAGAACCCACTGATCTGAAGTAATGTGGGTCCAGTTTTGGAGGAAGAGAGACAGTCTTCCTCCTAGTTTTGGGGTGGTGGTGAGAGGGTGGAGCAAAGGGAGAGAGTCATAATTGCTCTCTGGCTGGGGGCTGTGATCTAGAACTGCTTTATTGTCATAGGTCCATTGCCTAAATTTCCGTTGGTGAGGCCTTTGTCTGGAAGCTCTGTCCTTTTAAGGCCTTCTCTATTTACTCCCAGGCAGGGTGGGAAAGGACCAATATTTGTCTGGAAGGTTCCTGCTGAAACTAGGTGGCTGTACTTGCATGACGTCCTTAATTTTTTGCATGGACTTTGTCTTGTCTTCCATCTTTTTGAGTACTGCCTCAGCTTTTGGTCCACGTCATCTGCCTTTGTCTAGGGGTGTGTCCAAAAGGTTAGCCTTTACATGATAAGGGAGAGATTGCTTCCTAAGCCATGCATGTCTCCTAGTTACTGAACCAGCGACAGCTTCCCTGCAAGATGCCTCCATGACATCATAGCCACAACACAAAGTGTGTTTAGCCACCTGGGAAGTGGACTGACACAAGTCCAAAAGTTCCTTAGAAAGATTTTTATCCCCCATGGTTGACATTTTTTGCCAGAGTTGATCCAGGGTAGTTCAGGATAGTTTGCTGATATTTGATCATATGGAATTGACAGCTGAGGGCCCTCAGAAAGGGTAGAGGAGGTATCCACCTTTCTTCAAACCTGTCTAGGGCCCTACTCTCCTTGTCCATGGGCAGGGGATTCTTGAAGGCACTGTCCCTAGCCCCTTTAGGCCCTGGAGTAACAACTTCTGGATCAGCCAAAGGATTTTTAAACAGATATTTATGGGCTTCTTGCACCCTATACAATCTGTCTGGTTACCTAGAAGCAGGGGGAAGTAAGGGTTCATGAAGGCATCCTGGAAAACATCCTCTACCACATCCAAAATGGGAAGGATATCTAAAGGTTTGTGTTCACAGAGGTCCAACAACTCCCTAACTCTCTTCTGGACTTGGGGGTAATCTCGTGCTCCCCACTGAAAATGCTGCTTCACAGCATGAAGAGTTTTCCCAAAACTTTGGTTCTCTGGAGGTGAAGCCGAGGGATGGTACTCCTCAGAAGCTGATTCCTCAAAGGATGTGTAAGAGGGTCCTTCCTCTGAACCAGAGTCTTCCAAGTCTGAATCCTCCTCAGGCAGTAAGGGATCTGGGAAATCATCCGTTTTCCTTTTTCCTGGGTTGGCTTCATCTGTGGTCTGTCTGGTCCTTACAAAGTTAATTAAGTCCTTAGCCAGATTAATCAAATTTTGTTGGGATCCGGTAACTGGGAACCCGAAGGCCTAGGTGGAGGCCTTGTCATATTGCCTTTCTTTGGGGTGGGTTTGGCCTTAGGTTTAGGCACGTCTGACGCCCTGGCGCCAGATTTTCTGTGGAAATGCACCAGAGTAGGCCTAAGCTTCATTGTATCGCAGGTTAAAGAGTGCTCATTGGAAGCCATGGCCTGTAGAGCGACCTCAGACCCAACTGATGAGCTGAAAACATGAGATGTGGAAGCTGAAAGAACGAAAGGCATGTTGGACTCCAAATGGGTCTTGACAGAGGGCTGTGTTGCTGTTTCAAATGTCGAAGGGGGCTGCGAAGGCACCTCACCTTCTTCAACAATTATCAGTCTAGCAAGAGAGTTAGCTGGGGAGTGACTGTTGCCAGACGACTTTGGCTCAAGTTTCTTCTCTTTTTTGCACTTATGCAGCTCTAGATCAGGACAACTGGCGGACGCCATTGTATGCGGTTCAACTGATTCTTGTCTTACAAAATGACCTCAGAATTCGGCCCTAAACCTAAATTGTTCTAACACTACACCTAGCACAAAAACGACAATGTCCTGGGCCTAAGCAAGTAACAGACAATATGGAAGTCTCTGTGTGGGACTTGTTTACCACAACGGAGGCAGTTATTTATTTTATCCGACATGAGTTAAGTGAAATAGAAGAGAGTTCCCCAATGGGGTAAATCTTTCCGATGACAACTTCTCTCTGGTACGGACTGATCGATGCACTTGTATACTGCTTCATGCTCCAGCGGCAAGAAAAGACTGAAGTGATGACACAGGATGGCTCCCTTTATCCCAGAGTGTGCTGACATCAGTAATGGCGTCCAGCAGCCTGGGAGGCAAAAACAGTTTTTTCTGGTAGTCAGGCTGGCCAAGGGCTTTCATGGCAGGAAATCCCAACAGTCAGGACTGCAACAGTGAAACACGAAGAACGTCTTAGTTTAAATGTTCAGAAAGCAATCTCTCTATATTAGGATTTTGTGCCTACCAAGCTTTCACATCTCTTGGAGACTGTAGGTTCTACAGGGACCATATAACCTCTAGACAGACTTCTAGGGATATACAAACAGAGCTTGGTGAACTCTATATCATACTAATCAGAGCAAACCATCTACTGCCTTTTACAGAATGCCAACTATGTTCCTTGATACTCATGCAAGATTCCAAAATGTAATCAATGAAGTCCCTTTAAACAAAAGTTCCTCTACTTTGGAAGAATTTAACTACCCATCAATTAACTGAAGCACCTATTACCAGAAATTTAGGATATGACCAAACAATCTTAGACATATACAAATGTTCCTTGGACTAGATTGCTAAACCCTCTAAGACAATATTCCTGACATGGTCCTTACAAATTTAGCTGCTTTATTTTTTTCCCCTGGTATCTCCTTCACCTGTTAAATCGGATCATAATCTAGTGACCTTCACTATTAGCTCCTCTAAACCTGAAGACACCGATAGTTAAGTTCAAGGAATTCAAACCCAATTTTATGATGAAGTTTCAATATTCAATTCTTCCTGCATAACCCCAGACATCAGCACAACATACGGCTACATAAGGGTTTTATACTCTCTTAGATAAGTGTACAGACCTGACAGCAGCTACCAGGTCTAAATACAATCTGCAGTTTAAAAGAAAACCACACTAATGGTCCTCGAACATAAATAAACTCTTAAAGAAAAAAAAAACACTTCTTACATACTAACAAATTCAGTGCCAACTTCTCCCGAGAAGCGACTATCCAAAGCCCACTTATCACTGAAGCTCTCAACCCTCTCATCATGACCAAAGATTACATACTAAAGGAGCTCTCAAATACTAAAAAATACCTTCTCCATGACAATATACCTACCTGTTTAATAGACAGTACGAAGCAAGCTCTGTTGGAGCCAGTCCACAAACTATTTAACTGGAGTTTAGCCTCTGGCTTTGTCCTTGAAGTTTGGCACACAGCAGTGGTAGTCTCACTACTGACACTGAGATTATAGGCCCATCAGCCTGACTAATCTCATATACAGAGCTATGGAACATATTATAACTAACATTATTAACTATGACATTAAAAATCTCATCAGGTTAGACCTGCATCAGTTTAGTTTTGTCAAGGGTAGATCCTGTCTAATGAATCTAGTTAACGTCTCTGAAACAGTAACACAAAAGTACAGTTTTGTACCTACCATAAATGTAGATGTTAGAGTGTAGACACTGCTGCAGTCCTTACATTTGGGTTATCCTGCCGTCAGGCGGTTTCCCCAGTCGGCCTGGGTTCCAAAGTCTTGGTCCGGTGTCAGTTGCTGTTGCTTCTTCCCTGACGTCAGTGCGCCAGGGGGATATAAGATGCAGCCAACGCCATTTTCTTCAGTTTTTCTTGCCCCAGATGTCAGGTGCCCCCAAATAGGTAGGCCTTTCAAATTGCTAGTAAAATATATAATAGAAAAGCAAACAACCATTTGTAATTACCAGCAAATACTCCCTTTAGGAAATAAGGGTAGACGACCTAGGTACGTACCAGAAAGTAAGAGGGGAAGGAGAGAGGGTCACCTGGACTGCAGCAGTGTTTACACTCAAACATCTACATTTATGGTAGGTACAAAACTGTACTATGTTCATCATGTGACACTGCTGCAGTCATTACATTTGCGTGGAATCCCAAAGCTGAGGTAGGGAGGATGGATCTATAAGGCATCAGGGGTGGCTATAAGGCCCTGCAGCACAGCAGTGGCAAAGCCAGCTCTGGATTTGGAATATAAAGGCAAATGGTAATGTTTGGTGAATGCATGTACAGAACTCCATGTTGCTGTTTCTAAAATATCCTTGGTAGGCACTCCTCTGAGGTAGGCAGTTGAACTGGCTGTTGCCCTGGTGGAGTGAGATTTAATGCTGCTAGGTACAGGTTTCCCATGGTGGGTATAGCAAAAACGTATACAGTGAGCTATCCATTTTGAAATAGCCTGATTTGAAATGGCTTTTCCCTGTGCTCCTGCAGCGTATGCTACCAATAATTGCTCAGATTTTCTGAAAGCTTTGGTTTTGTCCAAGTAGAAGCGTAACTGTCTGTGAATGTCCAAGGAATGTAGTAGTCTCTCCCCTTTGTTCTGTGGTTTAGGATAAAAAGTTGGCAAGTGAATAGTTTGGTTTAGAGCCACACTTGATACTACCTTTGGCATAAACGTAGGATTAGTTCTTAAGGACACCCTGTCCTGGTGGAAGATGAGGAAAGGTTCCACTGCCATTAGTGCCTGTAATTCTGAAACTCTTCTTGCTGATGTTATTGCCAGTAGCAGAGCAGTCTTCCAAGAGATGTATTTTAATTCTGCTGTGTTAACTGGCTCAAAAGGAAGTAAAGTTAATTTTTCCAAAACAAAGTTGAGGTTCCAAGTTGGTGTAGGTGCTCTACAGGGCGGTCTCATGTTTTTAGCCCCTCTGAGGTACTGTTTGAGCAAAGGATTTGAAAAAATTGGTGGATCCGTGTTTATACTGAGCAGAAATGGCTGAGGCATGAACCTTGATGGATGAGAAGGAGAGGCCCTTGTCCAGCATCTCATTTAAGTATTGAAGTATCGGAGGAATGTTTGGGACAAGAGGGTCAAGGCTGTGTGCTTGGTTCCAGGCACAGAATCTCTTCCATTTATCTGAGTAGGCTTTCCTGGTGCTAGGCCTTCTGGCCTCCAGAATGGCATCCATAACAGCTTTGGAGAGAGGCAATGCTTGCTTGGTTAAGGAATTTTCCATGCAGCTAGATTTAAGGTCTTTCGCTGGCTGTGAAGTATCTGATTGTTGTGTTGTGTCAATAGCTGTGGGATTTGAGGCAAAATCCAGGTTGGTTCTTGTGCTAAGTTCTTTAAGATTGGGTACCAGTGCTGGCGTGGCCAGTCTGGTACAATCAGGATCATCTTTGGCTCTTCCTGCCTGGCTTTTATGAGTACCTTTGGAAGGAGAGGTAAAGGAGGGAAAGCGCAGACTTGTAGTTTTTTTCAGCTGAATGAAAGGGCATCCACTTTCCATGCTTGTGGATGGTAGCTCCTCGTGCAGAATTTCTGTAGTTGGCAGTTCATTGGGGATGCAAACAGATCTAGGTCTGGTTTTCCCCATTTTTGTGCGATCATTCTGAATATTTGGGGACTCAATTGCCATTTGTGAGGATCCATAATGTTTCTGCTTAGGTCGTCTGCCAGTGTGTTTTTCTCTCCTGGCAGGAATTGTGCCTGCAGATGAACTTGGTAGTTTAAAGCTGTGTCTGCAGAGGGGGTAGGAGTGTGTGCCCCCTTGCTTGTTTATGTACCACATAACTGTGGTGTTGTCTGTCTTTAGTAGTAGTTATCCTGGATGTAGCAGGTCCTTGAAAGATATAATTGCATTTTGTACAGCTAGCATCTCTTTTTGATTGATGTGGAGATGTCTTTGTTCTGCGGGCCACTCGCCCTGAATACATTTTCCTGCCATGTGTGCTCCCCAGGCATAATCCAATGCATCTGTTGTCAGTGTCTGCCTGGCTGTGGGTTGAGTAAAAGGCTGTCCCTTGTTGAGGTGACAAGCTTGAACCCACCATTGAAACTCCTGTTGTAGGCAAGGAATTAGTGGTGTGACTGTTTCCAAATTTTGACAGTGTTGAGACCATACACTCTTTAGATACCATTGTAGTTTGCTCATATGCAGTCTGGCATATGGAATTAGTAGTATGCAAGATGCCATGTAGCCCAAGGCCTGCAGAATTTTTCTTGCAGGGAGTTGGGTCTTTTGTTGCCATTAAATGAAAATACTGAGTCAGTTGTCCTTGCTTGTCTGGCGTGAGATGAGCCATCTGGGCCATTGTGTTTAAGCTGGCACCCAGGAATATTATCTGTTGTGAGGGCACTAGTTTTGATTTCTTTTCGTTTACTGTGTACCCCAGGCAACTTAACTTTTTTACGTATGCCAGATGCTTTAGAAGAATGTCCTTGCTCTCTGCTTGGATTAGGCAGTCGTCCAGGTATGGGTAAATTTGAATTCCTTTTTGCCTGCAAAATGCAATTACTGGTGCCAGGCACTTTGTGAAGACCCTGGGCGCAGTAGATAAGCCAAAGGGCAGTGCAGAGAATTGATAATGCATTGAACCTGCTAGAAATCTGAGGTATCTTCTACAGTTTTGTCTGATAGGGACATGCAGGTATGCCTCTTTGAGGTCCAAAGTCACGAGCCAAGCTTTCTTGCCCAGCATGGGAAGAAGCTGCTGTAGTGTCAACATTTTGAATTTCGGAATATCCAGGTAAGTGTTCAGAAAAGGAAGGTCCAAAATGGGTCTCCAGGCTTTGTCCTTTCTGGGAACCAGAAAGAGTCTTGAGTAAAATCCTTGTCCTTGCTCTTGTGGTGGTACCTTTTGAATAGCTCTCATGTCCATGAGTGCTGTAATTTATTTCTGTGCCTCTGCCCATTGATTTGGTGGCAGATTTGGCATTCCTTTTAACCTTGGCAGAGTGTGGAAGTGGAACCTGTAACCTTGAGATATGATGTTGAGAACCCATTTGTCTTTGGTGATGCAATGCCAATTGTGATAGAAAAGAGCCAGTTTTCCTCCTAAGGGGGCTGCCGAGAGAGAGCTGTTTGGCAGCTGTAGTGGGAAGTCACTGAGACTGTTTTTTTATCAGGTTGAGGTCGGTCTTCCCCTTCTTTCTGGCCTGGTGTACCCCATTGTCGAGGTCTGTAAGGGCCTTGTTTCTGACCTCTACCTCTTGGACGTCTATATCTGCCCCTTTGAGGTCTGTCTGTGACTGGAAAGGACCAATTTTTTGTTGGCCAATTTCTGCTAAAACGAGGAGGTTGAACCTGTAAGAAATATTTGACCGTTTGCATAGATTTTGCCTTAACTTCCATCTTTTTTAATACCTCCTCTGCCTTAACTCCAAACAACACATCCAGCTGCAAAGGTGCATCCAGTAATTTGGCCCTAACATGATCTGGTAGTGTATGTTCTTTTAACCAAGCATGCCTTCTAATGACAGAGCCTGTAACTGCTGCTCTACAGGAGGCCTCTAAGGAATCAAAACCACATTGCAAAGTATGTTTTTCCACTTGTTCAGCTGCATGCAATAAATCCTGCATTTCTTTCAAATTAGGAGGATCTGAATCTGGAAGCATCTTTTGTTTCAACTGAGACATTAAAAATTGCTGATATTTTAGCATGTGAAACTGGCAATTCAAGGCTCTCATGGCTAAAGTTGCAGATGTATAAACTTTCTTGCCCCATCTGTCTAATGCTCTGGAATCTCTGTCAGAGGGGACTGGGTTTTTAGCTGATGAAGCCTTAATCTCTTTGGGTCCCTGAGAAATAGTTTCAGGGTCAGCAACAGGGCTTTTGTATAGAAATTTGTGAGAGTCAGGGACTCTGTAATATCTATCTGGCTTAACTGGGGCTGGTGGTAAGGAGTCAGGGTTTAAGCTGGATTCAGTGTATACATCATCCACAATATCTAACACAGGCGGAATAGCAAGGGGTCTGTGTTGAGGCAATAAAAGGAAGTCTCTGAGCCTTTTCTTGGATTCGGAGTAATCCTGGCCTTCCCAGTGGAAATGCTCCCTCATGGTATGTAAGGTATCCCCAAAGGAGTAGTCCTCAGGCGGACAGGCTGATGGAATTGATTCTTCAGCATCAGAATCCTCATAAGGGGTTAAGGAATACCCTAAGTCTGAGGATGAGTCAGGGGAAATGGACACCTGGTCTGAAGATTCATAGTCTGCATCTTGTCTGGGCCTTTTATCTGGAGGGGGTTGGGACCCTCTGATCAGGATGATTAGGTCTTCGGCCATTTTTAGCATTGGTTTCTTAGGCATGGAAGCCTGCCCTGGAGATTGCTGTGTCTGTTTCTTTGCTTTTAAGGGAGGCACAGACTTAACAGAGGGTTTTAATGGTTAACTGGGTAGGTCTGAAAACACCCTCTGAAGCTGTGGATTGTTCAGCTATTTCGGTTCCCTCTGTAGGATTAAGTTCGGTAATGTGAATACCAAGAGCGTCCGAAGGCCCAGCCAGCTCCACGTGGGAGTCGGAGGCGGTCTGTGGTTCTATTGAAGTGGTCATCAGGGGTTGCGTAGGTGCCTCGCTGAAAACCAGAGAACCGGCGACCGGCCTAGAAGAGGCCTCGTTGTCAGTTTTGGGCCTCGGATGCCTGTCCTTGTCCTTTTTATGAATTCCGGTCGTCGGAAGTTCCGACAGCATGGTGCAATTAAATTTTCTGCCAAAATAATGTCGGGCAAAATCAAACCAACATTTAATAGTGCGCTTGTTAAACCTAGCACAAAACCGACAACCAGTGACGTCGTGGTCTGGGCCTAGGCATGGGAAAAAGTAGGAGTAGAAATCCTTATGAGGTATTTGCTTCCCACAAGAAATACAATTATTAATTTTTACTGACATCGGTCTGAGGCAAGAAAAAGTTTCCCCAACGGGGTACTTAGCTTTTTAGAAGACTTCGGTTCTGGATTCGTATGGAAAATATCAGGAGTCGGCCGACCGGCACTGGCAAACTGCTTCTGCTTCGGGCACCGTGCGGCAAGAAAGACTGAAGAAAATGGCGTTGGCTACATCTTATATCCCCCTGGCACACTGACGTCAGGGAAGAAGCGAAAGCAACCGATGCCGGACCAAGACTTTGGAACTCAGGCCGACTGACGGCAGGATAACCCAAATGTAATGACTGCAGCAGTGTCACACGATGAACATCTGCTGACAGCAGTCATACTGTACATATGGCATACATGATCTGTCTATGGCCTTTGAGACTACCCATGCTAGCATAGTTTGTGAACTCTGTGCATTACAGACATATCCCTGTTTGTTAAGGCGGATGAGAAAATGGCTAAAGGACAGGACCTATACAGTGCAGGTAGCAGGTGCCTCATAAAAGTATATGAAGGTAGCCAGTTGTGTTCCACAGGGCTCCTTGCAGGGACCCTTTTTGTTTGGCATTTACTTTTCTACCTTCCAGACCACCAGCCAAGACTTCTGGGCAACAAAGTTGGCAGATGACTGCAAACTGTGAAGTCACTCTCTGATACCCAAACCCTGTAACAACAGCTACAACTTGCAAACACCTGGTTTGGTAACAACTGGCTTAAATTAAATGTTAAAAAGTGTAATATTGTCACATATGGCAAACGATCTCTTCTCCCAGTACAAGACACAGCCAATACTCCACTCTAAATTAAGAATGTTGTGACAGAACTTTAAGGGTTTAAGAATTCCCTCTCCTTTGATCATCATGTAATGGTAGTCAGGAAATCCTTCCACTTAGTGTAGCTGATCACCAAGGGGATATCTTCCAGAAAGAAAAAGAGGTCATTACCCAATTATATTCAGCACTGTTTAAGCTAATTACTTAATACAATCCCACTTTTGGGATGCACCTTAGTAGGCATATCAAAACTGCAAAGACCCCAGAGGGTACTAACTAAGATCATCATGGTCTTAAAAACCCAGAAATAACTGTCCTTGGTTTCAGTATCTTACAGACTGAGGTGAGATCTATGCCTAGCCTTCAGAGAAATTAGGGAAACAGTGGTCCTGAACCTTTTGTATCTCCACAAACTGATCAGCCCAACAAATACCAGAACATGGATTTAAACCTTCACCAGCAAATAAGTAAAACAAGGTGGAGACATATGTTCATTACACAGCATCTTCTCCACCTGTGGAACAAGACTCCCACTGCAAATCAAGCAAATCGATATATTATCTTCCTTCAAACAGGAAATGGATGACTGGATGGGTATTCACAAATTTACCACTGTCTTAACTGGCCTGGCCATCCTTAAGAGAAGTTGTTCAGTCTGAGGATGGGTACTGGTGAGGCACAATGGCAGTGAGACTTAGTTGCCTTGGGTTTCCTACGAATCCTATGAAATAGGTATCTAGGCAGTTGATTCTCAGCTATTTCTTTAGGAAGGATGGCCTCAGCCACATAATCCTTTCTATGCTCATCCCCAAGTCTACAGCTCTAGGCACTGCAGTACCACCATCAAAACTATACTAGGCTATAAGGAAGCCCAGTGCAAAAGTTTTAGACATACTCTTAACCAGATCTTCCTTTATCTGAGGGTGAGAGAAGTCTACAAAGTCTTTCAAAGGCCTGATCCATTAAAGAGGGTGGGAATCTGGACAGAGGTAATAAGTAGCTGATAGTCTGGAGCCCCACTGTGGTACAGGAGAATTTCCTCTTGCCATTCTTGTCCAAAGGTCAGGACTTGGTCTTTTATTTTCTGGTGGTAAAACAAGAAAATGTTGAGATATGGGATCTGTGATGAGCCAGACCCATAGCCTCAGTATACCTAGTAAGGAAATCATTCCATTCAACTGTGGTCTTGTAAAAAGAACTCACTTTCTTGGTGGCTATAGGAGTGGTACAAGTGTTTCAATGCTGTCAGGTTTACATCCTTAACACATGGATCCCCCTGCATCCTCAATAAATAAACAATGAATGAGGTGTGGTTGAGGAGGGAAAGAACATGATAAGTCAAGATCTCTACAAATGCCCATTTGAGTCTTTCAGACACATCACTGCACTCTGTACAGTGTCTTGCATAGAGAGAGACAAAGTCATAAAATATCAGGATTTGCAGGCAGAAACGAGAGCAATGTAGAAGAAAAATACCCAGATAGCCCCAATAATAGTAACAGCAACAGGTCTTACAAAAAAAAGACTCTACAATCATATTTAGATACGTTATCGATACATGTAACTGTATGAATTGCAGAAGGAGTCATTACTGGGCACACTTGCAGGTGCTGCGAAAAGCACTCCTGACTGATATCAAAGATTGAAACCATACTAATTTCATGAACTTTAATCATACTTTAACTTAGGAATGGGGTCCATTCCCATCATGGTATTAGAAACCCAAAAGATTTGGAGAAATTAAAAGAAGGGAGTTCCTTGCACACTAGTCTTATCACTTAGCCCAAGCATAAGCAAGAATGGGATGGTCACACAAAGTAAGTTAGGCAAGAAAGAACCAGTGCCCAAATTACACACAAGAACAGCCCTCTACTAGCATCAGGCCATATCCCCTATGAGAATTATCTGTGCCTCATTGACTTCAGCTTCCAAACAAGAACCATCTGCTTGGTGATTAGGTTGTCACACACAGGACATGTTGTGGGATGGCTTATGTGTTCTCATCCCTAAACCTGGGCCAAGAGACTTTGCTGGCTTGGTGAGAAGAACCTGAAAGTGGAGAACACATCCTTAAGGACCACTGGAGTATGGCCACATGACTCCAGCATATGGTAACAGAGATAAGACTGGTCCACCTTAAGCTTCAGCTGTTCAACCAAGGCAGAAAAATGCCTACAGCCAGGAATGCAGTCAGAGAGAATCCACTGGTGTGCCTCGTCTAGACATGTCATGATCTGCCAAAATGGAGGACTAGCACTGGCACAAGAACTCATTAGTGAATGTTGAGCTCAATATCTGCAGGGGCAGAAGGGTCAATTCTGAAACAGACCTACATTCGGGATAACTAGGTCATAACCTACCTTCCATGTTCCGGTCACTGTGACAGTGCTCTAGCTGAGACCTGGAACAGTGAGATGGACCCTTCTGCAGATCCATTCAGCCACTGCCATCCTGCTTTTAGCAAGGTGTCATAGCATCTTTTCTGTCTGGTGTCTATGGCTGGTCATGTTGAACTGCTGGCACTCACATCTGTACTTCACTTCATGCTCTCCTCGCCAGATGTAAAGACAATGCTGGTGCAAGTGCTGACCTGGAATCTGAATACCATGTGGACACTAAGAAGGGCTGACATTTGGGCACACAACACAGACTTCATATTAAAGGTAAGAATCACTATACAAACTCTGCACTTATGTAGTTGCATGTATGACAACAGAGCATGGACCAGCATATAATACATGCATCCCAGAGTACAGGATCCTCTCAGAAAAAAAGCCACATTCTTCTTAATATTACGAGCTGTGTCAAAGGACTCCTCAAGAAGGGTCCTCAATGTGAATGGCAGTTACAAATCATCAGCAAAACTCTGACATAACTCCTCTGCAACATTTTTGTAAAATTACACCAAGTTTCTGTGGTGTTGATTCTCCACCCCAGCTTTGACAGCACTCACCTGTTGATGGCAAAATCCAGGATCTCTGCAGTGTGGCCACCGTATTTATTTACCAGCTTCCCAGAACGAGCATCCCACAGTCGCACAGTACCATCCATGCTGCAGGAGTACACAAGGGGAGAGTTCTCCTCCCATAAGACTTTAACAATTCCTGTCTGTGAAGAGAAAGGAAACCATTTTCAGACCCTGAAAACCAGAAATACACACAAATATAAGACAGTACTCACCTTATCAGTGGATCCTCAAGATGGCACTCTTCAGATGGTAACACCTGTGTATAGCAATCCTGTCCTCTAGCATAGCTTTCAAATCTCAAATTATCATACTTGCCCCTTTGGCTCATTTCAGCATCTGTGCACTTGGGTTAGAGGCTGTGTGCACCAGAATGACTCAGAAGCCTGTATACACCAGTGTCAAGAACTATCAGCAAGGAAATGCACCAGATCACAAGGATAAAGAAGTTATGTACTCGCCATAACATTCCATGTTTGTTGTCCATCTTGCCATTCATTCTTACTGGCTGGGTTCAGAGCCGATCTTCAGCTCGGACTTGGCCGCATACTATAGCTTGAAGCCTTTTACTTGGCTCACAGCTGAACACCTATCCCATCATGCAGTGTGTGATTCCCCAGATCTTGTTTGCTGCTACTCATAGCAATATGTGAACACTAGTCCTACAGTAAAGGATAATAAAAGGAAAGAAAGCCACAGTAGCTCCTGTCCAAGGAAGAAATCCTCCAGGTTTCTCTAGGAGTCTTAGGCAGGGGGAAGGTGGAAGGGATCATAAGAATGAATGGCGATGGACAACAAACATGGAACGTTATGGTGAGTATATAACTTCTTTATGTTATGTTGTCCTACCTCACCTTCAATCTTACTGGATGGGACAGCGTCCCTAGCATTATATTCCCAGGATGGCTCATGGGAGTACACTTTTCAGCACAGTGGAACCAAAGAATGCCCTGTCCCTGGAGGCCAAATCCACTTTGTAATGAGTGATAAATGTGTGAGGTCTTGCCCATGTAGGAGTGGCACAAATATTATCCATTGACAGTTTAGCCTGGTAAGCAAATGATGTTGCCATAGCCCTAGAAGAGTGACCTTTGACTTTGAATGGCAGTTGTCTGTTACTAGAATTGTAACTAAAGGTAACACGTTTGAGAGCGAGACTTTACAGATTGGCATGCCTTTTTTGATTTCTGAAAAAGAAACAAACAATTGATCGGATTTCCTGAAATCTTTGGTTCTATGTAAACAGAAGCAAAGTTATCTATGCACATTTAACTGGTGTAGATTAGGGAAAAATACTGGCAGCTCAATAGATTGGTTTAAGCGATGCTGTGAACACACCTTAGGTAAAAATGATGGGTTTGTCCGGAGAGATACCCTATCCTTATGGAAGATTACCAATCAGACCTCCTTAATTAAAGTTTGCAATTCCGAGACTCTTCTTGCAGAGGTAATAACAACTAAGAAAACTGTTTTCCAAGACAGAAATTTGAGGTCACAAGATGATGAAGGTTCAAAAGGGGGCAATGTCAGACATGTTACAACAAAATTCAAGTCCCATGGCAAGAGCGGTTCTTTAGTGGGGGGGGGGGTCTTAATAAGCAGGTACCCTTTAAAAAGGCTTTACATAATCTATGTGACATTAAGTTAGAAGTTCCATCACCTATATGAAAATTAGAAATTGCAGCTAACTGCACGTTGATGGTAGCTGCCTCTGAACGTTGCTGCAAAAGTTCTGATAGGAACTCAAGAATAGAAGAGATCGGAGCAGAAAGAACCTTTTCCCATTTGCTAGAATATAGCTTCCTAGTTGTAGCTTTGTGCGAGGATACCAGGATGTGTTTAACTGCTGGTGTAAAATTGTTAAGTCTGACTAAGTTGGGAACTGCAGTAGCCATGATGTCAAATTGAGGGTTTGGAGGGAGGGGTGGAGGGTTTCCGACATACGAGTCAGAAGGTCTGGAACTAGGTCCAGAGTCCACGGTTCCTTCTGAAGATATGGCCGGAGGAAGGGGAACCAAATCTGACGAGGCCAGTATGGAGCGATGAGAATCATCCTGCTTCCCAAAGAGTAGGCTCTCTGAAAGACTTGTGGTATTAGGGGGGAATGGAGGAAATGCATACAATAGTCCCGAGGGCCAGTCGTGAACAGAAGCATCCCTGGATGACTCCCCCCCGGGGGGGGGGGGGATTAGGGCAAAATAGCTGCTGCATTTGGCATTCATGGGATTGGCAAACAGGTCCAGGAAGGCTGGCCCCATTTCCGGAATATCCTTTCCGCCATCTGTTTCTTTAGAGACCACTCGTGAGGCATTAGAATTGCTCTGCCTGTCTGCTATCATGTTGCACTTCCCCGGGATGTGTGTTGCTATCAGAAAACATTGGGAAGAGATTGCCCATTGCCATACTCTGAGTGACTCTCTGCAAAGAGGGTATCATTTGGTTCCTCCTTGCTTGTTTATGTACCAAACCACAGATATACTGTCTGACTGAATTGCAATTGTTCCTAGTGGAAGAGAGTCCTGAAGTGCTTGCAACACCAGCAGCACTGCTCTCATATTTAGGACATTGATATGCAAATGAGTCTCGTGTTCCTGCCATATGCCTTGGACCATCCTCCACAGATAATACACCCCCCCACCCTATCTGGGAGGCGTCCGTGGTCACTGTTGCCAGAGGTTGTTTGGAGTAAAGGGTCGACCTGATGTGATATGACTGGAGAGGAGCCACCATCTTAGATCCTTCTTGCATGGGAAGTTCTTGTAAGGACCACTGAGAAAAGAGAAGCCACTGACGAATTCTCATGTGCATCCTGGCTAACAGAACTAGGGTTATCATTGATGCCATCATCTCTAAAACTTTCAGGACTGTTTTCAATGTTACTTTTGTCTTTGTCAGGAGATCGGAAATTTGTTGTCAGAGTACCAAAACTCCTTCTGTGGGTAATTTTGCCATCATAGAGACGGTGTCCAATTCTGCTCCTATAGAGGTAATATGCTGACAAGGCAAAAAGGATGATTTCCTTAAGTTTAGTGTTATCCCTAAATCAGAACAAATTTGTAAGGTTTGGACTTTGGACTGCTGTAGTAGATACTTGGTGGTGGCAGTCAGAAACCAGTCATATGGAAACACCTGGATTCCTAGCTGTCTCAAGTGAGCCGCGACTACTGCCATGCATTTGGTGAACACTCTGGGGGGCTGTAGTGAGACCAAAGGGCAGAGCTCGAAACTGATAATGACTGGCTCCCAGCCAGAAAGGTAAGTGACTTCTTGATGCTCTGTCCATTTTTATGTGGTAGCACGCATCTTGGAGGTCTACTGAGCACATCCAATCATCTTTCCCTAAAAAGGGAAGAATTGACTGCAGTGTCACCATTCGGAACTTGGATTCGTTTAGTTTTCTGAGATCCAATATGGGTCTCCAGTCCACTGTTCTTTTTGGAAATAAAAAGAATCTTGAGTAAGTGCCGAATCCTACTTGGTCTGCGGGGACTTCTTGGATGACTCTTATCTAGCAACTTTTAAATCTCTATAGTTGCCTGTTCCCTTAGATTGGGTGGAACGTCCAGGATCCTTTGGAGATGTTTGATGGAAAGGGAAAAGGGAATGGCATAACCTCTGGATATTATACTTTGTACCCATTTTTTTTGTGATATCTCTCCAGGCTTCTGGATACAAAGTTAACCCCCCCACCCCCCCCAACTGCCTCCAGAGTAGGACAGACAGGCCTTTTTTCAGGAGCGCTGAAAAGGTCGGTTGCAAAAGGAATCACGGTCACCCTGATTTTGCAGACACCCTCTGCCTTGTGGATGGTGTCTAGCATTATTACCTCCCCTTCTGCCCCTGGGGAAGGATTCACCATGTGCATCCTGAAAAACTCCGTGGGATTTCTTGAATCACATTTTCCCACCTTTCTGACCCTTAGAACAGGGTCTGGAAGGGATGGAAAAACGTACCCCAATGGCAGAGAGAGTTTTCCCTTCCTGCTCGCATCTGATGAGTGTGTCTTTGAGTTTTGGTGCAAAGAGTGAGGAACCATCGAAAGGGGTGTTGACAGACTTAAAAGGTTCCACAAAATTAAACAAACGCATCCAGGTGTGCCTCCTTAGGGAAACTCCTGAGCCCGCTGCCCTGCTCACTCGATCCGCTGCACAAGAAATCAGCCTCATGGAGGAGTTAACTATGGAATTTAAGGTGGATAGCTGAGAGGTCACTTTGTCTGAAACCCCTGCAGCTAGTGAACCTTGGAGAGTATCTCCTAACTCCATCAGGAGATCTCTTTGCAACCTAGTGAAGTGTGTAACGTAGTTCAGCGATCGAAGGGTAAAAGTCACTAACGAGAAAATACGCTTCCCATATCTGTCCATCGTTTGAGACTCCTTGTTCAACGGATGGACAGATGAGGATGTTTCAGAAAGTTCCTTCTTGGTGGCTGCTGCCACCACCATAGCATCTACAAGGACACCTTTAGTAAGAAAGTCTTTTTCCGCTGGAGCGGTTATGAATTTATTTGGTCTCCTAGGGACCGGTTCCACAGTGTCTGGTGACTCCCATGTCTTTCGACTAACCAAGTCCATCAGTTCCTCAAAAGGCGGAGACACTCAGGAGGCTGAAGGTCGAGATCCAAAGGCCTTCAGGTATACTGATTCCTCTTCAGAAGGGTTAATGGGCTTCCAGCAGCCTCTCCGCTTCAGGATTTCTAAGTGATCTGCAAAGGAGATATCTTCAAAGGGCGACTGTGGGGACCCTTCTGACTCCCTGAGGTCAGTATCTGAGGTGACTGACTCATCAGGTGAGTCCAGATGCTTCCTCTTGCATGTTTTCTTCAGAGCAACCTCCTCAGAAGGGTATTCTGGGGAGGTCTCGGAAGAGTGGGACTCGCCCAATGGGGTTACCTGAGGTCCTAAATCTCTGCTGTCCTGAGGATGGGATGGTGTCGAGACAGATGCCAGTGCCTTGGGGGAGACTACCAGTAGCCTTGTGTAAAGCTGTAGGAGGAGACAGCGGACTCATCGAAAGCAGGTCTCCCCTGGCTCCGAGGATGCCTCCCGTTCCCGAAGGAATCCCCAGCTCCAACAAGACCGGCTCCTAGCCTGATGGAGGAGCTGAGCTCACCCATGCCAAAGCCCTGAGAGGTAAGCTTGGAAGCGAGAAGACTCTGGTCCAAGCACCCCCCCCCCCCCAAGAACCGATGGAGAGCTTCAGCACCTAGACTCCTCGGAAGGCACCAAGGGTGTCAGAGCAGACAACGATTCTGAAATCTCCTGGACGGATCTCATGACCGAAGATTCTACATCAAACAGTACTCTGCACTCAGGCTCCAAAGATACAGCTTGGCTCGGAGGAGGAATAGTCGTGGATGAAATTGTCTTAGTTGCCTCTGAAACCAGTTAGGTCGGAGCCAAAAACAGTTTAGCCAGTGCAAGTGACTTCAGAAGTCTGCGTATCACCCTATCTACATCATCGTCCGATAAGCTCCTAGAGGTTGCTGAGAGAGATCTTGCCAATATGGGAGATTTTAAGGTAGGGGATACCGGTACTAACTCAATGGAATGGCTCGAAAACTAATCTCTTTCGGCATCGAAAGCTGTGGAGACGAAGGAGTAGACTTGTCCAATTCAATGATCTCTCTCAATTCCGAGTCCTGTGGAGCCGATGAGATTGATTTATCTGACATTTTTAATATTTTTGAGGTGGTTCTGAATGAGCAGATGAGGAGAAAGAGGAAGACGGTCCCTTTGAAAGTCTGTCACCCCTAGAAGAAGGGGACTTTGGTTTAGAGGTGGTACTCTGGATTTCTAAAGCTTCAGCAAAAGGAGTTTCCAGAAGCCCTCTGGCTATCAACTTGTTCTTCCTTTTCTGCAAAACATGGGAACTGAAAGAGTGACAGAAAGTACAGGACTCCTGCAGGTGAATGGCCCCCACAAATAATAAACGCATACACTATGACAATCCGATAGAGACATTTTTTGTGAGCATTTCTGACACTTCTTAAAGCCCGATGGCTTGGGTTCCTTCTCTCTACTTTCTTTAGACATCATGAGAAGGAAGCACAAACTACCAATACTAAAAAATAAGGCACTAACTACAAGAAATACTATAAGTAGAAAAAAACGAACACACAAAATACATATATATCCTAATAGCACACTACAATAATAAAACATAGCACATATATTTGAAGAATATATATCAATAAAGAAAATATAGCTTTGCCCTCCAAGTTAAACAGGCACTAAGCCCTCTAACTTAAACAGACCTAGCACTGCAATTAAACAAGGGAACGAAACACAAATGAGATCTGGGGAATCATGCACTGCATGATGGGATAGGTGTTCTCTCTCTCTCTCCAAAATGCATTATTATAAAAGGAGAAAAAGGCATTCACTTTACAATACATTTTATTTTTTATACACATTTTTTAAGGATAGGACAAGAAAAAAACGGAACGCCTACACTAGTAATATAAAACTATCAAAACGTGTACACGAAGATCATATAGTAAAGATCCACAGCAAATACTGTGAAGGTAGAAAAAGCTAGATAATTTACTTACCTAAGAAAAAACTCCAAAAGCACCACAAACTCTACTGAGTCTAAGAAACTATGTCTGGCTAAAACAAATGGCAAATGACAAGGAACTGTCAGGGTGGAGGGGGATTAAGGGGGGACCCTGAGCCTTGGATCCAAAAGTCTGAATTTTGCCAGCTTTTAGATCCGGTCAGACCTGATACACCACCAAGCAAATGAGATGAACTGAAAAGACAACATCGGAGCAACAAATTTTTATAAGGAATAAACCAAAAACATAAGGTAAAAATTTGGACAGTTGAGAGGTATGCTCCAAACCCATCTCACAGCATTCCTCAGAGACTCCATCTGGCAGACATACAATTAAAGAAAAACTACAAAACTAACCAAATAAAAGTTCAGATTTCTATTCCCATGTTCGCTTTTATGAATATTTTCTGATGCATGGTTCAAAGTGGATATTTCCTCAACAAAACAAATGACTTGATAACCTGCTACAGGAATGATAGGTCTAGACATTACACTGATGGATGACTGATGTCAGCAAAACACCCTAGCGATTACATCTACTATATACTTCCTCCACAAATATGTACAAACAAGTGTGCATTGAAGTAAAGCTGTTAATGTATACCATAAAACATACATTAAGTGTACGCATTAGCACTCTCACCCAGACTCCCCTTGTAGCCTTGCAATCCTTGGATTATGTTATTTCCTTCCTAGGCAACAGACACGGTTAAAAAAAAGAAATTGCTGGCATCACAATTTTCCTCAATTTTCTCAAGGATTTCACAACTACTGTCATTCTCATGTGTACAAGGGCAAACCCTTTGTGTGTGGAATTAGTCAGCCACCAAGAGGGTTAACTTCCAGTAATTCAAACCGTGTCCACAATGCACTTGCACATCTATCACTGAGCAGCAATCACTGCCTAATCTCTCTGTACATGTAAACTTCAAAATGGAAATAGGGCATTTGCATTATCTTTCAACTCACTAAAACAAAGCACAACTTAAGGTGATGGCTTGCATGTTAATGGCTAAACTGGTTGCCAACTCTGCCTCAGAACTACTCTATTCTTTTTTATTTTTCTCTCCATCTACTGCAAAACTTATTCTCAACCTGCACTGCGTGGGCTGGATATTATTTTGTACTGCCATCCAAAAATCAAAGATAAGAACCAAGCACACCTTTGAAGCCACTGTAAAAAAAAAAAAAACATATTAGTAAATCAAACTGAACACTGAATGTCTACTCAAAGAAGGAAGTAAAAAGGTCAGAATTCAGGAAATTATATTCTGCAAGCAAAACAGTCCTCCTAATTCCACAATCTTCATGGGTCTAGGAAACAATGAATAAGCTCACATAGTGACAGAAAATAACATTCAACACACCTCAACAGCAATGAAGGCAAAGTTGCACACAACACTAAATCACGTCAGAAGCTTTCAAATGTCTTCTCACTAACTCCATCAAATGCCCGTTTCCCATAGCTCTTTCTCAGAAATTCACATATTAAAAGCTCTCAAAACTGAATAAAAAAGAAGTTATGTACTCACCAAGGAACATAAGGAACCTCATATGTGACAATTATTTCCTTACACGGTCAGCATAACAGTGACAAGGCAGGGGGAAGGGGGGGGATGGTTGAAGACAAATGAAGTACAACTACTTAGATGGAACATTATGGCGAGTACATAACTTCTTTTTTATCTGAAGTAGCTTACTTCATTTGGTCTTCAACCTTTGGGACAGAGTCCCCAGCTATTTACACCTGGGAGGCCCTCATGGAAGGATATTCTAGCTAGCGGAGACAAACGAAGCCCTACCTCTGGAAATGATGTCTAACTTGCAATGGGAAATGAAGGTATGAGAGGACCACATAGCAGCAGAACAAATGTCATCAAGAGAGACCCTGGACCAGAATGCCGCCGAGGTAGCCATAGACCTGGTCAAGTGTGCTTTTACCTGACATGGCGGAGAGAGCCCCTTAACTAAACAGGCCCTGGTAATGCATTCAGTTACCCATCTGACAACTGTAACTTTGGAAATTGGTTTGCCCAAAAAGGGTTTAGCATAAGAAACAAACAATTGGTCAGATTTTCTAAAGGATTTAGTGCTGTGAAGGTAGAAATGTAGATGTCCATGTACATCTAACAAATGCAATTTATATTCTCCCTTATTTTGAAAATTTGGAAAAAAATACTGCAGGTTGATAGTTTGGTTTATGTTTGCTTCAGAGGCCACCTTTGGCAAAAAAGGATTAGTGCGTAGGGAGAGACTATCCTTGTGGAAGATCATGTAAGGCACTTTGATAGAAAGAGCTTGGAGTTCCGACACCCTCCTAACAGGAGTGATGGCTACCAAGAAAGCAGTCTTCCAGGATAGATATTGTAACTCAACTGTAGCTGCAGGTACAAAAGGGGGTGAAACTAGAGCCTGGAGAACCAAAGTAGGGTCCCACGGAGGCGTAGATCTTTCACCGGAGGACATAGTAGAACGGTACCCTTTAGGAAAGCCTTGCAGAGCTTAGAAGACGCTAATCATATTATCCCCTATGTGAAAAGTAGAGATAGTGTCCAGCTGTACTTTAATAGTGGACGAACTGGTGCCTTGTTGAAAAAGACCCGCTAAGAAATCTAAAACTGCTGAGACTGAGGCTGTAAAAGGGTGTAAGGTATGCTGCAAAGCCCAGACCAAAAAATGCTTCCATTTGCTACGGTAGAATCTTCTGATTGATGACTTGTGAGCCGCCACCAGAATCTCCTTAATCGAGGAAGATAAACTGGGAGTCCTGATGATCATGGGAACTGGAGCAGCCAAGCAGTGAGGGTCAGACTGACCAGATCTGGATGAGGTATCCCTGAGGGATGAGAAATAAGATCCAGGACTGGATCCAGAGTCCATGGTGGAACTTACTGTGAGACCGTACTGACAGGAACCTTGGCGAGGCCAGAATGGGGCAATGAGGATGACTGTGCTCCCCAGCCTGCGAGCTTACTGCAGAAACCTGGAGATAAAGGCCAGAACAGGATAGGCATATAGTAAACCGGGTGGCCAAGCATGAATGACAGCGTCTCTGGGGGCTTCCCCCTGAGGTGGGCTCAGGGCAAAGAACTCACTGCAATTTGCTTGGAAGAAGATGCGTAAAAGATCGCAGCAAGGATGACCCCACCTGAGGAAGATCTGCTCCGCCACTGAAGGGTTCAGAGACCACTCATAAGGCATCAGAATGGACCTGCTGGGTCTGTCCGCTAGAATGTTGGCCTGACCCGGAATGTGCATTGCTACCAGAAAACGACCAGTGGAGATCGCCCATTCCCACACTCTCATGGCTTCACGACAAAGGGGGTAGGATCTGGTTCCCCCCTGTTTGTTGATGTACCATACTATTGACATGTTGTCCGTCTGGATGGCAATCGTCCCTAGAGCCAGATGGGCATGAAGAGGTTACAACTCTAGAAATGCTGCCTTCATCTCTAGCATGTTGATATGCAGATAGGTCTCAGAAAGGGACCACGTGCCTTGGACCGTCCACCCCGAGCAATGACCCCCCCCCACCTGAGCAGGGAGGCGACCGTGGTCACTGTGGCTTTGGGCAAGGGTGGAAGAAAGGGACGACCCTTTAAGTCCGGAGACTGAATTCTCCACAGAAGGGAGTCCCTGGACACCAAGGATATTCGAACAGGAAAAGACAAAGGTTGGTCCAGAACAGACCATTGGATGGCAAGAGTCCATTGTAGAATGCGCATGTGAAGGTGTGCTAAGGGTAATAGTTGGGAGTGTAGCTGCCATGGAATCCAAGGGCCTGAGAACGGATTCTGCCATTGGAACCTCTGCATGAAGAACCTGCAAGACATGCACGTTCAGACTGTGTATTCTCTCCAGGGTAAGAAAGACCTGCATTTGAATCGTATCGAACCAAGCTCCGATGAAGTCCAGGCTCTGAACTGGAGTCCGTGCTGATTTGGAGAGAGTGATAGTAATGCCTGGATTTTTGGCTAAGAGTAGAAGAGAGTCCCTGGCTCAGCATAGAAGATGCTTGGTTGGGGCAGCAAAGAGCCAATCATCTAAGTACAGAAAGACCTGAATACCCTGAAGCCTCAGGTGAGCCGCAACTACTGCTATCACTCTGGTGAACAACTGGTGGGAGGTGGTGAGACCAAAGAGAAGGGCTCTGAATGGAAAGTGATTGGTTCCTAGCCAGAAGTGTAGAAAACTCTGGGAGCGTCTGTCCATTTTGATATGGTAGTAAGCTTCTTGGAGGACGATCAAGCACATCCAGTCATTAGTCTGCAGATAGGGCAGGACAGAGAGAAGAGTGACCATCCGAAATTTTGTCTTGGATCCTGCCAGGTTTAGGGTGGAATGATCCAAGATGGGTCTTAGGCCCCCTGTCTTCTTTGGCACTAAAAAGAAGCTGGAACAAAACCCCAATCAGGACTGGTCTGGGGGAACCCTTTGGATGACTTGTTTGCTTAGCAGCTTGTCTACTTCTAAGGCTGCTGCCTCTCATTGAGCGTATGGAACATCTGGGAGGTGACTGGGAAGAAGAGGTGGTTGGTTGAAGGGAACTGAATAACCTCTGGATATGATCTCCAGCACCCAGCGATCATTTAAAAAGTACAGTTTTGTACCTACCATAAATGTAGATGTTCCGAGTGTACACCCTGCTGCAGTCATCACACTTGGGTTATCTTGTAGTCAGGCGGTCCCCGCAGTCGGCCTGAATTCCAAAGTCTTGGTCCGGCGTCGGTTGCTGTCGCTTCTTCCCTGACGTCAGTGCGCCAGGGGTATATATGATGCATCCGACACCATTTTCTTCAGTTTTTCTTGCCCCAGATGTCAGGTGCCCCCCAAAAAATGGTCAGTAATTAGTACCAATCTAAAAAATTTAGCACAAACACAGTATCCCTCCAGCTGTAAACAAATACATCAGAAAGGTATTGGAAAGATTTAGTTAGTTAGGGCAGAGGGGATGGAGGGAGGGTAACCTGGACTGCAGCAGGGTGTACACTTGAACATCTACATTTATGGTAGGTACAAAACTGTACTATGTTCATCGTGTTACCCTGCTGCAGTCATCACACTTGGGTAGAATCCCAAAGCTAAGGATGGGAGAAGGAGTCAGAGAGGGTTAGAGGAGGCTAAAAGGACCTGCAGAACTGCAGTGGCGAAGCCAGCTCTAGTCTTAGAGTAAAGTGGTAAGTGGTAGTGTTTGGTGAAGGTGTGTTCTGAACTCCAAATTGCAGCTTCCAAAATGTCCTTGGTTGGCACCCCCCTGAGGAAGGCTGTCGATGTAGCTGCTGCCCTGGTAGAGTGGGGCCTTATGGTAGCAGGAACTGGTTTTCCATGATGGGTATACCAAAAACGAATGCAATGTCCTATCCATTTGGAAATGGTCTGTTTTGATATAGCCTTCCCTTGTGAAGCTGCAGCATAGGATACAAAGAGCTGGTCAGATTTTCTGAAAAACTTAGTTTTATCCAAGTAGTAACGAAGTTGCCTGAGAATGTCCAAGAAATGCAGGAGTCTTTCTCCTTTGTTCTGTGGATTTGGAAAGAAGGTGGGTAAGTGGATGGTTTGATTTAAAGCCACACTGGATACCACCTTAGGCATGAAGGAAGGATTAGTTCGTAGAGAAACTCTGTCTTGATGGAAAATGAGGAAAGGTTCCACTGCCATTAGTGCCTGAAGCTCTGAGACTCTTCCGGCTGAAGTTATTGTTAGCAGCAGGGCAGTCTTCCATGATATAAACTTTAATTAGCAGAGAAAGCTGGTTCAAAGGGAGGTAGCGTAAGTTTTTCCAGAACAAAGTTGAGGTCCCAGGTTGGTGTAGGTGCTCTCCTGGGGGGCCTAATGTTTTTTGCCCCTCTGAGGAACTGCCTTAGAAGTGGATGTGAAAATAAGGGTGGATCCGTGTTGTAGTGGGCTGAAATAGCTGAGGCGTGGATTTTAATAGATGAAAAAGAAAGTCCTTTGTGCAACATCTCAGTTAAATACTGTAGAATCTGAGGTATGTGAGGCTGTAGGATTATTTTGGCCTTTAGCTTGGTTCCAGACGCAAAACCTTTTCCATTTGTCCGAGTAGGCCTTCCTGGTGCTGGGCCTCCTAGCTTCCAGAATAACATCCATAACTGCTTGAGGAAGAGGAGCTGGCTGGTTGCTTGGGTGATTTGCCATGTAGCCAAATTTAAGGTTTTGAGCTGGCTGTGTAGAATCTGATTGTCTTGCTGTGTGAGCAAATGAGCAATTTGTGGTAAAATCCAAGGTGGGCCCTAGGCCATATTCCTTAATAGTGGGTACCAGTGCTGGCATGGCCAGTCTGGGGCTATGAGTATCATTCATGGTCTCTCCTTTCTGACTTTCAGAAGCACCTTTGAGAGAAGGGGCAATGGAGGGAAGGCATATACTGTCAGGTTTTTCCAACTGAATGAGAGTGCGTCCACTTTCCAAGCTTGATGGTGAAGTGTTCTTGTACAAAATATTGTTAGCTGATAGTTTTGGGGGCTGGCAAACAGATCTATGTCTGGGTGGCCCCATTTTTGAGTTATCATTGCAAATACTTGTGGATCCAATTTTCACTCGTGGGGATCCATGATGTTTCTGCTGAGGTCGTCTGCCAATGTGTTTTTTTCCTGGCAGGAATTGAGCTTGTAGCTGAACTGGGTAAGCCAGTGCTGTGCTCCACAAGGTCATTGCTTGTCTGCATACAGGGTAGGAGTGTGTACCCCCTTGTTTGTTTATGTACCACATTACTGTGGTGTTGTCCGTCCTTATTGTAAGCTGTCCTGGATGCAAGAGGTTCTTGAAGGCTGTCAGAGCATTCTGTACAGCTAGCATCTCTTTTTGATTTATGTGCAGATTCCTTTGATCTGCAGTCCATATGCCTTGAATGCACTGTCCTGCCATGTGTGCCTCCCAGGCATAGTCCGATGCATCTGTTGTCATAGTTTGCCTGGCTGCGGGCAAGGTGAAAGGCTGACCCTTATTGAGATGACATGCCTGTGACCACCATAGAAACTCTTGTTGAAGGCAGGGAATGAGAGATATCATTGTGTCCAAGCTGTGGCTGTGTTGAGACCATACGCTTTTTAGGTACCACTGTAACTTCCTCATATGCAGCTTTGCAAATGGTATTAGTAGTATGCAAGATGCCATGAAGCCCAAGGCCTGCAGAATTTTTCTTGCAGGGAGTTGGGTCTTTGTTGCCATTGTTTTGAAATATTGAGTCAGTTGTAGTTGTTTGTCTTGCGTTAGATAAGCCTTCTGGGCCGTTGTATTCAAGCTGGCACCCAGGAATGTCATATTTTGTGAGGGTACTAGTTTTGATTTCATTTCGTTTACTGTGTACCCTAGGCAACTTAGAAGATGTTTTACAAAAGCCAGATGTTGTAAGAGGATGTCCTTGCTTTCTGCTTGGATGAGGCACTCGTCCAGGTATGGGTATATTTGAATTCCTATTTGTCTGCAGTATGCAATTACTGGTGCCAGGCATTTTGTGAAAACCCTGGGCGCAGTGGATAAGCCAAAGGGCAGTGCAGAGAATTGGTAACGGGATGAACCTGCAATGAAACAGAGGTATCTTCTGCAATTTTGTCTGATAGGGACGTGCAGGTATGCCTCCTTGAGGTCCAACGTTACTAGCCATGCTTTCTTGCCCAACATGGGAAAAAGCTGCTGTAGTGTTAGCATCTTGAATGTGGGTACTTGTAAGAAGGTGTTTAGAATTAAAAGGTCCAGAATTGGTCTCCAGGCATTGCCCTTTCTGGGGACTAGAAAGAGTCATGAGTAAAATCCTTGGCCTTGCTCCTGTGTAGGTACCAGTTGAATGGCTCTCATGTCCATGAGAGCTGCAATTTGTTTTTGTGTCTCTGCCCATTGATTTTGTGGCAGGTTTGGCATTCCTCTTTTCGTTGGCAAGGTGTGGAAATGGAATCTGTATCCTTGTGAAATTATGTCTAGGATCCATTTGTCCTTTGTGACGATGTGACAGTTGTCTGAAAAAAGAGCTAATTTTCCTCCCAAGGGAGCTGCCAAGAGAGTCTAGCTTGGCCATATGAGGTTTAAATCATTGAGTTTGCCTTCTAGTAGTTTGAGGCCTGTCTTCTCCTCCCTTCTGTGTGGCAGTGCCCCATTGTCGAGGTTTGTAGTGGGTTTGTGGTTGTCCTCTGCCTCTTGGGCGTCTGTATTTACCCCTCTGTGGTCTATCAGTAGTTGGAAAGGACCAATTTTTTGTTGGCCAATTTCTACTGAAGCGAGGGAGCTGAACCTGTAGAAAATCTTTGACCGTCTGCACAGATTTTGCCTTATCCTCCATTTTCTTTAAGACTTCTTCTGCTTTAACTCCAAATAGGCCATCCTGCTGTAAGGGAGCATCTAGAAGTTTTGCTTTAACATGATCAGGCAGAGATTGTTCCTTTAACCAAGCATGCCTACGCATTACAGACCCAGTAACAGCTGCTCTACAGGAAGCTTCCAAAGAATCAAATCCACATTGTAAAGTATGTTTGCCCACCTGTTCAGCTGCATGCAACAGATCCTGCATTTCTTTCAATTCAGGCTGTTGAGGGAGTGTGCTCATTTTTTGTCTTATTTGAGACATTAGAAATTGCTGGTATTTTAGCATGTGAAATTGACAATTTAGTGCTCTCATAGCTAGAGTGGCTGAGGTGTAAACCTTTTTCCCCCCACCTGTCTAGTGCTCTGGGGTCCCTTTCAGAGGGTACAGGATTTTTTGCCATAGAAGCCTTAGCCCCTTTGGGACCCTGGGAGACAGTCTCTGGATCAGCAACAGGGCTTTTATAAAGGAATTTGTGGGAGTCAGGCACTCTATAACATCTGTCTGGTTTGGCTGGAGCAGGAGGCAGAAAATCTGGATTTAAACTAGATTTAAACTAGATTCTAAGTAAACATCATCCACAATGTCTAAAACTGGGGGGATAGCAAGAGGTCTGTGCTGGGGGAGCAAAAGAAACTCTCTGAGCCTTTTCTTTGAGTCAGAGTACTCCTGACCTTCCCAGTGAAAATGTTCCTTCAGTGTGTAAAGTTTCCCCAAAGGAGTAGTCTTCAGGGGGAGAAGCTGAGGGAATGGAATCCTCAGCATCAGAATCTTCATAAGGGGGAAAGGAGTAATCTTGTTCCTCAGAAGAGCCTGAGGAAATAGACACTTGATCAGAGGAATCATAATCTTCCTCTTGTCTAGGCCTTTTGTCGGGGGGGGGGGTTTGGGAACCCCTGATTAAGGAAATCAAATCTTCAGCCATTTTAAGCATCTGCTTTTTAGGCATGGGGCCTTGAACTGGAGACTGAAGTGCAGTCTTTTTTGGTTTAATAGGAGTCTTAAGCTTAGGATACGTTTTTATAGTGAGCGTCGGCGGTCTGAAGACACCTTCAGAAAAGTACAGTTTTGTACCTACCATAAATGTAGATGTTCGAAGATCCACATTGCTGCAGTCATAACTTATGGGGTAGTCCGCTGTCCTCGGTCGGCCCGAATACCAAAGTATTAGGCTGACGTCGGTCATGGGCGCTCAGATCTGACGTCAGAGCGTCAAGGTATTAAAGCGCATGACCGACGTCATTTCCTCAGTCTTTTCTTGCCCCAGATGTCAGAAGGCCCTAAAAATAAAGGCCACAGCCAAAAATAGAATAACTCCCTAAAACCATGTACAAAAAACAGCTACAACCCAAATCATACCACCACTCCAAACTACAGAGGGGAAGGAGGGAGGGTAAATTGGACTGCAGCAATGTGGATCTTCGAACATCTACATTTATGGTAGGTACAAAACTGTACTATGTTCTTCATCTCACATTGCTGCAGTCATAACTTATGGGTAGAATCCCAAAGCAGAGGTAAAGGGAGGCTGGCAAAATCATAAAGCATTGGGGGCTGCCAAAATGCCCTGTAAGATTGCAGTGGCAAATCCAGCCCTAGATTTGGAATAAAGAGGAAGATGGTAATGTTTAGAAAAAGTGTGCACTGAACTCCAAGTAGCTGCTTCCAAAATATCTTTAGTAGCTACCCCTTAAAAAGCAGTAGAAGTGGCAGTAGCCCTAGTGGAGTGAGGCCTGATTCCAGCTGGAATCTCCTTACCATGATGAGAATAACAAAAAGCAATACAAAGGCCAATCCACTTAGAAATAGTTTGTTTTGAAACAGGTCTCCCTGAGAACCCAAAGCAAAAGAAACAAACAACTGCTGAGACTGTCTGAACCCTTTAGTCTTGCTCAAATAATAACGCAACTGCCTGTGAATATCCAAAGTGTGCAAAATTTTTCCCTTTATTTTGGGGATCTGCATAAAAGTAGGCAAATGAATAGATTGGTTCAAGGCCACATTTGAAACCACTTTAGGCATAAAAGTAGGGTTAGTACGCAGAGATACCCTGTCCTTATGAAAAATTAGGAAGGGTTCAACTGCCATTAGAGCCTGTAATTCAGAAACCCTTCTAGCAGACGTAATGGCCAACAAAAGCAGTCTTCCAAGACAAAACTTTAACTCAGCCGTAGCTGCAGGTTCAAAAGGAGGTAAAGTAAGTTTTTCCAACACAAAATTGAGATCCCAAGCAGGAGTAGGAGCTCTACACGGGGGTCTCATGTTCTTTGCCCCTCTAAGGAATTGCTTAAACAAAGGATGAGAGAATAATGGTGGATCACAGTCATAGTGAGCAGAAATGGCTGCAGCATGAACTTTTATAGAGGAGAAAGACAAACCCTTGTCCAATAATTCTGTAAGATATTGAAGAGAAACACTCAAATCATGCCTGGAAACATCAAAGCTCTTTGCTTTGCTCCAAATAAAAAATCTCCTCCATTTATCAGCATAAACTTTCCTTGTACTAGGCCTCCTGGCCTCCAAAATAACATTCAAAACTTGTTGAAGAAGCTGCGACCCTCCAGGTTCTAGAACAGAATATGCCAGGCTGTTAGATGCAGAGACTGAATCCTGACATTGAGGAAATGATTGCCCTCCTGAGTCAAAAGGTGTGGAATCAAAGGCAAAGGGTAAGGAGGTTCCCGTACTAAAATCCTCAGCAGAGGGTACCAGGTGCTGTCAAGGCCAGTCTGGAGCTATTAGAATCATGGAGGGCTTGTCTTGTCTGACCTTCAAGAGAACCTTTGGAAGAAGAGGCAGAGGCGGAAAGGCATAGACGTGAAGATTGCTCCAACTGAATGATAGAGCATCCACTTTCCAAGCTGTGGGATGAAACACCTTTGTGCAAAACTTTGGCACCTGGAAATTTAGTGGAGAAGCGAACAGATCTATGTCTGGAGTCCCCCATATCATTGTCAACTGTCGAAATACATGAGGATCCAATTTCCACTTGTGGGGATCCACTATCCGTCTGCTCAAAACATCTGCTAAGGAGTTATGTGCTCCTGGCAGAAACCTTGCTTGAAGAGTGAGTTGCAAACTGAGAGCAGTCTCCCACAAAATCATAGCTTGCCTGCAAAGAGGGTACGAATGGGTTCCCCCTTGCTTGTTGATGTACCACATGACAGCTGTGTTGTCTGTTTGAACCAACACCTGCCCTGGGAGAAGTAAATCCTTGAAAGCCATCAATGCAAACTGGACTGCTAACATTTCCTTCAAGTTGATATGTAAATGCTGAAGTCTGGCAGGCCACGTGTCTTGAACCCATTTCCCATTGAGGTGTGCTCCCCAGGCCTTGTCCGAGGCATCCGTTGTTAAAATCTGACTCGCTTCTGGTCGGGTCACAGAGAGTCCCTTGTTTAGGTGACATTCCTGAGCCCACCACAAAAATTCCTTTTGAATGCAAGGTATTATCTGAATGACAGTGTCCAGATCTTGGCAGCGTTGTGTCCATACATTCTTGAGATACCACTGTAGCTTCCTCATATGCAGTTTGGCATTGGGAAGCACCAGAATACAAGATGCCATGAACCCCAAGGCTTGAAGGACTGTCCTTGCAGTCAGCCTGGACCGTAGAGACAATTGATGGAAGTAAAGTGCAAGATTCTTTTGCTTGTCCGGGGTCAAAAAGGCCATCTGGGAAGCTGTATTCAGTCTCACACCCAGAAAGCACATTTCCTGAGAGGGTACTAGACTGGACTTTGTTTCGTTCACAGAATACCCTAGGCACCTTAACACTGTCATAACATACTGTAGATGGTGAAGAAGCTCGTGCTTGTCTTGAGCAAGAATCAGACAATCGTCCAAATAAGGATAAATGTGTATTCCTCTTAACCTGAAGAAGGCTATCACTGGAGCCAGAACTTTTGTGAATACCCTGGGCGCAGTAGATAAGCCAAAGGGCAATGCAGAGAACTGATAATGTAAAGTCCCAGCCCGAAGCAGGAATCTCCTGCAACTGAGCCTGATAGGAACATGAAGATAAGCCTCTTTGAGATCCAGAGTTACCATCCAGTGATCTTTGCCCAACAGAGGCAGAAGTTGTTGCAACGTCAACATTTTGAATTTTGGAATGTCCAGATATGTGTTGAGGATAGATAAATCCAAGATTGGCCTCCAAGTGTTTCCTTTCTTTGGTACAAGAAATAGGTGACAGTAAAATCCGAGGCCCACTTCTGACAGAGGGACCTGCTGCATAGCCCCCATTTGAAGAAGTAAAGAAATCTGTTTGTGAGCCTCTACCCTTTGCTGAGGAGGAACGTCTGGCATGCCTTTGAAAGGAGGCAATGTGTGGAAATAAAACTTGTAGCCTCGGTCTATAATGTCCAACACCCATTTGTCCTGGGTGACTAGAAACCAATTTTGCTTGAAGAGTGCCAACTTTCCTCCCAAAGGAGCTGCCAGACAGGAAGGATCTGGCAGCTGGAGATGCAGGTCATTGGGCCTGTTTACGAAAGGACTGGCCCCTGCCCTCACCTGTAGATTGTGCTGGTGAACTCCACGGTCTAGGCCTGAAAGAACTCTGAGCTCTGCCCCTACCACGCCTACCACTGTGAATCCGAAGAAGGGTAAGTCCAACCCTTAGCAGGCCAGTTCCTGCTAAACTTAGGGGGCTGCACCTGCAAAAAATCTTTAACAGTCTGCATAGACTTAGCCTTGTCTTCCATTTTTTTCAAGACAGACTCCACAGGAGAACCAAACAAAACTTCAGACTGCAAAGGAGCATCTAAAATCCTAGCTTTAACATGCTCTGACAAATTCTGATCCTTAAGCCAGGCGTGCCTGCGAATAACTGAACCAGTGGCAGCCACCCTGGAAGAAGCCTGCAAAGCATCAAAACCACACTGCAAAGCATGCTTACCCACCTGATCAGAGGCATGTACCAAATCCTGTAATTCCTTACACTCTATGCCCTCTGCCAAAGCATCCATTTTAGATTTTAACTGAGTAAGGAGAAAATTCTGGTACTTCAACATATGAAACTGGCAATTCAAAGCCCTCATTGCTAAAGTGGAAGAGGTATACACTTTCTTACCCCACCTTTCCAAAGCTCTAGCATCCTTATCCAAAGGAACTGGATTCTTTACAACAGAAGCCCTGACACCCTTAGGTCCCTGGCTAATAGTTTCTGGGTCGGCCCTAGGGCTCTTATACAGATATTTATGAGCCTCAGGCACTCTGTAATACCTATCTGGCTTAACTGGCAGGAGGCAAAGAGTCTGGATTAAGGGAAGCCTCAGAGAAAACGTCTTGAACAACATCCAAAACAGGAGGTATAGCCAAGGGCCTATGCTGTGGTAAAACAAAATTCCCTAAGCCTCTTCCTGGAATCTGAGAAATCCTGACCTTCCCATTTAAAATGCTCCCTCATGGAATGCAGGGTTTCTGAAAAAGAAAAATCCTCTGGAGGAGAAGCAGAAGGAGTGGAATCCTCTGCGCCTGAATCAGAATAAGGAGGAAAATCCTGAATGTCTTCAGCCGAAGACTCTGAGTAATCTGAAGCCTGCTCCAAACTTTCCATTTCTGGCTCTACCCTAGGCCTCTTATCAGGAGGGGGCATAGAACCCCTGATTAAAGTAATTAAATCTTCTGCCATTTTAAGCATGTGTTTTTTAGGCACAGAACCTGCAGAACTAGGACTGACACCTGTGGAAGGCAAACCAGGCCTGCCTTTGGAAGGCACCTTAGAGACAGAAGGAGAAGGCCTAACCACCTTAGGCAAAGAAGGGAGAACAGTAACCTGAGAGGCCCCCTCAGCCTGACCTGACTCCTGAGAGGCTACATCTTGCAAAACCGTCTCCCCCTGAGACTCAGTTGAAACTTTGGCCGGATCAACCGAATCCACCGTAGTGTCTAAAGAACCGGCGTCCGGAACGGACGAGTCATCCTGCTTGGACTTTAAAGATTTATCTTTGTGCCTCTTCGTGGTAGCGGGCGTCGGAGGATCAGACGGCATATTGTAATTACACCGCTTACTGAAGACAAGCCTAGCACAATCTAACCTACGTTTAATGGTGCGCTTATTAAATCTAGCACAAAAGCGACACCCTACTACGTCGTGCTCAGGTCCCAAACAAGGAATACAAAGAGAGTGGTAATCCCTATGCGGTATCTGTTTCCCACAAGAAATACAATTATTCACTTTTTCTGACATCTGGAAGTAACTGAGGCAAGAAAAAACAAAAATATTCCCCAACGGGGTACTTAGCCCAACCTGGATTCGGTCTGAAACTCAGAATACGAAAATTTCAGAACGCCGAACGGCACTTGCAAACGCTGCTTCTGCTTCGGACCATGCGGCAAAAAAGACTGAGGAAATGACGTCGGTCATGCGCTTTAATACCTTGACGCTCTGACGTCAGATCTGAGCGCCCATGACCGACGTCAGCCTAATACTTTGGTATTCGGGCCGACCGAGGACAGCGGACTACCCCATAAGTTATGACTGCAGCAATGTGAGATGAAGAACATCCGAAGGTGTTTCTGCAACACCGACATCTCTTTCTGCAATGTTGTTGATAGGATCTAAAGTAAATGGCTGCGTCAGCCTAGCACTCTCCGCCAAAGGATCCGAAGTGGTCTCGGGTTCCAATTCTACAGTAGCCAGGGGCTACGTAGGAGCCTCACTGAAAACCAGTGAACCGGAGACTGGCCCAGCCGAGGCCTCGGAGTCTGGCTTGGGTCTAGGCCTGCCTGTCCTTATCCTTGCGTTTTTTGTGCACGCCGGTAGTCGGTTGCTCCGACGGCATTGTGTAGTTAAATTTTCTACCGAAGTAGTGACGTGCGAAATCAAAGCGTCTTTTTATAGTACGCTTATTGAACCTAGCACAAAAGCGACAACCAGTGACGTCGTGGTCTAGGCAAGGTATACAATAAGAATGAAAATCTTTAGGAGGTATTTGCTTCCCACAAGAAATACAATTGTTAACTTTTTCTGACATCGGTCTGAGGAAAGAAAATTTTCCCCAACGGGGTACTTGGCTTTATTGAAGACTTCGGATCTGAAATTCGACTTCGAAAATCTCAGGAGTCGGCCGACCGGCACTTGCGAACTGCTTTTGCTTCGGGCACCGTGCGGCAAGAAAGACTGAAGAAAATGGCGTCGGATGCATCATATATATCCCTGGCGCACTGACGTCAGGGAAGAAGCGACAGCAAACGACGCCGGACCAAGACTTTGGAATTCAGGCCGACTGCGGGACCGCCTGACAAGGTAACCCAAGTGTGATGACTGCAGCAGGGTAACACGACGAACATCTGACTTCCATGCCACTGGATGTAGCAAAAGGCAACCCCCGACTGGCTCCAGAGAAGAGCAGTCAGGGAACCCTTCAGGGCTGCTGCCCGGGCCTGTCCGAGAAAGGTTCTCAGGACCCAGTACTTCTCGGACCTCCTCTACCTCTGGGCCGGCACCTATCGTAACCCCTTCTGCCTCTGGGGCACGAATTGTCATGAGTGTCCCAGGAAAACGCCTGACACTTGGATCCACATCATCTTCGTCCCTCACATATTCCTGAAAAAGGATCTTTGAGGGGAGGAGAAGCAGATCCCGATGGCAGACAGAGTCTTCCTGTCCTTCTCACTCTGGGCAAGTGTCTCTTTTCGCTGACTTCCCAAAAAGGGAAGCATCATTATAAGGGGTGTTGGTAATAGATGCCTTAAAACGGTCAGAGCACACAGCTGGTACCAGGAATGACACCTGATGGTGATCCCTGAACAGACAGCCATAGCGGCTCCCTCCATGGCATGGGAGAGAAGGCACATGGATGTATTAGAAATGGCTTTTGAAGTGGCTATTTGGCTGGAGAACACCTTTTTGTCCTATGCCGACATGGACTCTGGGGTTGATTCAGCAACCTCCTTGACTAGGTCACTCTGTAATCGAGTCAGGTGTGCCATATAGTTCAGCGCCCAGACGGCAAAGGTTGCTGATGCATACATCCCTTCCCAAAACAGTCCAAAGTCCATAAACTTTTAGTTATGTACTTACCATAACTTTAGATGTTTGGGATCCATCTCGCCTACATTCTGTACTGATGGGTTCGGAGCCGATCCCTTGGCTCCGACTCGGCACGCTTATGCTATAGAGCGAGGCCTCTAATTGGCTGAGCTATCTTTATCCCAGGATGCACCACCACTAATCCCCCAGGTCTTGTTTGTCCGCATTCATGCACACATGCACAACTTGGTTATATAACATTGTTAGATGTTTCAAGATGAAACAACAGGATTCGGACCTTCTGATATCCTCTGATCTCCAAGGAAGGGGGAAGGAGGGTGGGTTATTAGGAATGTAGGCGAGATGGATCCCAAACATCTAAAGTTATGGTAAGTACATAACTAAAAGATGTTATGTGATCCTATCTCGCCTACATTCTGTACTGATGGGACAGCATCCCTAGCACCTAAATCCTGGGTGGCTCATTGGAAAACACTCCTGAGCACTGTGGAACCAAATGAAGCTCGTCCTCTAGATGCCACATCTAATTTGTAGTGGGAAATGAAGGTGTGCGGGGAAGACCATGTAGCCGCAGCACAAATGTCACTAATAGCAAGCTTAGAATGAAATGCTACCGAAGTAGACATAGCCCTTGTAGAATGAGCCTTGACAGAGGTTGTAAGCTCTTTGTTAGAATAAACATATGCTTGAGTAATACAGTCCCTGATCCATTTGGCAATAGTGACCTTTGTGACAGCGTTGCCCAATCTGTTATCTGCAAAGGATACAAACAACTGGTCTGTTTTCCTTGTTTGTTTGGTCCTGTCTAAATAAAAACGTAACTGTCTGTGGACATCTAGTGTGTGGAATATGAACTCCGCTTTGTTAGAGTATTTTGGGAAAAAAACTGGAAGCTCTAACGATTGTTGTAAGCAGAAAGTAGAGCAAACTTTAGGAACAAAAGAAGGATTTGGTCTGAGGGATACTCTGTCTTTATTAAAAACCAAGTACGGGGTTTCACTGACAAAGCTTGAAGCTCTGAAACTCTTCTGGCAGAAGTAATCGCCACCAGAAAGGCTGTCTTCCATGATAGAAACTTTAGATCACATGTGGCTGCTGGTTCAAAGGGGAAAGAAGTCAAAGCGTAATACTATATCGAGATCCCATGAAGGTGCAGGATGAGAAATCGGAGGTCTTAATAGAGCAGCACCTTTCAAGAAGGTCTTACACAATCTGTTGCTCATTAAAGGTGGGTCTATGGATTCGTGAAAATTAGAAATTGCTGCCAATTGTACTTTGATGGTAGAAACTGAAGAGCCTTGATTGAAAAGAGAGGTCAGAAATTTTAGTACTTCTGCCATGGGAATAGAAATGGGGTCCAGGCCCCGGAGTTGAGCCCAAATAGCAAACCTTTTCCATTTGCTAGAATACAGTTTCTTTGTAGCAGACTTATGGGCCGAAGATAATATGTGTACAACATCTGAATCCAATGTATGACTCCTGACTATCGTCGGAAGAGGAGGAGCCAAGCCGTCAATTTTAAGGTGTGTAGGGACTGGTGGAATAGTCCCGACTGATGAACCAGTAGGTCTGGTATCTGATCCAGAAACCATGGACCTTCCAGGGCATGTTTCTGAAGATAGGGGAACCACACTTGACGAGGCCAGTAAGGAGCAATCAAGATCATTTTGCTCCCCAAGAGAGATGCCTTTTGAATCACCCTGGAGAGGTGGAACTGAGGAAGGGCATAGCAAAAGCGGTGGGGGGCAAGTGTGGACTAATATGGGGGGCTTCTCCCGAGCCGGGATTAGGAAGAAGAATTTTTTCTTTCCATTTTCAGAGAGTTCGAGAGAGGGTCGCAACTCCCCATTCCCCCATCCTGAAATCGCTGAAAAAACTGAGAGAGATGCCTTTTGAATCACCCTGGAGAGGAGTGGAACTGGAGGGAAGGCATAAAGCAAGCCGGTGGGCCAAGGGTGGACTAATGCGTCCATGGGGCTCTTCCCCGGAGCCGGGATTAGGGAGAAGAATTCCTTGCACTTCGCATTCAGAGGAGTCGCGAAGAGGTCGCAACACGGAACTCCCCATTCGCTGAAAATCTGACTTGCCACTGTCATATTCAGAGACCATTCGTGAGGAGAGAGGATTGTTCTGCTCAATCTGTCGGCTATGACATTGGACTTGCCCGGTATGTGAGTAGCCACTAGGAAGCATTTGGTCGAGACTGCCCATTCCCAAACTCTCATGGCTTCTCTGCAAAGAGGATAGGATCTGGTCCCTCCCTGTTTGTTCAGGTACCAGACAACTGACATGTTGTCTGAGTGAACAGCGATTACGCCCTGAGGGAGATAATCGTGAAGGGCTTGAAGGGACAGGAGTACTGCCCTCATTTCTAGGATGTTGATATGAAGAAGAGTCTCTTCCGGGTGCCATTTGCCTTGGACTGACCAGCCCAGGGAATGCCCCCCCCCCACCCCATCTGGGAGGCGTCCGTGGTCAAAGTGGCCGGAGGAGGAAGAACAAAGGGTCGTCCCTGATCCAAATTGGAGGGCACTAGCCACCAGCGAAGGTCCCGTTTGCAAGATTCCGTGATCCATATGAGGTGACTGAGAGGGAGTTCCTGAAAGGACCACTGAGCTGAAAGAAGCCACTGGAGGATTCTCATGTGCAACCTTGCCAAGGGGACTAGAAGAACCGTGGCAGACATGGATCCCAATAGCTGCAGGACCATTCTGGCTGGGGCTTTGGACCTGGGAAGTAAGGTTCGAACTTGATTTTGTATGGTTTGAATTCTGTCCGAAGGTAGATAGACCCGCATTTGGTTTGAGTCTATCTCTACCCCTATGAATCTTATTCGTTGAGATGGCCGCAATACAGACTTTGGCCAATTGAAGGTGATTCCAAGGGAATTGCCCAGTAAGATAGTGGCTTGTAGGCTCCGCCAAAGTAGATGCTTGGAGGTAGCAGTTAGGAGCCAGTCGTCTAGATACGGAAACACCTGGAATCCTAGACTTCTCAGGTGAGCAGTCACTACTGCCAAGCACTTGGTGAACACCCTGGGGGCTGTGGTGAGACCAAAGGGCAGCGCACGGAACTGAAAATGACTGCCTCCTAGGCTGAAGCGCAGATGTCTCCTGGACACTTGATGTACCATGATATGATAATAAGCGTCCTTGAGATCTATGGAGCACATCCAAACACCTTTCTCCAGCAATGGGAGAATGGTTTGTAGAGTGACCATTCGGAACTTGGACTTTCTGACTGAACGGTTTAGGATGCTGAGGTCCAAAATGGGCCTCAAGTCCCCGGTATTTTTTGGCACAAAAAAGAATCTTGAGTAAGTCCCTAATCCGATCTGGTCTACGGGGACCGGTTGGATGACTCCTTTTTGCAGCAGCTTTGAAACTTCTGAGGCTGCGGTATCCCGTTGACTGGGTGGCGGGTCCGGGATTTTTTTGGACTGAGGGATGGGGTGAGAGAATGGGATGGAGTAACCTCCGGCGATAATCCGAAGCACCCATCGGTCCTGAGTGATCCCTTCCCAGGCCTTCAGGTGCTTCGAGAACGACCCCGACTGGCTCCGGAGCAGCACAGCCGGGCAATCCCTCAGAGACTATGAAAGGCTGAAGAGCCACGAAAGGACTCGCGGTCTCCAGTATTGCGAGGGCCTCTGCCGCCTCTGGGACGGCGTCTTCCGGATGAATTTCCCCCTCCTCTGCCTCTGGAAGGAGAACCTTCCTGCTGAGAGGGGTAAGGCTTCTGAGATCTACGGAACCACATTTTCCCTCCTCTTTTAGTCTTGGGATAAGGAAGAAAGGGAGTGGAAAATCGTGCCCCGGCAGTCAGAGTCTTACCCTCCTGTTCACAGCGGGTTAGTGTGTCTTTACCTTGGGTCCAAACAGGAGGACCCATCAAAGGGGTGTCGGCAAATGAAGACTTAAAGGCCTCCGCGAATGACACAGGTGGAGCCAGGCTTGTCACGAGAGCAATGCCTGTACTGCCGCTTACTCGCCTTCGGCCGCATACGAAATGAGCCTCATGGACGAGTTCAAATGGACGACATTGTAGCCAGCTGAGAGTCAACCGTCTGGGCCAGCTCCTCAGGCAGGTTACCCAAGAGGGTATCGGATAGCTCCTTAATCAGATCCCTCTGAAATCTGGTAAAGTCGCCAGGTAGTTCAAAGACCTCAGTGTAAAGGCGCTGAACTAAGGGTGCGCTTTGCATCGATCCATGCTCCTAGACTCCTTATTAGGAGGATGGACGGACGTAGAAGCCTCTGCTACATCTTGCTGGGTAGCAGATGCCACCACCAAAGCATCTACAGCCACACCTTTAGTAAGGAACTCTCTATCAGGGGGCCGAGAGAAATTTGTTGGACGAGCAGGCACCGGTTCCACAGAGTCTGGTGTTCCCACGCCCTCCGACAGATCAAATCCAAGAGCTCGTCGAAGGGCGGAGACACCCAGGAGGCGGAGGGCTGAGCCCCGAAGGCCTTCAGGAACACAGACTCATCAGCAGAGGGAGGTTTGGACTGCCAGCTGCCTCGCTGTTTTAGGGCTTCCAGGATGTCTGCAAAGGAGACATCATCCGAGGATGACTTAGGGGACCCCTCTGCATCATCGAGATCGGTGTCGGATGTCAAAGACTCATCAGGGGAGTCAACGTGCTTCCTCTTGCATGACCTTTTCCTGGGGGTTTCTTCCGAAGAGGCTTCAGAAGGACCTCCAGGAGGGAGAAACCCCAGCGGGGTTAACCTGAGGCCCGGGGGCTCCGCTGTCTAAAGACAGGGGGACTGCCAATGACCCAGTCTCCGTATGCAGGGAGGTAGCTGGGGAAACCGTGGAGGTAGCCAAGGAAGATTTGGCTAAAGCGCTCCTCATAGCCCTGAAGGCGGGACCACCAGAATCCTGGGAGGGTCCCACCTCTGTGGCCACGACAGTGGACGGTACTCCCGCCGACGCACCAAGAGGGAGACTTGGGACCGAGCATCAATCCCAAGCCTCCCCAGGGCCGAAGGAAGAAGTCCGTGTACTGAACTCCGACCCAAGAGCCGGAGTTGGAGCAAGGGTCGGGCCCGACCTAACACCTCCACAGATTCCACCAGCACCGCTCCAACGGTGCCGGGCTGTTGGAGGAGGAACCACAGTAAGGTGGACCATCGGCTCAAGCCAAATGGGCTGGAGCCAAACAAGCTTTTGGAACACCGGAGACTGGAAGAGTCGGCGAGCACCCTGTCGATGTCCAAATCAGACATCTTGGATGACCTAGAGGATACCGATCGGGCCCGAACCGATTTCTCCATCGGCTCCGCGGGCTCGGGACCGGCTCGAAAGGACTCAACCACTATCGGCCCGAGGAAGGTTTCAAGGAAATTTCCCTCGGTGCCGATAAGGACTTCGCCCGAGGGGAAGAGTCTGAGCCGGTAACTGATCGGCTCCAATATCAGTGGAGCCGATGAGGGTGACTCGCCTCTCGATGCCCCAGACCTCGGCTCAAACCAGAGGGGTCGAGGCTGGAGGCATCGAGGCAGACGTTCAGACCTCGGCTCCGAAGTCCGTGGAGCCGATGGAGAAGTCTGCTTGGATTTCTTAGCAGTCGGTTCCGACTGACTGGTCGGAGCCGATGCTTTCTTCTTTTTAGAAGGAGACGGAGAGGAAGATAAAGCCTCCTCGAAGGAAGGCTTGATTAATCCCTTGAGGATTAATTTGTTTTTCCTCTCCTGGAGGACTCTTGAAGAGAACGCGTGGCACACACTACACGACTCTTGCAAATGCTTAGCACCTAAGCAATAGACGCACGAGGCACGGTCGTCCGTTATGGACATTTTAAAACCACACCTCGTGCATTTCTTAAACCCGGAGGGTTTGTGTTCTTTCGACATAACTGCTTTGCCAAAGAACCAATAAAGGCGAAAAAAAACCCACTAAACTTTTAGTTAAAGACAGTTCAATACAACTTTAACAAAAATTATATATATATTAAAAATTTTTTTTTTTTTTTTTTTTTGAACACTGACAGTAAACTGACAAAAAAGTGTGAAAGATAGAGAGAGGGAGTCAAGACCCTCTAACTTAAACGGGTACTTGACCCAAGAAATTACACAAACAGTAACGTAACAGGGGAAGGCCCCTCTAACTGAAACGGGAAACCTTCCCTGACTAAAAAATTCACGAAATTAGTAACACAATTTCACCAAACACACTAATATAACAACAATAGCTGTTAAAACAGCTTTTGGGTTCAAAGAAAGGAAATTTGAGACAGGAAAAAGCCTAATAACTAGTACTTAGCCCAGCCAAAGTTGAGACCACGTCTAAGCATGATAGCGGCAAACGAGATCTGGGGGATTAGTGGTGGTGCATCCTGGGATAAAGATAGCTCAGCCAATTAGAGGCCTCTCTCTATAGCATAAGCGTGCCGAGTCGGAGCCGAGGGATCGGCTTCGAACCCATCAGTACAGAATGAAGGCGAGATAGGATCACATAACATGTACAGTTTTGTACCTACCATAAATGTAGATGTTCGAGTGCTAATACAGCTGCAGTCATCACAGATGGGGTTCTCCTGCCGTCAGGCGGGTCCTCGGTCGGCCGAATTCCAAAGTCTTGGTCCGGCGTCGGTTGTTGTCGCTTTCTTTCCTGACGTCAGTGCGAAAGGGGTATATAAGACACAGCCGACGCCATTTTCTTCTGTCTTTCTTGCCCCAGATGTCAGGTGCCCCCAGAAGGAAGGCAATATATATATATATATATATATATATATATATATATATATATATATATATATATATATATATATATATATATATATATATATATATATATATATATATATATATATAATCATGCAATGCAATGTAATCAAAAATCAGTAGTTGCAAGCAAATACACCATAGAAGGATAACCCCAATCAGGTTGAAAGTAGGGGTTAGCCACTAGGCATGTGTTCAGGGGGGGAAGGAAACCTGGACTGCAGCTGTATTAGCACTCGAACATCTACATTTATGGTAGGTACAAAACTGTACTATGTTCATAGTGCATACAGCTGCAGTCATCACAGATGGGTAGAATCCCAAAGCTACACACAGGGTGGTAGGCACTAGGTGGAACTGGGAGGAGCCAGAATGCCCTGCAACACAGCAGTGGCAAAGCCTGCTCTAGTTTTGGAATATAAAGGTAGGTGGTAGTGTTTGGTGAAGGTATGCACAGAACTCCAAGTGGCTGCCTCCAAAATATCTTTGGTTGGGACTCCTCTGAGGAAGGCTGCAGAGGTAGCTGTGGCCCTTGTGGAGTGGGATCTGATGCCTGCAGGTACAGATTTACCATGAAAGGAATAACAAAACTGTATGCAGTGACCTATCCATTTTGAAATTGTCTGTTTGGAAATAGGCTTCCCTTGAGCTCCTACAGCATAGGAGACAAAGAGTTGTTCTGACTTCCTGAAAGGCTTTGTTCTGTCCAAATAGTAACGCAGCTGTCTATGGGTGTCTAAGGAATGTAGCAGCCTTTCCCCTTTGTTTTGAGGATTGGGGTAAAAGGTAGGTAAGTGTATGGCCTGATTTAAAGCTACCCTTGATACTACCTTAGACATAAATGAGGGGTTGGTACGTAGAGAAACCCTGTCCTGATGGAAAATGAGAAAGGGCTGCACAGCCATGAGGGCTTGTAGTTCCGAGACCCTACGAGCTGAGGTAATAGCCAGAAGGAAAGCTGTTTTCCAGGACAAATATTGCAAATCTGTTGAGGCAGCTGGTTCAAAGGGAGGCAATGTTAATTTTTCTAGAATGTAATTTAGATCCCAGGCTGGTATTGGTTGTTTCCTTGGAGGTCTTATATTCTTAGCCCCTCTGAGGAACTGCTTTAAGAGTGGGTGAGAGAATAAGGGTGGATCAGTGTTGTATTCTGCAGAAATGGCTGAGGCATGTATTTTAATGGAGGAAAATGAAAGTCCACTGTTCAGCAGCTCAGCTAGATACTGTAATATCCGAGGCAAATTCAGTTTCTTAGGATCCTGGCCCTTTTTCTCATTCCAAACGCAATACCGTTTCCATTTTGCGGAGTAAGCTTTTCTAGTAGATGGCCTTCTTGCCTCCAAAATGACATCCTGCACCTCCTTGGAGAGTAGGGTCTGTTGTGGTGCTAAGGAATTTTCCATGCAGTCAGGTTGTGTGTTTTCAGCTGGCTGTGTAGAACTTGGTAGCTGTGCTGAGTCAGGAGAAGAGGCATTAGAGGTAGGGTCCAGGGAGGAGAGTGTGTTAGTCTCCTCAGGAGTGGGTACCAGTGTTGTCTTGGCCAGTCTGGTGCAATCAATATCATCCTTGGTCTGTCTGCTCTTTCCTTCAAGAGCACCTTGGGCAGTAGAGGCAAAGGTGGAAAGGCGTAAACTGTCAGTGCTGCCCAACTGAAAGAAAGGGCGTCCACCCTTCAGGCCTTTGGATGAAATGTCCTTGAGCAGAATTTTGTCAATTGATGATTCTTGTGGGAGGCAAAGAGATCTATGTCTGGCCTTCCCCACGCTTGGATTATTTTTGTAAAGACTTGAGGATGCAACTTTCATTCGTGCGGATCTGTCATATTTCTGCTTAGATTGTCTGCCAACGTGTTTTCCAAACCTGGCAGGTACTGTGCTTGAAGTTCGATTTGACATTCCAGAGCCAAGTTCCAAAGTGACATGGCCAGCCTGCACAGGGGGTATGAATGTGTTCCTCCTTGTTTGTTTATGTACCACATTACTGTGGTGTTGTCTGTTCTTATCAATAACTGTCCTGGATGCAAAAGGTCTTTGAAAGCTGTAATTGCATTTATCACTGCTAGCATCTCCTTTTGATTGATGTGAAGATGCTTTTCCTTTTGGGACCACTTGCCCTGGATGCACCTGTCCGTCATGTGTGCCCCCCAGGCGTAGTCTGAGGCGTCTGTTGCGATGACTTGATTTGCTTGAGGCTTGCAGAATGGTAGACCTGTGTTTGTATGGCATGCTAGGGTCCACCATAGAAATTCCTTTTGCAAACATGGAATTAGTGGTATTATTGTTTCCAAACTGTGGCTGTGTTGAGACCATAGGTTCTTTAGGTACCATTGAAGTTTCCTCATATGCAACTTTGCATATGGGATTAGAAGAATGCAAGATGCCATGAATCCCAGAGCCTGCAGGATTTTCCTTGCAGTTAGCCTGGTACACTTTGCTAGTGTCTTGAAGTACTGAGTTAGTTGCCCCTGTTTTTCTGGCGTAAGATAGGCCATCTGGGTGTTTGTGTCCAAGTTGGCACCCAGGAAAATTATATTCTGAGATGGTGTTAGCCTGGATTTCTCCTTGTTGACTGTGTATCCCGGGTAATTCAATAACCGTGTTACATAAGCCAGATGTTTCAGAAGTAAGAATTTGCTGTCCGCCTGGATCAGGCAATCGTCCAAATAAGGGTAAATTTGTATCCCTTGAAGTCTGCAGTAGGCAATTACTGATGCCAGGCATTTCGTGAATACTCTGGGCGCAGTAGATAAGCCAAAGGGCAATGCAGAGAATTGATAGTGGATTGAACCTGCAAGAAATCTGAGGTATCTTCTGCAGCTTTGTCCGACTGGGACATGCAGATATGCCTCCTTGAGGTCCAATGTTACCAGCCAAGACTCCTTGCCCAGCATGGGAAGAAGCTGCTGTAAGGTGAGCATCTTGAATTTTGATACGAGTAGAAATGTGTTTAGGATGGACAAGTCCAAAATGGGTCTCCAATCGGTTCCATTCCTTGGTACCAGGAATAGTCTTGAGTAAAAACCTTGACCTTGTTCGTGAGTAGGTACCTCTTGAATAGCTTTCATGCCCATGAGCTTTGAAATTTGTATTTGAGCCTCTGCCCTTTGATTGTGTGGCAGGTTCGGCATGCCTCTCATTTTTGGAAGAGTGTGAAAATGAAATCTGTAGCCTCTGTTTATAATGTCCAGGATCCATTTGTCTTTTGTGACAATATGCCAATTTTTTGAAAATAATGCCAGCTTTCCTCCCAAGGGTGCTGCCACCTGAGCCTTGCTTGGCATGCAAAGGGGAAAGTCATTGGGTTTGTTTCCTGTATTGTTGTGCACTGTCTTCACCACCTCTTGGTGCTGGAGATTGTCATTGTCTGCCTCTATATGATCCTTGAGATTGTCCTCTGCCCCTTGTGCGCCTGTATCTACCTCTTTGGGGCTTGTCCATGGCTGGAAAGGACCAGTTTTTTGAAGGCCAATTTCTGCTAAAACGTGGTGGTTGAACCTGTAGAAAAGCATTTACTGTTTGCATAGATTTAGCTTTTTCTTCCATTTTTCGTAGAATCTCCTCAGCATTAGTACCAAATAATACTTCCTTTTGTAAAGGAGCATCTAATAGTTTAGCTTTAACATGGTCAGGCAAGGTTTGTTCCCTAAGCCAGGCATGTCTACGAATGACTGATCCTGTAACAGCAGCTCTACTTGAGGCTTCTAGAGCATCATAGCCACATTGTAAGGTGTGTTTACCCACTTGTTCTGCACTATGTATCATATCCTGCAACTCCTTTAAATCTGGTTGTTCAGGTTGTGACATTTTATTCTTTAATTGTAACAGAAACTGATGATATTTAAGCATATGGAACTGACAATTTAAGGCCCTCATGGCTAGGGTGGCTGAGGTATATACCTTTTTTCCCCACCTTTCTAAGGATCTAGACTCTCTCTCAGAAGGTAATAGATTCTTAGCAGTAGAGGCCTTCATTCCCTTGGGGCCTTGAGAAATGGTTTCAGGGTCTGCATTGTGGCTTTTGTAAAGGAATTGGTGTGAGTTAGGAACTCTGTAGTACCCATCAGGCTTGACTGGGGCAGGAGGCAGGGAATCCGGGTTAAGACAAGCCTCTGAGTAGACATCATCAGGTATGTCCAAGACAGGAGGCATCGCCAGAGGTCTGTGCTGAGGTAGCAAAAGAAATTCCCTAAGGCATTTCTTGGAATCTGAGAAATCTTGGCCTTCCCAATGGAAGTGTTCCCTCAAGGTATGCAAGGTTTCCCCGAATGAAAAATCCTCTGGGGGGGATACAGAAGGAATAGACTGTTCTGCATCAGAATCTTCAAAAGGAGAGTACGAATGCTCCTCCACATCAGAATGTTCTGAAATAATGGAGCCCTGGTCAGAAGAGGGAGAATCTTCCTCCACTCTGGGTCTCTTGTCTGGAGGGGGCTGGGAACCCCTGATAAGAGTAATTAAATCATCAGCCATTTTGAGCATCTGTTTTTTAGGCATGGGGCCTGGAGATGGGCCCTGTGCAACAGGCCTCTTGGAATGCATGGCTGATTTTGACTTAGTAAAGGCCTTTATGGAAAAGGAAGAAGGTCTGAAGACACCATGGGTGGAAGTGGACCTGTCCACATTAAGAGGCTCAACACTCACACAGTGGCTTCGGTAGCTGTAGTCAAGGTGTGGGCCGAGGAACCTGCGGTCTCGGTTACAGATGACACCGCCAGAGAAGGGTCGTCGGTAGTCAGGGGCTGCGTAGGCGCCTTGCTGAGAACCGGACCACGTGTAGCCGGTTTTGGCGTGGTGTCGGTGGAGACCGCGGACCTCGCGTGTCGGTCTTTGTCCTTGCGTTTTTTGGACAAAGCAGTAGTCGTGGTCTCCGACGACATCTTATAATTAAAAGCTTTACCGAAAAAGTGCTGGGCGAACTCCGCCCGACGCTTAATAGTGCGTTTATTGAAAGTAGCACAAAAGCGACAGCCCGAGACATCGTGGTCTGGGCCTAAGCAAGGTATACAGAGGGAATGGAAATCCTTATGCGGTATTTGCTTCCCACAAGAAATACAATTGTTAACTTTGTCTGACATCGGTCTGAGGCAAGAAAAGTTTCCCCAACGGGGTACTTAGCTCGGTTTCCAAATTTTCGTAATTTCAGGAGCTGGCCGACCGGCACTTGCGAACTGCTTCTGCTTCGGGCACCACACGGCAAAAAAGACTGAAGAAAATGGCGTCGGGTGTGTCTTATATACCCCTGTCGCACTGACGTCAGGAAAGAAAGCGACAACAACCGACACCGGACCAAGACTTTGGAATTCGGCCGACCGAGGACCCACCTGACGGCAGGAGAACCCCATCTGTGATGACTGCAGCTGTATGAACATCTTGTGGTCAAGTAGGGTGGAACAGAGCTCTCCTGAGTTAGCTTTGTGGTCATTGCCATGATCATAGCATCTACCGAGCATCCTTTGAACCAGTGCATCCTGTCTGCTGGGGGATGAGAACCTTGTCAGGAGGCTTCGGGATAAGTTCCACAGTGTCCAGTTCCTTCCCCGCCAGAGATGTTGTTAGATCCATCAAGGGATCCACGGGAGGGGACATCCAAGAAGTAGATGGGCCCATGCTGAATACCTCAAGAAACACTGCTTTGTCTGGGGTCGGTTTTTGGGCAGACCACCCCCCTTCTGGCGCAGGATTTCCATGATGTCTCCAAAGGAGACATCCTGGGGGGGGGGGATCGGGGGGAACCTTCCCCTTCCTCCAAATCAGTGTCTGAGGTAACGGTCTGCAAAGGGGAGTCCAGGTGTCTCCTCTTACACGTCTGTTTGTGACGGACCTCCTCAGCATGGCTCTCTGGGGAGGGGTCACAAACATCCAGGTGCTCCCTGACTGGAGCTGCTTGAGGCATCACTGGCACGGGCTGTCCCCGAGAGGATAAAATGGTCGGAACCATACCAAATCCAGTGGGGGTCAGGGTGGAGTCTGAGGACGAGATGGTCAAGGGCCTCAATGGTGCCGAGAGAACCCTCTACACCACACTGAAGGCAGATGAAGAACGGACCTCCAAAGTAGACCCCAATGCAGCCATTCCCCTCTGATCCAACAGGGGAGTCAGAGCCGAGATACTGAGGGAGGCACTACGGTCCAACCCATTCGGAGCAGACAGCTCCCCCTCACATCAGACACCAAGAGCTGGGATCCGACAAACTCAAAGCAACAGCTGGCGTCGAGGTACAAGGTACCATTGACGCCAATACCTCAACCCCAAGGGTCCTCAGATCCAAGGGCTCTGATACCACAGATCGTAGAAGGAGAAACTGGAGAGAAAAAGGTTTGCGAGTCACCCAATCCAGAGGGAGAAGGTGCAGGCAAAACCCCCATCTGAATTTGAGTGCAGATGAATTTCTGCATTATTTTGTTCATCTCCGCTTCACTTAGGGACTGGGTGGAGCGGGAAGGAGAGGCCATGGAAACAGGTCTAGAAAGAAAGCGAGGGGAAACAGGAGACTACATTCTGACCACCTCCGGCTCAGAAGAAAATCTAGGGGAGCACAGCCGAGAAGAACCAGGCCTGGAAGTCACAATTTTGGTGGGTGGACCAGCTGGGACAGAGTAGTCAGAAGACCGCTTGGGGGGCCTATCCTTTTTGGTCTTCTCCCCTTCTCCAGACCTCTTGGCGGCAGTTTGAGTCCCTGAGGTCTGTGAAGGGGAAGATACTGATGCTGTTGAAGATCCAGTGGAGGGGATGGGAACAGCCATTCCTGATGTGGGCAAAAGGCCCTTAACTATCAGTTTGTTCCTCCTGTCCTGAAGTACTTTGGGGTTAAACCCAGAGCAGACAGGACAGGAGCTATCAAGGTGAGATGCTCTCAAGTACATGACACACTGAGTGTGGCCATCAGCAGGGGAGAGCTTATGGCCACACTCAGAACAGCGTTTAAAGCCAGATTTAGGGGCTTCAGACACTGTCCGCTAGATAAGGCTCAAGATGCACACACAAATGCTAGAGTAAAGAAAGGCAGAAAAGGGATTTTTTTTTTTTTTTTTTTTACCAACGCTAATTGTGAGGGGAGGATAGCAAAGGAGATTAGAAAAAGGAAAAACTTTAACTCACTTACGTGATTTTTGACCAAAGAACACACACCACGCTGCCAAGAGCTCAGACCACTCTGCTGACTGTATCAGCGGCAAATGAGATCTGGGGGGAGGAAGCAGACAGGGGCATTATGGGTAGGGGGAGAAGCTGACAGCTCGGATCAATGATGCTAGCTATGCGGCTGTGTCAGATCCATGCCAGATCTGAAGCCCAAAGGGTGAAGACCAAATGAAGTAAACTACTTCAGAACAATTCCTTTCCCTTATTTCCTATAGAAATTACTGCCAAGAAATGCACAACCCTCTTAAAAAAGGTGCAACATTAGCTTCCCAATGTAGTGTACCCCAAACTTCAAAACGATGCAAACCATCTGTAACTCAAGCCCTTCTGTGCATTTTTAATTACTGTATTAGCACAAGAAGAGCTCTTGAAATCTAAAAGCAAGAGCAAATCTCCAGCTTCAAGTAAAAATAACTTATGTGGCTGCTGCACAGTTCTTTTGACTGTCTTTGCTAAAACATTTGAAACCATCACACCTATTCAACTAACATCATATTCTTTACAAGCTAGTGCAACATGTTAATTACACTGTCTTAGATCTGGAAGATCTCACAAAATCTAAAAGTAAGAACTAGTTCCTAGCTTCAAGGGGAAACCGCAACTTCTGCCCTTCAGACTTCAGTCTTTCTCTCTATTTTGGAACATTTTAAATCATCATACTCATTTAACTAAAGGGCAATCTCTATACAGGCTAGAGTAACATGTTAAGTATTGATGGAGGGGTTTCAAAGTAAAAATATCAGCTAGTTTTGTGGCTGGCCTTGCTGCAGCTTAGCTGTTTGTTTAGTATGAAGTGGCTGGGTGATAAATGTTAAGAGGGGTAAGGGATGCAGTGCGACACCAAGGTACATGATACTAGAAAAAACTAAAGGACTCAATTTTCTTTGTTAAGGCCAGTATTATCAAACTTCTTTTAAATTTTCTTATACAAACAACTCTGATAACGAAGCATGAAATTCAGGTAGCTTTCATCACTATGCAAATACCACAGTATTACACACTACAGGGTGAAATAGCTGTCCATCGTTCAAAGGACAAAAAGATGCCTTAAGCTTGCAAACATGTGCTCAGTATTGATATTTATCTCCCTCTAAGTCAGTACACACTGCATATCCTGTTCTGTAGCAATGACCCGGGTACTGCCTACCAGGCCAATACAAAGATGAGTATGATCTAATGGGGGAGAAAGGGACGGTCTGCTGAAATGGCCAGATGTGGATCTTGAAGATTATTGCACACAAAAGGTCCACCGAAGAACTCTAATGTGGAACCTTCCAAAAAGTACCAAATAAATTGTTGCTGCCATTGAGTCCCAGCTCCATGAGAACTAAAGCTACTGATGGAGATGGATTTTTCAGTAGATGTGTCACCACAGACTGAACTGATCTCATCCTGTCTGGTGGGAATCTGGACAACTCCTGTACGGTGTCAAGTTGACAGCCTATGAATAGCAGTCTGTAATGGCTTTAACTAATATTGTAATTTCCAAGAACAGACACAGCTGAAGTAAGCAGTTCCTGCCCTCATGGTGGAAACAAAGAGGCAATCATCCAGACATGGGAATATAATAATTCTAAGCAGTCTCACATGAACCACTTCCACTATCATGTATATGGTGAACACCTGAGGTCAAATGGCAGAGTACTCGTAATGGCAGATTCCCAACCAGATGCACAGGAATTTCATGGAGGCTTTAGTTGTCTTTTTGTGCAAATAAGCATCCTGGAAGTCCAGAGGGCACATTCAATCTCCCCTGGAAGACACCTTGGCTCTCTTTAAAAATGTACTTAAACCATTGAGATCAACTAATGGCCAGAGCTTCTTAACAGTTTTGGACACTAAAAATAATCTGGAATAAACTCTGGACCCTTTGTGACTGAGTGGGACCTCTTGAATAGATCTTTTGTTTTGGAGGTTTGTCAACCTCGTTTTGGCAATCTCCTTTTGTCTAGGTCGTACATATGGTAAAGGAAGGGAGAGCAGCCAGGTAAAAATTAAGGGAATTGTACAATGCCCAGAAAATATTTCTTCGATTCACCTCCTGTGTGCTGGCCACTTATGCTGGTAAATGGAAGAATAAACAATCTCTCCAGATGTGGAGAAGCAGACAAATCTTTTAGTTATGTACTTACCATAACTTTGGATGTATGGGATCCATCTCGCCTACATTCATAGCTGATGGGTTCGGAGCCGATCCGTCGGCTCCGACTCGGCCACTATACACTAGAACGAAGTCTCTCATTGGCTGGGCTACCCTTATCCCAGAATGCACCACGCCTGCTTCCCCAGATCTTGTTTGTTCGCTTTCATACATTCATACAGATACAGAACACATACCAATAACTGTAACCAACTAGAGCCCTTCCAGAGGAGAGCTTAGCAAGATCAATATTTCCTCCAAATCCAAAAGGTAGGGGGAAGGAGGGTGGGTATGTATGAATGTAGGCGAGATGGATCCCATACATCCAAAGTTATGGTAAGTACATAACTAAAAGATGTAATGGGATCCTATCTCGCCTACATTCATAACTGATGGGACAGCGTCCCTAGCACCTAAAACCCCGGGTGGCTCACTGGAACACACTCCTGAGAACTGCGGAACCAAATGAAGCTCTGTCTCGGGAAGCCACATCAACCTTGTAATGAGAAATGAAGGTGTGCGGAGAAGACCATGTAGCAGCCGCACAAATATCATCTATTGAACCTTTGGAGTGAAAAGCTACAGAGGTGGCCATAGCCCTGGTAGAATGAGCTTTGAGTGGTAAAGGCAACTCTCTGCCTGACTGGGAATAAATGAAAGAGATGCAATCCTTGATCCATTTGGCAATGGTGGTTTTGGCAACTGGTAGACCTAACCTATTCTCCGCAAAGGACACAAACAGTTGGTTAGATTTTCGTGTCTGAGTGGTCCTATCTAAGTAAAAACGTATTTGCCTGTGAACATCCAACTGGTGGAAGGTATATTCTGCTCTATTAGAAAAATTTGGAAAGAAAACTGGGAGCTCCAATGATTGCTGAATGCATAAAGGGGATGCTACCTTAGGCAAAAAGGATGGATTCAATCTAAGAGAAACTCTGTCTTTGTGAAAAATCAAATAAGGAGGGGAAGAACAGAGAGCCTGAAGCTCTGAAACCCGCTTAGCAGAAGTTATTGCCACTAGAAAGGCAGTTTTCCACGACAGAAATTTTATATCACAAGTGGCTGCCGGCTCAAAAGGACGGGCAGTTAAAGAGGCCAGAACCAAATTTAAGTCCCAAGGGGGCACAGAATGAGCCATAGGAGGCCTGAGGAGCCAGGCTCCCTTAAGAAAGGACTTGCAAAGTCTGTTAGCCATTAATGAAGGCTCTATAGCAACATGAAAATTAGATATAGCCGCCAGTTGAACTTTAATTGTGGAGACTGAAGAGCCTGAATGAAACAATGAAGCTAGAAATTCCAAGACCTGCGGAACTGGGGCCGTAAAAGGATCAATGCCTCGCTGCTGGGCCCAACAAACAAACCTTTTCCATTTGCTGGAATACAGCTTAATGGTGGACGGCTTGTGGGAAGAGGACAAGATGTGCATAACTTCTGAAGAAAGAGAGAGATCTCTAACTAAGGATGGAAGTGGAGTAACCAAGCAGCCAGTTGCAGCGACCGGAGGGACGGATGAGAGTGTCCCGACTGATGAGACAACAGGTCCGGCACTGGGTCCAGAATCCAGGGGCCCTGTACCGCATACTTCTGAAGGAATGGGAACCAAACCTGACGGGGCCAATGTGGGGCGACCAAAATCATGTGGCACCCGACATGAAGAGCCTTCTGAATCACCCACAGGAGAAGGGGAATCGGGGGGAAGGCATAAAGCAGACCGGGGGGCCAATTGTGGGCTAGAGCGTCCCTGGGAGACTGCCCCTGAGAGGGAGTCAGAGTGAAGAACTCTGTGCACTTCGCATTGTTGGGGCTGGCGAACAAGTCGCAACAAGGGAGACCCCATTTGGCGAAGATCTGTGCAGCCACTCTGTTGTTGAGGGACCACTCGTGGGGCAACAGGAGAGTCCTGCTGAGCCTGTCTGCAATCACATTGGCTTTTCCCGGAATGTGAGTGACTACTAAGAAACGTCGAGAGGCTATGGCCCAGCGCCATACTCTCATGGCCTCCCTGCAAAGGGGGTAGGACCTGGTTCCGCCCTGCTTGTTTATGTGCCAAACTACCGACATGTTGTCGGATAGAATCGCAATAGTACCTTGGGGAAGAGCATGATGAAGTGCTTGTAAAACCAGAAGCACCGCTCTCATTTCCAGGATATTGATGTGAAGATGCGCTTCGCAATCCTGCCAAGTGCCTTGGACAGACCTGTCCAGATAATGACCCCCCCACCCTATCTGGGAGGCGTCCGTGGTCACTGTGGCAACAGGGGGCTGAAGGGCGAAAGGACGCCCCCGGTCCAGGTTGGACTGACACAGCCACCAACGGAGGTCCCGACGACAACTGTCCGTAATCAGAACCAGGTGGTTCAGGGGAAGTTCTTGGTACGACCATTGAACCGATAACAGCCATTGCAACACCCGCATGTGCAGCCTGGCTAACGGTACTAAGAGGATAGTTGCAGCCATCGAGCCCAATAACTGAAGAATCTGTCTGGCAGGAACTCGAGATTTGGGTAACAAATTTAGAACCTGTGATTGTAGAACCTGAATTCTTTCTGATGGCAAAAATGCCCGCATCCTTTTTGTGTCTAACTCTGCGCCTATAAAGGAGATACGCTGAGATGGCCGCAGCACAGATTTTTTCCAATTGAAAAAGATTCCCAGCGAGAGACTCAAAGTTACTGTGGCCATCAGCGCACGAATCAGAAGATGCTTGGAGGTGGCAGTGAGGAGCCAGTCGTCGAGACAGGGAAACACTTCGAATCCTAGACTTCTCAGGTGAGCTGTCACCACTGCCAGACACTTGGTAAACACCCTGGGGGCTGTGGTGAGACCAAAGGGCAGTGCACGAAACTGAAAATGACTGGTTCCTAGGCGGAAGCGTAAATGACTCCTGGACTCTTGACGTACCAAAATGTGATAGTAAGCGTCCTTGAGGTCTATGGAGCACATCCAGACATCCTTCTCCAATAACGGGAGAATGGACTGAAGGGTGACCATCCGGAACTTGGACTTCTTCACAAAACGATTTAATGAGCTTAGGTCCAAAATGGGCCTTACGTCCCCTGTCTTTTTTGGCACCAAAAATAATCTTGAGTAAGTTCCTGATCCGATCTGGTCGGCGGGGACGGGCTGGATGACCCCTTTGCTTAGCAGCTTTGAAACTTCTACGGCTGCTAGATCCCGTTGACTGGGTGACACGTCCGGGATTCTCCTTGTGGGAAGAGGGGGCTTGAAAAAGGGGACGAGGTAGCCTCGTTACACGCGGCACCCACTGATCCTTGGTTATAAATTCCCAAGCCTGTGGGTGTTTCGCAAAACGACCCCCGACTGGCTCAGGAGAGGCACAGCCGGGCAACATCCTAGGGATGTTGAGGGTAGGAGGAACCACGAAAGGAGTCGTGGTCTCCAGAGTTACGGGGGCCTCTGCCACCTCTAGAGCGGCGTCTTCCTGAATCCCCCCCCCTGCCACTGGAGGGGGGATCACTCGGTGGAGTAGAGAAGAACTTTTGGGATTTCCTGAACCACATTTTCCCTCCTCTCTGGGCCTTGGGATAAGGTCTAGAGGGAGCGGAAAAACGGGCCCCAATGGCAGTCAAGGTCTTGCCCTCCTGCTCGCACCGAGTAAGTGTGTCCTTCACCTTGGGTCCAAACAAAGAAGACCCATCAAAGGGGGCGTCAGCGAAGGAAGACTTAAAGGCCTCCATGAGTGGACACAAGCGTAACCAGGCTTGTCTCCTAAGAGCCACTCCTGTGCCCACTGCTCTACTTGCCCCTTCGGCTGAATAGGAAATGAGCCTCATGGACGAGTTGACAATAGAAGATAGGGTAGTCATCTGGGCGCCTACGGTCTGTGCTAACACCTCAGGAAGATTACCCGCAAGACACTCTCCTAACTCCTTGAAGAGGTCCCTTTGGAGTCTTGTAAAATGACAGAGATAGTTCAGCGACCGCAGGGTAAAGGTCGCTGAAGAAAGGGTACGCTTCCCGTACCTATCCATGCTCCTAGAATCCTTATTAGGAGGATGAATAGACGTTGAAGCCTCTGCCACGTCTTGCTGAGTGGCAGATGCCACCACCATAGCATCAACTGCAACACCCTTAGTGAGGAATTCCTTCTGGGGAGGGGCTGAAAGAAACTTATTAGGCCTGGCAGGCACCGGTTCCACTGTATCAGGATGTTCCCACACCCTCCCAGAGATTAGATCTAATAACTCGTCGAAGGGTGGAGACACCCAGGAGGAGGAGGGCTGGGCCCCAAAGGCCTTGAGGAAGACTGACTCCTCAGCGGTAGGGGCTGTGGATTGCCAATCGCCTTTGTCTCAAGATCTCAAGGATATCCGAGAAGGAGACGTCATCCAAGGACGATTTAGGGGACCCCTCCGCATCATCGAGGTCAGTATCTGAAGTGACGGATTCATCTTGGGAATCAACGTGCTTCCTCTTACACAGTTTCTTCCTTGGGGGTTCATCTGAAGCAGATTCAGAAGGACCCCCCGGAAGAAGGGAACCCTCTAAGGGGGTATCCTCAGGCCCCGGGGCCCCACTGTCGTGGGAAAGAATGTCTCCAGAGGCACCAGTACCCAAAACTTGGGACGGTGGGGTAGAAACCTGCTGAACCGGCAAGGTCATGGCCAGCGCACTCCTCATGGCCTCAAAAGCAGGACCTCCAGACTCTGTAGAGGGCACTTGCTGAGAGACCACAGCGGTACCAGGAATACCTGCGGCCGATGCTCCGAGGGGAAGACTGGGCATCGAAGACGCGAGCTCCACAGTGTTGCCCTCAGCCCCCGCCGAAGACCCAGTACCAAACCCAGACACCGAGGACAGGGTAGGAATGAAGGTCGGAGCAGAGAAACTCCGAGGGGGTCCCTGCTCTGACTGGACGATTCCACTGCGTTCTACCCGCACCGACTCCAACGGCTCCAAGGGGGTCGGAGGAGGAATCAAATGCACGGAATGTGGAATCGGCTCCGAAGCCGAGTTGGCTGGAGCCGAGATCATTTTAGTAAAAACTGGGGACTGGAACAGCCTCTGGATAACCCTATCCAAATCCGAATCCGACAACCTAGAGGATTTGGAGGAAATAGACTGGGGCCGAGAAGACTTCTGCCTCGCTCCGATAAAGCAGGGGATCGGCTCCGAAAGGGTTCCAGCACTATCGGAGCCGAGACCGGAACCGTTTGTAACAGTGTCGGCGCCGAAGGAGGCTCCGGGGCCGAGGGGGAAGAGTCTGAGCTGCACACCTCCAACGGCTCCGAGACCAAAGGAGCCAAAGTAGGTGATTGGCCTCTCGATGCACTAACCTGCGGCTCCGACACCAATGGAGCCGAGGGAAGAAGCACCGAGGCAGACCCTTCAGCCATCGGCTCCGAAGCCATTGGAGCCGAGGAAGAAGTCGATCCATGTTTCTTAGCTGTCGGGTCCGACGGACTGGTCAAAGCCGACGATCTATGCTTCTTGGGTGTCGCGCCCGACGGACTGGTCGGAGCCGACGATCTCTTCTTTTTAGAAGCTGGAAATGAAGCTAATGCTTCCTCAAATGAAGGCTTAATCAGACCCCTAAGTATCAGCTTGTTTTTTCTTTCCTGGAGAACCCTGGAAGAAAAAGTGTGACACACACTACAAGTATCCTGTAGATGTTTAGCATGGCTGTCTGTAATAGACATTTTATAATTACATTTTGCACACTTTTTAAACCCTGATTTCTGCTCCTTAGACATTTTTGAGCACGATGAAAAAAGTACAGTTTTGTACCTACCATAAATGTAGATGTCCGAATAGGAATGCATCTGCAGTCCTTACAAATGGGTTGTCCTGTCGTCAGGCAGCCCTTCGGTCGGCCGGATTCCAAAGTCTGGGTCTGGCCTCGGCTGGTGTCGCACTTCACCCGACGTCATAGCGGCAGCTCTTCGGGTATAAAGGCATCAGCCGACGCCATTTTCCTCAGTGTTTCTTGCCCCAGATGCCAGTTGCCCTCTTGGATAGCTAAATTTTGGATAAATGCCAATGTTTCCAAATAGTAGAAGGCAAACACAAAAATAAGCATGTATGTACATATATACAAACAAATACACCATAAGAGATCCCCCCCCAGCTAGCTATTAGATGGGCAAATACCCTAGGAATACCTCAGAGGGGAAGGAGGGTGGGTAATCCTGACTGCAGATGTATTCCTATTCGGACATCTACATTTATGGTAGGTACAAAACTGTACAATGTCCTTCAAGGATGCATCTGCAGTCCTTACAAATGGGTAGAATACCATAGCCAAACTAGGGGAGGAGGAAGAAGAAATTATGGTGTAGTTAGGATCCCTTGCAAAACAGCAGTGGCAAACCCTGCTCGGGATCTAGAGTATAAAGGTAAGTTGTAATGCTTGGCAAATGTATGCACGGAGGTCCAAGTAGCAGCCTCTATAATGTCCTTGGTAGCCACTCCTCGTAAGAAAGCTGTGGTAGTGGCTGTAGCCCTTGTAGAATGAGGCCTTATGTTCTGTGGAGTTTGCTTTCCATGGTAGGAGTAGCAGAATCTGATGCAATTTCCTATCCACTTGGAGATTGTCTGTTTTGAAATTGCTTTTCCTTCCCTTCCTGTTGCATATGCTACCAGAAGCTGGTCAGTTTTTCTATTGCCCTTGGTTCTGTCCAGGTAGTAGCGTAACTGTCTATGTACATCCAAAGTATGCAGCAGTCTTTCCCCTGTTCTGTGGATTGGGGAAGAATGTAGGTAGGTGGATAGCCTGGTTTAAAGACACTCTGGATACCACCTTAGGCATAAATGTAGGATTTGTTCTCATGGACACACTGTCTTGATGGAAGATTAGGAAGGGTTGTACTGTCATTAAAGCCTGTAGCTCAGAAACCCTTCTTGCTGAGGTAATTGCCAGCAGGAAAGCAGTTTTCCAGGATAGGTGTTGAAGTTCTGCTGTTGCTGCTTGTTCGAAAGGGGGGAGTGTCAATTTTTCTAACACAAAATTCAAGTCCCATGCTGGCAATGGTGGTTTCCTAGGAGGTTTTACATTTTTAATTCCTCTCAGAAACTGCCTGAGTAGAGGATGCGAGAAGACAGGGGGATCGAAGCTGTATTCTGCAGAAATAGCTGATGCATGTATCTTGATGGAGGAATAGGACAGGCCTGTATGGAAAAGCTCTGCCAAATATTCCAGGATGTTGGCTATGTCTACCTTTGACACATCTTTTCCCCTTTCAGTACTCCAAATGAGAAATCTTTTCCATTTCCCTGCATAGTTCCTTCTTGTTGAAGGTCTGCGGACCTCAAGGATAATGTCTTTAACCCTTTGGGATAAATCTGGGTTAGTTGCTCTTATGTAATGTTCCAGGCAGTCAGCTGCAGAGTTTTGAGGTTTGGATGCAGGGTGTTGTAGCCGCTCTGAGTTAACAGCAATGGAATCAGGGGTAGTGTCCACATTTGTCCCCGAGACATGCTCCTCAGTAATGGGTACCAATGTTGTCTTGGCCAGTCTGGAGCTATCAGAATGATCCTTGGATGTTCCTCTTTGATTTTCAATAGCACCTTGTGCATCAAAGGAAGAGGTGGGAATGCATATGCTGTCAGGCTTTCCCAACTGAAGGATAGAGAGTCCACCTTCCAAGCAAGTGGGTGGTACGTCCTTGTGCAGAATTTCATGAGCTGGTGATTGAGTGGGGATGCGAACAGGTCTATTTGTGGTAGTCCCCATTTCCTTGTGATGGCCTTGAAGATGTCCAGGTGTAGCATCCATTCGTGAGCATCCGAGGTAGTTCTGCTTGATATATCTGCTAGGATGTTTTCTTTTCCCGGTACAAAAATTGCTTGTAACTGAATGTTGTTGCTCAGAGCCATATTCCATAGGTCCAGTGCCATGCGGCATAGAGGGTATGAATGAGTGCCTCCCTGTTTGTTGATGTACCACATGACTGTGGTGTTGTCTGTCCTTATCATCAACTGCCCTTCTTGGAGGAATGGTCTGAAATTCTGGATTGCCAGTTTTACTGCCAGCATTTCTTTTTGATTTATGTGCAGGTGCAGCTGATCTTGAGTCCATAAGCCTTGTATGCACTTGTCCAGCATGTGGGCCCCCCAACCAAGGTCTGAGGCGTTGTGATGGTTTGGCTTGGTTGAATGCTGTGGAAGGGCAAACCTGGGTTTGACCGACATGCCTGAGCCCACCATAGGAACTCTTGTTTCAGGCATGGGATTAGTGGTATTTCGGTTTCTAGGCTGTGCCTGTGTTGAGACCATAAATTCTTCAGGTACCACTGTAGCTTTCTCATATGTAGTCTGGCATGAGGGACTAGGATTATGCAGGATGCCATGAAGCCCAAGTCCTGCAGTACTTTCCTTGCTGTTAGTTGGTTCTGCTTTGTTAATGCCAAGAAGTAGAGAGGAAGTTGTTCTTGTTTTTCTGCAGTTAGGAATGCCATCTGTTTTATTGTGTCCAATTCTGCACCTAAGAAGGTTATTCTTTGGGATGGTATCAGTCTTGATTTTTTTATATTGACTGTATATCCCAGGGCTTGCAGTAAGTAAATGACTCTTTGTAAGTCTTCTGTTAGCTTGTTTCTGTTGTCCGCTTGTATCAGGCAGTCGTCCAGGTATGGATATATTTGGATTCCCTGAAGCCTGCAGTGAGCGATTACTGATGCCAGGCATTTCGTGAACACTCTGGGCGCAGTAGATAAGCCAAAGGGCAATGCTGAGAATTGATAATGCTCTGATCCTGCAAGAAATCTGAGGTATCTTCTGCAATTTGGTCGTATGGGGACGTGCAGGTATGCCTCCTTGAGATCTAGAGTCACCAGCCAAGACTCCTTGCCCAACATGGGAAGAAGTTGCTGTAGGGTCAGCATTTTGAATTTTGGAACAATGATGAATGTGTTTAAAGCGGACAGGTCGAGAATAGGCCTCCAATTTTTCTCTTTTCTTGGTACCAGGAAGAGTCTGGAGTAAAATCCCTTTCCTTGTTCCATAGATGGTACCCTTTCCACAGCTCTCATTTTTGCTAATTGAGCTATTTGTTTTAGAGCTTCTGTCTTTTGATTTGGTGGTAAGTTTGGCATTCCTCTTTTCCTGGTAAAGTATGGAAATGAAACCTGTAGCCTTGGTCTATAGTTTGCAAAATCCACTTGTCTCTTGTGATGCAGTGCCAGTTTTTGAAAATAAGGCTAACTTTCCGCCTAAGGGTGCTGCTATTTGTTCCTGGTAGGCGGTGCCAGAGCCAAGTCACTGTGATTGTCCTGTTGCAGTGGTAGTAGTTGTGTCTGTGCCTCGCTGGTTGTTACCTTGCCACTGGCGCCCCTGTAGGCACCTCCTCTGGATTGGTTTCTGCCTCTTGAACGCCTATTCCTGCCTCTCTGTGTTTTAGAGGAGTCTGGAAAGGACCAATTTTGGAAGGCCAGTTCCTGCTAAACCTTGGAGGCTGAACCTGTAAGAAATCTTTCACTGTTTGTACAGATTTTGCCTTCTCTTCCATTTTCTTCAGTACCTGCTGAGCAGGAGAACCAAATAAATTGACCTTATCCATAGGAGCATCTAATAGTTTTGCTTTAACATGATCCGCAAGACCTGTTCTTTCAACCATGCATGCCTTCTGATAACTGTGCCAGTCATGGCTGATCTAAAGGAAGCCTCCAGTGCATCATAGCCACATTTTAAAGAATGGTTACTAACCTGCTGAATGTTATGCACCATTTCTAGAACATATTTCTTATCTAAAGAGTCATCAGAGGACAGTTTCTTAGTTAACTGATCAAGCATATACTCCTGGTATTGGATCATATGAAACTGACAGTTCAATGCCCTAGCTGAGAGAGTAGCAGAGGTGTATACTTTTTTACCCCATCTCTAAGGACCTGGATTCCCTTTCAGAGGGAGGGATTTTAACTGAGGTCGGCTACTGCTTTAGGCCCCTGGGAGATAGTCTCGATCTGCAAAAGGAGCCTTGTATAAATGGTGATGTGTGTCCGGGACCCTGTAGAACCTATCGGGCTTAGCAGGGGCTGGAGGCAAAGTATCAGGAGCAGTGCAAGCATCATTAAATGCATCATCTACAACAGAAAGAACTGGAGGTATAGCTAAAGGCCTATGTTGTGGTAAATGCAAAAAAGTCCTAAGCCTTTTCCTTGAATCTGAGAAATCTTGCCCCTGCCATTGAAATTGCTCCCTCATGGCATGTAAGGTTTCCCAAAGGAAAATTCCTCTGGTGGAGAGGCAGAAGGAATCGATTCCTCAGCATCGGAGTCTTCATAAGGAGAAAAAGGAGCCTCTGGATGGTCTGTATTGTCTGAATCATCAGAAGAATCATCTGAGGACACTGGCTCAGGGAGCTCTGCTCTAGGTCTCTTTTCTGGAGGAGGTTGAGAGGCCCTGTCTGGATGAGGTTGGGATCCCCTTATTAAAGAGATGAGATCCTCTGCCAGAGTAAGCATTTGGGAACTGGAGCTGGGCCTGTGAGAGGGGGGCTTAACAGGCACAGACTTAGAAGTTTTGGCTGCTTTAGCCCTGGCAAAGGCCTTTATGGACATGGCTGCAGGAGGCCTAGCAGCACCACGTGCAGGGGTTGAAACATCCAAGGGGATGGTGTCCGATAATTCTTGTGAAACCACAGTAGCAGGTTGAATTTCAGAGGCCGATTCAACCAGGTTAGAAGGGGCCTCGGTAGTAGTCATGGATTCGGCTGAAGTTAGAACCGCTTGCTCGGTTTCGGCCGAAACCGAGACACTCCGCGGACCGCGAGTGTCGGTCCTTTTCTTTGCGTTTCTTAGCAACTTGTGAAGTCGGAGGATCCGACGGCATAATGTACGCGAAATCTGAGCCGAAAAACTGTTCAGCAAACTCCGACCGACGTCTAAGCGTCCGTCGGTTGAAAGAAGCACAGGCTAAACAAGCTGCTACGGCGTGGTCTGGGCCTAAACAAGGTAAGCAGTAAGAGTGGAAATCTTTATGAGGTATTTGTTTCCCACAAGTTAAACAGTTATTCACTTTTTCTGACATCGGCTGAGGCAAGAAAGAGTCCCCAACGGGGTACTTAGCTTTTTAGAAGTCTTCGAAGTAGTATTCGGTAGTAGTAATCTCTGGATCTGACCGACCGGCACTTGTGAACAGCTTCTGCTTCGGGCGCCACGCGGCAAGAAAGACTAAGGAAAATGGCGTCGGCTGATGCCTTTATACCCGAAGAGCTGCCGCTATGACATCGGGTGAAGTGCAACACCAGCCGAGGCCAGACCCAGACTTTGGAATCCGGCCGACCGAAGGGCTGCCTGACGACAGGACAACCCATTTGTAAGGACTGCAGATGCATCCTTGAAGGACATCAGGTAACAGTTAGCTAGAATACACAGGTAAACTAATATATGGGCTAAAGCCCTCTAACTTAAACGGGCTTAGCCCGATACAACAGGTGAAAATACACAGAAGTAAGGTAATATGTGGGCTAAAGCCCTCTAACTTAAACGGGCTTAGCCCGAAAACTATTTCAGTCACACAACAAGAAAAAATATAAACACACAATAAGGGCAAAGGCCCTCTAACGGGCCTTGCCCAGTACACTAGAAGCGCGAAAAAAAATAAAATCTAAATTTATACAAAACTGACCACAAACGCTCACAAAGCTGTTAAAACAGCTGTTTGTTTGAAAACTGGCAGAAACCCTAGCCAAAAAGACCAAAAAGGTCAAGAAAATACACTTAGCTCCAGCCAAGTCGAGACCACGTCCAGCTTGAAAAGCGGCAAACGAGATCTGGGGAAGCAGGCGTGGTGCATTCTGGGATAAGGGGTAGCCCAGCCAATGAGAGACTTTGTTCTAGTGTATAGTGGCAGAGTTGGAGCCGACGGATCGGCACCGAACCCATCAGTTATGAATGTAGGCGAGATAGGATCCCATTACATCCTCAAGATATTGTTGATTCCAAGGCTAACAGCCATAGAAACCCTGGTTTTGTGGTATGCTTCTACCTTAGCCCCTAGGGAGACGTGATGGAATTCCCAATTTCCAGGAGTGTTACTATCATACTGTTGACTATACAGCTGGTGTTGGGATTTTCAGTACCACAAGTTCTTTGCCCCCTTCTGTTTCATGGCAATAGACTGCTGTACAGCAGGGAACTCCACCCCAACAGTAGAGTGTTCTTCCCCCTCTTGTTTAATTTTCAGCAACTTCTTCACCTTTGGTGCAAAAAGTGAGGAATCATTAAAAAGACATTGGTGAAGGATGGCCTAAAGCTTTGTGCAAAATCACAATCTAAGCCAGGTAGCCAGGCCCATCTGCTCTTGTTGGCCAATCCACAACATTATGTATCAGCCTCATAAAAGCATAGTGAAGCTTTGCACTGTTGCCAAATGCAATAACTACATAGATCATTGTTAGGTAACATTTTTAACATGCAAGCACACTAGGTAAGTCAGTGTTCTTACAGCAGAAAAGTATCCAAAGTGAAAGCATGCTTTCCCATGCAATTCATCACCTAAGAATTCTTACCTGCAGGAGGAATCACTGAGCCCACTTCAGAAGGTTCCCTTTTGTGGCAGTTACTACCATGACAGATTCTGAAAGAAAAATTCTTACCTGCAGGATAAATCACTGAGCTCATCTCAGAAGGTTCCCTTTTGTAGCAGCTACTACATTGAAATTTTCAGCAAAAAGAACCTTACTCAAAAGCTGGTCTGTCCTTGTGAGGCCAAAGGAGCTTGTCTGGTTTCCTCAGAATAGGCTATACCACATCAAGTTCTCACCAAGCCCTCTCCACAATTAGATCAATCATGGAATCCATGGGTGGGACCACCCAAGACATGGGTGGAACGGATCAAAAAGCATGCCTGAATGACCTCTGCTTAGAGGTAGGAGGGAGAGGTCGATGGGTCAGCATCTCCTCTGACTCCGCAATTTCAGGATTTCATTAATTCTAGGGGTCTTCTGTAGGGAACTGTACAGAGCCTTTCCCTTAGTCAAGATCCACGTCATTGGTGGAGGATTCTGATGGAGTGACAAAGTGCTACCTCTTACACTTTGTCTTCCTCAGAACATTCAAGCGTGGACTCAACAGTGTTCAAAAGAGGGATCTTCATATGGACACAGAATATATGGCAATCTTTTTATCAGTCCCTATTGGGACACAGATGAGAAAATAAAGGTTCCAAATGCAGAGATATCACAGGGTGGAAATTACTTTTATTCTGTTATCAGGAAAGTCAGACAAGATTTGGCAAAATCTCTTTGCAGTGGAGACCTGGGGAAAAAGCTCCACAGATTTTTACACAAACCAAGATAACACTTGGTATGACAGTGCACAAATGGTATGCAGGTATTTACAGAGTACATAACATTTAAACAGTGTGCACATATTTACAGAGTACATGATATTTAAGTAGTGTCTTATCTATTTACAATGCATATCACAACCAAAAAGTATCAGATATTTTATATACAAGGTGATCTTATGAGTAAGTCAACAGTAGTGCAGATTCTTTTCTTTTTCATGGTGTAAGCAAGGAAAACAGCATCCGGAGTATAAAACATGCATTTTTGTGAAAAAGAAAAAGTGATGACAGACCTCTTAGAGACAATATTGTAGTAGTTAGTATTTACAGTTCAATCTTTTGAGAAAGAGAGAGAAGACGGGAGGAGTTATGGTTTTTACTTGCTACGGAAAAATTCAGAGTTGTCCTGGAAAAGTTCAGAGTTCTCCAAAAATAGATTCAGGGGGAACTGAGAGAGAGAGAAAAAGAGAAGGAAGTGAAAGAAAATAAGATTCCCTTGCTGTGCAACTTTACCTATTAAAAGTGTAGATTGCCTTGTTGACGAGACTGACTACAGAATCTTGGCAAGTACTGTATATCAGCGGGTTGGAGAGTAAGAGGCAAGTGATCTGGAAGAAGTGCAACAAGAGTGTATGCAGAAAGGAGAGTGAGAAGGAGTGCATGTGAAAGAGGTAGTACTGACAGTGAAGGCAAGAGGAGACTGAGGAGAAGGCATGTAGTGGAATTCGAGAGAGGAAGAGAGGTAGTACTAATAAGAGAGTAGAGTGGGTGTTCGTGGGGGGAAGAGAGAGTCTCCCAAGAGTCTGTCAACCAAGGAGGTTATCTTGGAATGGTTTCTTTTAGCTCAGACCATCGAAGGTGACTGGCACTGAATCTCCAGGGTTTGACTCCCAAGCCAGGAGGGATGACAGTGCTGGCCACGAATGCTATACCTTAGTGCTGAAGATAGTTTCAGCACCGAAGGCTTGAATACCAATAATATCAACACCAAAAATGTCACTATAGGGAGTCGTGCTAACAAAGGGCTACAGCCATCGACATCAATGACTTCCTGCGTAAATACCCTTGACCCTGAAAGAGTTGACACTGAGATTCATCAATACCACTGTACCAGCTCTGATGGAAGAATAACTAGGGCAATGCTTGGCACCAACACATGGTTCTAAAAAAGGGCCTGGTGTAAGCATAATGAGGTGGTGAGAAAAGGTCAGTCTCTAGCTGCCCTTATAACAGAAGGCAAAGAGAGGTTCTAAATCCATCAAGATATCTCCCAGTCTCAGGACAAGATACCATGTCTTTTCCTTGGGATAGGCTCCGTTTCAACAGAAACATCGGTGCAATACGATACCTGTTGGAGAAATCTGAGTAATTTTCTGACTGAGATAAACAAATTTAATCAGAGAAAAACCTTTCCTACTAACTCTGACAGAAGACTTGCCTACATCCTTCTGTTTGTCCTCTTTTGGGCATCTTCTCTTCTCTCATGTATTCTCACTGACACTCAGTTGGTATAAACTCATTCAACATACACTTATTCCCTCTTTCTTGTAAAGCTCAGCGTCCAAATGTCTTCACATGCCCAACAGAGATGATCCACTCACAAGCATATAACACGCAGGTCCATCTGTGTCCTGGAGGTAACTCATGCTCACCATTCCCACTTAGGAAATCCCAAGGCCTTGCCCATATTACACCACTTAGGAAAATCTTAAGACAACAGTAACATATTTATCAAAGTAAGCTCTTCACAAAATACAAAGGCTGCAGCTTGAGCAAGGCCCCTGGCCCATATTCTGGTAGTTGTACGTCTTTCTCACTTCTCTCTCATCAATTCCTCTCCACCCAAGCAAGTACTGTAATTCTAATGGGTTAGACCACCTCCCTACTGCAGGATGGGCTAAGCTAGCATCCTTACTGGCCATTCCAGTGTACAGGTAATTAATTAGTCAATCCAGGGTCATGTGGGCCACAGACAGGGTTATACTCTTCTGTGTTACTGAGTCACACAGACTAACAGAGTGAGAATTTTCAACTATAGCCTGAGGCAAAGAAAACAGTAAAACAACTGTATACAAATGTACAATATTTACCTCCATCAACAGAAAAAAATTAAAAGTAAGGAAGAGCTGAAAGTTTTCAAGTATCAGATCCATTAAGAAAGACTAGAAACTGACTAGGGGAAAGCAAATCTGAAGAATATAAGCCCTAATGTGGCAAAAGCAAATGCCTCCTTACCCATCCTGTCCAATGCTTTAGACCTGTTAAAGAGGTAGTATGACAGAAAACAGCTATGGTCTCTGGGATCTGTGCTCGGCAGCAGAGATAAAGGAAAAGCATGCACTACAATGTGACGGCAGCTCACACCACTCAGGTGAGGGCTTGCAGAGAGCAGCTGCCGTCTTCAAACCAAAGGAAATGACAGCTAGATGCTTCCAAGCTGCATCTAGTGCCCTTTAGCACTGTCTGTACAGGCAGAAGATCCAAGGTGCTCCCTCCATGCTCTCCTTTCCTAGTTACATACTTAACATTTTCTCACATGAAAGTGAGAGGGATACAAGCCAGTCCATTGGGAACTTCATAACCCCTAGCTTTTCTGCAGCAGGGGATATTCAGAGGCAAAAACAGGATGTGGTGGTCTCACACTACTTATGTGTCTTAGAGAGAAGGTCCTCTGGTTTCTTAGGTCTCTTCCCAGGCCACAGGGTGAGTCCATTCCCCTCCATCTGATTCTTGGATGTGTAGGCCCAGGCTTAGCAGATGAGAAAGGATTTGACTTTGTGACACTTGAGCACTGAAGGTCAGAAGACAAGGCACCAGCATCTAGTGACAGCAGAAGTGTACACAGAGCTTGGAGTCAGCATGAGTTTATGTTCCCAAAGGGTGTGCTCACCCTAGGTCACAGAGCTCTTCTCACCGCTGTCTCCCAAAGGCCTCTGTGCAGAATGACACTACCAATCACTTATCAAGGGTATTGAGGGCCTGTTCACAAGGGCAAACCAGCCCAGTGTCAGTTCCAGCTGTCTTATCATGCAATACTTACATCCAGAGATGCCACCCCACATCCAGAGATGCCACCCCACCCCAAGAGGGACATCAGGCGTGCAGCTCTAGTAGGGCTTTTATTATCCTCAGAAGTAAAGGAAAAGTACAACTTAGACACTTCACTAAAGAAGGGATCATATGACAAACAAGTCCATCTTGGGGACAGATTAACCTCATGGAGGATAAGATCAATGTCTGAGCTTTGCATTCTTTGTCTTTTTAAAGTGCTCCAACAGCAGCCTGGAATTAACTTAGGAGATATTCTGTGCTGGGAATTCTATATTATTTCCTGGTAACAAATGGAGATTTCTCTCTAACATTTCTGGGTGGCCATGTTGAAATGCTGGCATTTACAACAGTGGTTTACCCCGTGCTCCTTCACAGAGACAACAGGCAATGCCACTGCAGTTTTTGAATCATGGCCTGGTAGCCACAGGAGCAGTTTCATGGTTGAATAGCTACAGGGCAGACAGCTGCCTTGTATTTTGCCAGTACACAAAGGGATTTTCCATGATAAAAAAAAAGATGTGAATTATGCAAGGATAACAGGTAATGGAATAAATAGTACTAAGAAGCACACAAAGAAATGCGGTAGTTGCAACCAATGTCAGGTGATAAATGAAGAGAAAGGGACTATTTTGAATAATGTCAACAAAACTAGGATAAGATTTAAACAAGGTAATTGTAATTCTAAATGTGTTATATATTTGGCAAAATGTTTGATATGTCCTGGATACTATATAGGGAAGACTGAAAGAAATTTCAAAAAAACGCATTTATGCTCACCTATATAGTATCAAGAGAAACGATGTAAATAATGCCCTATATATATAGGCATATAGAGAACTGTGGGGACAGGCACAGTTTCAAATTTGCCACTTTGGAAAACATCATTTCAGACCCCAGAGGGGGTAACATTAAGGCCATTTTGGTATATAAAGAATTATGGTGGCAACTATTCACTGATGCCTCAACCCCACTGGGGCTCAATGATTATACAGCTATTAACTATCAAGTAAGTAGAGCATAATAATTATTAAACATTAACATAATTGTGTCAAATGACACATAAAACATGTTTAAAGGACAGTTGTATAGTTATCTTGTTATACAGTTACACTTACTTATTACAGAAAGATTGTTACATTACTGCATTTTGTATTATTTTCTAATTATTATTTTTAACAGTTATTATGAGTTTTATTAGGGAGTGAAGTATTCATTATGTATGGGGAGAATTTGAATATTAATACAATGCATTAGTTAGCAATTATTTGGGAGCAACATTGGTAGTACTTGTTATTATCAGTTTTAGAAGTTTTAGATGTTTGCATACATTTTTATGTTCTAAGAGAATGTTTATTTAGAAGAATGTATTGCATATATGAAGTTGAGACAACACTTGAATGAATTGTTTGAATTAAATTTATGTATGTTATTTTGATGCACTTGTCACTTTAAAAATGTTTTAAATTGGCGCCAAAAGCAGTATTTAAACTGCAACAGTTTTGTATTGAGTTGTTCTGATGAAGCCCACATTCATGTGGGTGAAAGAGCTTAACAAGGGGTATTAAAAGTTGTTGGTGTGCATCTTTATAGTCAACTTAGTTGTTGGTTCGTTGGTGGTTTTTCATCTCAGGGATCCATGGACTTAGCGTTCTTACACAGTTCATTCTTCTTGTATTCAGTTGACGGAACGCCTTCTTAGTTCAGCAATTATGCAAGGAGAAGAACTGCCAAGTGGAGGGGCGAGACACGTTCGCCTCATCTGATGTGCGATATGTGGCCGGGGTGAAGACTAAAAGCAGCCAAGCTGGGGAAGACTGGAGAGGAAAATAAAGTCAAGCAAATAAGGAAGAGATTATCTTGTTTTGTAAACAAATTACTTTTTGAAGCTAGACAGGCTAAGAAAGGATCATACTTAATCCACTCACCTGGTTAACAAATATTATAGAAGTAACTAGAAATGCTGACTTATTCTTGAAAAGTAGACTGATGTGAAGTATTTCCTTCCTGCCAACTCAAGCCAGCTGACTTGGTGAGAAGAGGGCTATCTAAAGGTGCAGCACCCTCACATCCAATGAGTTCTATAAAGGATTGGGGGGTGATCTGGAAGTGATCCGTGATCAGATTTACTCTGTCCCCAGAAGGAAGGAATAGCAAAGTGGACTTGAAAGGTCAGCGGACTACCCACAGGTTATGACTGCAGCAATGTGAGATGAAGAACATTTCTTAATTATCCTGTCGTCTGTCACCAGCTCTACCTCCATCAAAACACATTTTACACATACTCTTTAGACATAACCATTTATAGTCCTGCTCTACCATCTCTGCACAACTCCTCCCACTGCTCCTTCATTCATCTCTAGTTCTAATCCCCCTTAGTATTCTTTTTTATACAACTACCTTCACTCATTTCTAGTAGTAATCCCCCTTAGTATTATTTTTACACAACTACATTATCATTTTGTCTCTGTTGCAAATAACAGTACTACTCATCCTATGATATCATTTTACAGACTAGCAGACAACAGTCCAAATTAGAATTAGCTCACCAACTAACAGCCATAACACTAAACAAGGCTACCATTTTCAAACTTTAATTGCACCATGCATCTTCAAAGACTCTGCCAGTCTCTACTACAAATACAAAACTCTTGAATAGATCAGACCCATCCAAACCTAAAAGCAAATAAAAAATTGCATCAAAAAGAACACCCCCTCCCTCCATCTTACCTTTACTCTCAGAAAGGTATCTCAAAGTAGAGACATCTAACCAAATCCAGGGACCATCAGTCACCATAAAACTAGCAAATCACCTTAGAGCCCAATACAACACCCCTTTACTCTCACTAAAAGCAAAAACTAATCATCTCATTAAACATTCCAAGTCTATGCAATAAAAACACGGAACGTCATGTACAGACATACTCCAAATATTCTAGCAATTCCCAAAACTTGGCTAAAGCCCAACATAAAAAAACAATGGAATACTTCCCCCTTGGTATATCATAAGGACAGTTGTGTAAAATTTTATCATAATGGTAGATGTCCTTGCCTTCACTGCTGCAGTATTCTTAACAGATGGGATTCCTTGCTATGGAAGCCCGAACATCCGGCCAGTCTAACAAAGACTACTTGTTGCTTTTAAAAGGTATACTGGACATCACCCAAACACTCCTTGCATAGCGCAGGGCATAAAGGTGACGTTCAAGCCTACCATAATCAGAACTGAATGCCTCAGTAGGAACACAGTCCAAGAAACCCAAGAAGTAACCTGTACATCAAGGAAAGCAAAAAGAATAGGGGGGTGGAGGGAGGAAGCGAATACTGCAGCAGTGAAGGCAAGGACATCTACTGTTAATGTAAGATTTTAAACAACTGTACTATGCCCTTACATTCACTGCTGCAGTATTCTTAACAAATGGGAAAGTGCCAAAGATCAAGAGGAAACTTGGGAGGAGTAAGGTGCAGAAGAGCCCCCTAAAAAGCCATGAAGAATGGCACTAGCAAAACCAGTCCTAGCTTTAGAGATACCATCCAACGTGTAGTGCTTGGTAAAGGTATGCACAGAAGTCCAGGTATCTGCCTCAAGAATAGAATTAGTATCTAGGCCCTTGAAAAAAGCACCTGAAGAAGCCACAGCTCTAGTAGAAAGAGCCTTAACCGAAGAAGGAAGGCTCTTGCCATGAAAAGTGTAACAAAATGAAATATTCTTAGAAATCCAAGAAGAAATAGTTTGATTGAATACAGCAAGTCCCAAAGATCTGGAATAAAAAGAAACAAATAACTGATCAGATTTTCTGACAGCCTTAGTCTTATCCAAACTTACCCAAAGTTGACTCTGCAAGTCCAAAGTATGCAGCACCGTCTCACTGTCAAATTGTGGACAGGGGAAAAATAGGCAGATTAACAGACTGATTCAGTGATAGCTCATTAACCACCTTAAGCACAGAAGGTTAGTGCGCAAGGATACCCTGTCCTCATGAAAGACCAAAACAAAAGGACAAGCCATAAGGGCTTGCAACTCAGACAACCATCTGGCAGAAGTGAGAGCTAACAAAAGAAGAGTCATCCAAGAACAATATAGCAAGGACACTGAAGCAGCAGGCTTGAAAGGAGCCAGAGTCAACTTCTCCAAAACAAAATTAACATCCCAGGTTGGAGAAACAGGCTTCTTAGAAGGAAGGAATATTAAAAGGTTCCTTTAATAAATTGTTTAATCTCAAATCTAGAAGCTAAAAGAGGAAAAATTGTTTAACCTGAAATCAGAAGCTAAAGCAGGAGTAAAAAGGCAGACAAGCAGAGAGAGCTAATAAGTGGGCTTTAACAGAAGAATAGCCCAAAACCAGCATTGAGCAACTCGCACAAATAAGAGAACCAAAGGAACATCCACAGTAAGTGGGTCCAGGTTAAGAGAGAGACATAATTATATGTCATTTGTGAATATCAACATGATTTATATAAGATGCTTGTGTTACAAATGTATTAGAACTGTATGTCGTGTGTATATCAAACTGATATTTATAGATGTGTATGTCAAAAAAGTATTTGTAAAGTGCTTGAGTTTGGACTGTATCCACAGTGTGCCTACTGCAGAGAAGGGAAATGTACATGCACTACTGTAACTGTTTAAATGTATATGTTTTAACAGAGGAAAAGTACAGTTTTGTACCTACCACAAATGTAGATGTCCGAGAGGTATGCATCTGCAGTCCTAACATATGGGTTGTCCTGCCTCAGGCAGCCCTTCGGTCGGCCGGATTCCAAAGTCTGGGTCTGGCCTCGGCTGATGTCGCACTTCACCCGACGTCATAGCTGCTGTCAATTGGGTATAAAGGCATCAGCCGACGCCATTTTCCTCAGTGTTTCTTGCACCAGATGCCAGGTGCCCTCTAGGAAGGCTAAATTTGGATAAATGCAAATGATTCCAAACAGTAGAGAGCAAACAAAAATAAACATGTATATACATATATACAAACAAATACACCATAATAGATTCCCCAGCCAGCTACAAGATGGGCAAATACCCTAGGAGTACCACAGAGGGGAAGGAGGGTGGGTAATCCTGACTGCAGATGCATACCTCTCGGACATCTACATTTATGGTAGGTACAAAACTGTACTATGTCCTTCAAGGATGCATCTGCAGTCCTAACATATGGGTAGAATACCATAGCCAAACTGGGGAGGAGGCACTAAGAAGATTATGGTGTAGTTAAGATCCCTTGCAAAACAGCAGTGGCAAAACCTGCTCGGGATCTGGAGTATAAAGGTAGATTATAATGCTTGGCAAATGTATGCACGGAGCTCCAAGTAGCAGCCTCTAAAATGTCTTTGGTAGCCACTCCTCGTAAGAAAGCTGTAGTAGTGGCTGTAGCCCTTGTGGAGTGAGGTCTGATGTTTTCTGGAGTTGTCTTTCCATGAAAAGAGTAACAAAATCTAATGCAATTTCCTATCCATTTTGAGACTGTCTGTTTTGAAATTGCTTTTCCTTCCATTCCTGTTGCATATGCTACCAGAAGCTGGTCAGTTTTTCTACTGTTCTTGGTTCTGTCCAGGTAGTAGCGCAATTGCCTGTGCACATCCAAGGTATGCAGTAGTCTTTCCCGCCTGTTCTGTGGGTTGGGGAAGAATGTTGGTAGGTGGATTGCTTGGTTCAATGATACCCTGGAGACCACCTTTGGCATAAAAGTAGGGTTAGTTCTCAAGGACAGTCTATCCTGATGGAAGATAAGGAAGGGCTGTACTGCCATTAATGCCTGTAATTCAGAAACCCTTCTTGCTGAAGTGATTGCAAGCAGGAAAGCAGTTTTCCAAGATAAGAACTGTAATTCTGCTGTTGCTGCTGGTTCAAAAGGGGGAAGTGTTAACTTTTCTAGCACAAAGTTCAGGTCCCATGTAGGCAAAGGTGGCTTCCTTGGAGGCTTTACATTTTTAATTCCTCTTAGAAACTGCCTGAGTAGAGGATGAGAGAAGACTGGAGGATCCATGTTGTATTCTGCTGAAATTGCTGATGCATGAATCTTAATGGAGGAGTAAGACAGGCCATTGTGGAAAAGTTCTGCTAAATATTCCAGGATGTTAGCTATGTTTGCCAATGATACATTTTCTCCTTTTGCTGCACTCCAAATGAGGTATCTTTTCCATTTTGCTGAATAAGTTTTCCTTGTGGAGGGTCTGCGAGCCTCCAAGATAATGTCTTTAACCCTCTGAGATAAATCTGGGTTATTTTGTTTTATGTAAGATTCCAAGCAGCTAGCTGCAGTGTTTTCAAGTTTGGATGCAGGATCTTGAAGTTGTTCTGTGTTAGCAGTAAAGGAACTAGAGGTAGAGGCCATGCGTGTGCCCGAGACATACTCCTCAGAAGCGGGTACCAATGCTGCCTCGGCCAGTCTGGAGCTATCAGGATGATCCTTGGGTGATCTTCTTTGATCTTCAGTAGCACTTTGTGCATCAAAGGAAGAGGTGGGAATGCATATGCTGTTAGGTTTTCCCAACTGAAGGATAGGAGTCCACCTTCCAAGCAAGTGGGTGGTATGTCCTTGTGCAGAATTTTCTCAATTGGTGGTTGTGTGGGGATGCGAACAGGTCTATTTCTGGTAGCCCCCATTTCTTTGTAATGGATTTGAAGATGTCTGGATGCAGCATCCATTCGTGGGCATCCGTGGTAGTTCTGCTTAAGGTGTCTGCTAGTATATTTTCTTTTCCTGGCACAAATATGGCCTGGAGCTGAATGTTGAGGTTCAGGGCCACATTCCACAGGTTCATTGCCATCCGGCATAGAGGATATGAATGTGTGCCTCCCTGCTTGTTGATATACCACATAACTGTGGTGTTGTCCGTCCTTATCAGCAAATGACCTTGTTGAAGAAACGGTCTGAATGTCTGAATTGCCTGTTTCACTGCCAGCATCTCTTTTTGATTTATGTGTAGGTTCAGCTGGTCTTGTGTCCATAGGCCTTGTATACACTTGTCTACCATGTGCGCCCCCCAACCGAGGTCTGAGGCATCCGTGGTGATAGTCTGGCTTGGGTGAGGGCTGTGGAAAGGCAGTCCTTTGTTCAACTGACAGGCCTGAGCCCCCACAGGAATTCTTGCTTCAGGCATGGAATTATTGGAATTTGGGTTTCTAGGCTGTGCTTGTGCTGAGACCATAAATTCCTTAGGTACCATTGCAACTTCCTCATATGTAGTCTGGCATGTGGAATCAATATTATGCAGGATGCCATGTAACCCAGGGCTTGCAGGACTTTCCTTGCTGTAAGCTGGTTCTGCGTTGTTAATGCCATGAAATAGAGTGGTAGTTGCTTTTGCTTTTCTGCTGTGAGAAATGCCATTTGATTTGATGTGTCCAGTTCTGCACCCAAGAATGTTATCCTTTGGGATGGTATCAGCCTTGACTTTTTTTATGTTGACTGTGTATTCCAGGGCTTGCAATAGGTGAATAACCTTTTCCAAATCTTTTGTTAATTTGATCTTGTTGTCCGCTTGTATCAGGCAGTCGTCCAGGTATGGATAAATTTGAATTCCCTGAAGTCTGCAATGAGCAATTACTGATGCCAGGCATTTCGTGAATACTCTGGGCGCAGTAGATAAGCCAAAGGGCAATGCTGAGAATTGATAATGCTCTGATCCTGCAAGAAATCTGAGGTATCTTCTGCAATCTGGTCATATAGGGACGTGCAGGTATGCCTCCTTGAGATCTAGAGTCACCAGCCAAGACTCCTTGCCCAGCATGGGAAGAAGTTGCTGTAGGGTCAGCATTTTGAATTTTGGAACAATGAGATATGTGTTCAGAGCGGACAGGTCGAGGATAGGTCTCCATTGGTTTTCTTTTCTTGGCACCAGGAAAAGTCTGGAATAAAATCCTTGTCCTTGTTCCATAGACGGTACCTTTTCTATAGCTCTCATCCTTAGTAAGTGGTTGATTTGTCCTAGAGCGTTTGTTTTTTGGTTTGGTGGTAGGTTTGGCATTCCTCTCTTCCTTGGTAGAGTATGGAAATGAAACCTGTAACCTTTGTCTATTGTCTGTAAAATCCATTTGTCTCCTGTAATGTAATGCCAGTTTACTGAAAATAAGGCTAGCTTTCCGCCTAAGGGTGCTTCCAGTTGTTCCCTGGTAGGCGGTATCAGAGCCAAGTCACTGTGGCTGTCCTGTGGAAGTGGTAGTAGCTGGATCTGTGGCAGTACTTCTCTGGTTGTTAGGCTGCCACTGGCGCCCCTGTAGGCACCTCTGGATTGACCTCTGCCTCTTGGGCACCTATTTCTGCCTCTCTGTGCTCTGGTGGTGTCTGGAAAGGACCAATTCTTCGAAGGCCAATTTCTACTAAACCTCGGAGGCTGGACCTGTAAGAAATCCTTGACTGTTTGGACAGATTTTGCTTTTTCTTCCACCTTCTTTAACACTTGCTGTGCAGGGAGGCCAAACAAACTGTGTTTCTCCATGGGAGCATCTAGGAGCTTTGACTTTACATGGTCTGGTAAGGATTGCTCTTTTAACCATGCATGCCTTCTGATCACTGTACCAGTCATAGCTGATCTAAAGGAAGCCTCCAGTGCATCATAGCCGCATTTTAAGGAATGATTACTGACCTGCTGAGTGTTATGTACCAAATCCTGAAGGGACTTACGGTCTATAGGTTCAGGAGAGGATAGTTTTTTATTTAACTGATCTAACAAAAATTCCTGATACTGAATCATGTGGAATAGACAGTTTAAGGCCCTAGCCGAAAGAGTAGCAGAAGTATAAACTTTTTTACCCCATCTCTCTAATGCTCTAGATTCTCTTTCAGAGGGGAGGGGGTTTTTGGCAGAGGCAGTTGCTACAGCTTTGGGGCCCTGTGAAATAGTTTCAGGATCTGCAATAGGAGCCTTATACAAGTGATGATGTGTGTCCGGGACCCTGTAGTATCTGTCGGGCTTAGCAGGGGCCAGGGGCAGTACAAGCATCATTAAATGCATCATCCACAACTGTTAGTACTGGAGGAATGGCTAAAGGCCTATGCTGTGGCAAATGTAAAAAGGTCCTTAGCCTTTTCCTAGAATCTGAAAAATCCTGGCCCTGCCATTGAAATTGCTCTCTCATAGCATGCATGGTTTCCCCAAAAGAAAATTCCTCAGGAGGAGAGGCAGAAGGAATGGAGTCTTCTGCGTCAGAGTCCTCATATGGAGAATAAGGGCCTTCTGGAGGATTTGAGTTTTCTGAATCATCAGAGGAATAATCTGTAGAAACTGGCTCAGGGGGCTCTGCTCTAGGCCTCTTCTCTGGAGGGGGATGAGAGGCCCTGTCAGGGTGAGGTTGGGATCCCCTGATCAAAGAAATGAGATCCTCTGCCAGGCTGAGCATTTGGGAACTAGAGCTAGGCCTGTGTGAGGGGGTTTTAGCAGGCAAGGCCTTAGAAGATTTAGCTGCTTTAGCCCTAGAAAAAGCCTTAATAGACATGGATGCAGGGGGCCTAGCAGCTCCACGTGCAGGAGTAGATATGTCTAAAGGAATAGTATCTGATAAATCCTGGGTGCCTGCTACAGCAGGAGAAATTTCAGTAGCAGATTCAGCCATGCTGTGCGAGGCCTCGGCTGTCGGAGGTATGCTTTCGGCCGAAGGAAGAACCGAGGACTCGGTTTCAGCTGAAACCGAGACACTCGCGGTTGGCTTAACCGTGGTTTCGGCCGAAACCGCGGACCGCGAGTGTCGGTCCTTTTCCTTATGCTTTTTAGCTAATTGTGAAGTCGGAGTCTCCGACGGCATTTTGTAAGCAAAAGCGGGACCAAAAAACTCCTCTGCAAACTCCGACCGACATCTAAGTGTCCATCGGTTGAAGGAAGCACAGGCTAGACAAGCTGCTACGTCGTGGTCTGGGCCTAAGCAAGGAAGGCAGTAAGAGTGGAAATCCTTATGAGGTATTTGTTTCCCACAAGATAAACAATTATTTACTTTTTCTGACATCGGCTGAGGCAAGAGAGAGTCCCCGAAGTCTTCGGTAGTAGAAATCTGTGGATCTGACCGACCGGCACTTGCGAACAGCTTCTGCTTCGGGCACCGCGTGGCAAGAAAGACTGAGGAAAATGGCGTTGGCTGATGCCTTTATACCCAATTGACAGCAGCTATGACGTCGGGTGAAGTGCGACATCAGCCGAGGCCAGACCCAGACTTTGGAATCCGGCCGACCGAAGGGCTGCCTGAGGCAGGACAACCCATATGTTAGGACTGCAGATGCATCCTTGAAGGACATCTAGAGGGTTAACTTCAGTCCAGTAAACTTTAGAGAAATATCTGAAATTAAATCATTTTATAGGCTAGGCCATAAAGATGCTATCTCACAGGTTTCAATGCAGCCAGAGACACAAAGTCTGTACAAGGAAGCTTTCTGTATTGTGTTTGGGGTCAACTAATCACTACTACTTCCAGCACCTGCCAAAGGTCTGAGCAAAAGCCCTTGTATATGTATTTTATAAGTAGGTAGTAAATCCTCCTGCAATGGGGGCTTGCATGACAACTAGAAGTCAGATGACCAGAAATTATGTCATTCTGCAAGCTATCCCAGCAGTAACATTTCAGATATTTTGAGAAGTCTCTTGGTGAGACACAGCATTCTGTATTCTGTCTTGGACCTGACAACAAGAATCACCATTCACCATATCATCTGCCTTGCTCTAATTAAGTAAATTAAATAGGGAAGAGTAATTCCCTTAGATACAGTCAGGAATACAATGAAGCTTAGTTTACATATTGTTCTTTTTTTCTTTATTCATCAGAGCCTGTTCTGCAATGTTACTTTAAATATTCCCTGTGTTTTGAACTCTGATGTCACTGTAAATATATACTTAGTATTTTCTTGTTATTTTAGTACTTATTAAATATATTTAAACCCTTCAGTGTAGCTGATCTATGTAGTGATATTCAAGTTTTGAGCATACTTGCATATTTACTTGGTGACACTGTGTGGGCCACTCTAACAGCCTTGCTCTTGGTCAAACTACCAATTGTAATTTTATTAATATTATACAGTAAAATTGGTCACCCTTTGTTAAGGGCCTTAAGGTAGCTGCTAAGGAGTGACTGGTGGCAATGGCAGTTACCTTATAGTCTGGGCAGAAGGGGACATAACTAGTAAACCTGTGCCAGCCTTTCCCATGTGCGTGTAAATCAAACATCAAAGAGTGCGTGTGTCAGCTACTGGGGCAGGGACATGAAATACTGGTTGGACAGAGAGGTTGTTGGAGGTCTTGACTTGGTCACGCAGCCGAGTTCTCAACTCTATAGCTGTGTCAGTGGGGAATCTTATTTAGGACCTGAAGGAAGTGGGAAAAACGAGCCCCGGACTGTGATCTCTGTGTGCTCTTAAGGGAAACTACACGATGCAGAGAGCTGCATCTGGAAATACTGTGTATGTACCTGTTATCCTCCCAGTGAAGGTCCCACCACAGGTGCCAGTGGTGAGGATTGAGGCTCCTTGATTACTGGTCTAGTAGTGGCTCATCACAGATGCCATGAAACCCAGAGTTTTCAGAAGCTCCCTGGTAGTAATGGAAGCCACAGAAAGAACAGTATGAAAGAAAGAAATGAGAGTTAAGGCCTTTGGATGGGGCAGGGATGCAAGCACTGGCCCTGTCTGAATCCTGCAACCCAGAAAAATATGATCTTGAGGAGTCAGAGAAGACTTTTTGAAATTTATAATGAACCCCAGGCTCTGAAGAAGGGAAACAGCAAAATGAAGACTTTGCAAAAGGACCTCTGGAGAGGATATCTAAATCAACAGGCCATCCAAGTAAATAAATATGTGGATCCTTTGAAGTCTGCAAAAAGCAATCACAGGAGCAAGGCACTTGAACACCCATGGGGCAGTAGAAAGGCCAAAGGGCAAAGCACAGAACTGAAAATGCCAGGAAGCAATAGAGAAACGCAAAAACGTCCTGAAAAGAGGATGGATCAGAATACGGAGATAAGCATCATTGAGATGCAGAGACATCATACAGGCCTGAGGGAGCAAGAGAGGAGGAAACAGAATCTGAAGAAACATCCAAAAGAAAAGCACTTTTAGTAAAGTGTTTAGATGAGAGACGTCTAGAATAGGTGTCCAAGTGCCCTCTTTTCTGGGCACTAGAAACAGTCTAAAATAAAACTCTTCCCCTTTAGGACACAGGCACCTCTCCTGAATAGTACCCTGAGTCAACAGATTCTGAAGAACTTCTGGGAAAAAGGGAAGTTGTTCCCAAGGAGGCTGAGGAATGCCCATAAAAGGAGGATGGGATTTCAACACCATGACAAATAATCGACAGAACACAAGAATCCTGAGTGATCTTAAGCCAAAAAGGAAGAGAAAGCATCAGGAGGAGCCCATTTGCCACTCTTCCTACCTTTAGTAGAAGTGCAGGATTGCGTACAAACAAAGGCAGGCTTAGTGGGGTACTTTTTCTGAAATTTAGGCATAGTAGAAACAAACACATTTAAGCTCCTGTAAGGCCTTACCCTTATCCTGAAGGGACTTTGAACAAACCAGCAGCAGCTTCCCAAACAAAAGTTTGGTATCCAGAGGAGCATCCATCAACAGCTTTACTATCATCAGGCAGAGGTTGAAGCCTAAGCCAATACCTCTTCAACACTCTACCAAAAACAGCAGCCCTAGAAAGTACAGTTGTGTACACTTACCATAAATATAGATGTTTGAGTGTATTCACTGTTGCAGTCATCGCCTGTGGGGTTATCCCTGCTGTGGTAGCTCTCGTCCGGCCCAAATACCAGAGTCAAATGTTTTTCTGCGTCGGCTGCTGTCGCCTGTAGTCTGATGTCAGGTCGTTAGTGCTATAAAGCAAAGCAGACAATGCCATTACATCAGTTTTTCTTGCCCTAACCATCAGAAGCACAAGGAAATATGGTAAAGTGGTCCTGGTGGCTAAAGGCCACCATGAGAAGCTTATGTCTCCCTAAGGAAAGAGGATATAAAGGGGAAGGAGGGAGGGAAACCAGGGCTGCAACAGTGAATACACTCGAACAGCTACATTTATGCTAAGTGTACACAACTGTACTATGTTCTTCGTGTTTCACTGTTGCAGTTATCACCTGTGGGAGGATTCCCAAAGCGGAGGAGAGGGGTGGAAGGATTAAAGACCTAGGCATGGGTGCCCTGCAAAAACTACAGAGGCAAACCCTACCCAAGCCTTAGAGAAAAAAGAGGTAGGTGGTAATGCTTTGTAAAGGTATGGACAAAGGTCCAGGTGGCAGTTTTCAAGAAGTCCCTGGTGGGAACTCTTCGGAGGAATGCTCTGGAAGTAGAGGTTGCCCTAGAAGAATGGGTACAAATAGACTTAGGGGGGTGGTTTCCCATGTAGTCTGTAACAGAAATGGATACAGTGTGATATCCATTTGGAAATGTGCTTCCGCTCTGCCCCTGGGGCAAAGCTGACAAGAAGCTGGTCTGTTTTTCTGAAGGGTTTAGTACGGTCCAGGTAGTATCTGAGCTGTCTGTGCACATCTACTGAGAGCAGAATTCTTTCCCCTTTGTTTTGAGGGTTGGGAAAAAAGGTGGGTAGATGTATGGCCTGGTTGAGGGTCACATCAGATACCACCTTGGGCATAAAGGAGGGGTTAATCCTCAGGGAGACCCTGTCTGCATGGAAAATGATGAAGGGCTCAACGGCCATGAGTGTCTGAAGTTCGGAAACCCTTCTGGCTGAGGTGATAGCTAGTAGTAAAGCAGTCCTTCCAGGAGAAGTACCTCAATTCTGCTAAAGCAGCAGGTTCGAAGGGTGGTAAGGTTAGTTTTTCTAAAACATAATTCAGATCCCAGGCTGGCATGGGTGGCCTTCTGGGAGGTCTGATATTAGAAGCCCCTCTGTGGAATTGTTTAATCAAAGGATGTGAGAAGAGGGGCTGGTCTGTACAGAAATGAGCTAAAATGGCTGAGGCGTGGATTTTAATGGAAGTGAAGGCAAGGCCACCATTAAGTAACTCAGCAAGGTAGTCCAGGATAAGAGGCATGGAAGTTGTGAGGTACCGCTGCCACGGGACCGGCTCGAGGAGCAGAATCTTTTCCATTTCCCTGCGTAAAATTTTCTGGTGCTGGGCCTTCTGGCCTCTGTGATAATGTCTAGGATCTGTTTGCTTAACAGGGGCTCCTTGTCTGCTTTTTAAAGTATTAGCCATGCTGACAGTTTGAGAGTCAGCAAGTCTGGGTGCAGCATCCCCCCCCCCCCCACGCTTGCGTCAAGAGGTCTGAGATCAGGGGAAGTTGCCTGTGAGGCTGTAATGTCAGGCTGCGCAGTAAGGGGTACCAATGATGTCTGGGCTAATCTGGAGCAGTGAGGGTGGCCTTAGGTCTCTCCTCCCTTATCTTGATCAGTGCCATGGGAATAAGAGGCAAAGGAGGGACTGCATACACAAAGAGGGAGTTCCAGGGGAAGGTCAAGGCATCCACCTTCCACACCAGGTGGTGATATCTCCGATACAGAATTTTTTCAGCTGGTGGTTGAGGTGTGAAGCACAGAGATCCGCCTCCAGAGTGCCCCACCTCTGAATGACTTGCAAAAAGATTTTTCTGTGGCGCTGCCATTCGTGGGGGTCCAGTAAGTTTCTGCTTAGGTGGTCTGCCAGGGTGTTGCTGATCCCTGGTAGTTACTGGGCAATTAGATGTAATCCCATGGAGGAGGCTGTCAGCCAGAGGTTCATGGCTAGCCTGCACAAAGGGTAAAATTGGGTCCCTCCTTGTTTGTTGATGTACTACATTACTGTGGTGTTGTCTGTTTTGATAAGGAGAACCCCTGGCCTGAGATGGGGTTTGAAGGATGTCCGAGCCTTTTGTACTGTCATCATTTCCTTCTGATTGATGTGTAAAGAAAGGTGCTGGGCATCCCAAAGACCTTAGGTGCACCTGCCTGCTAGGTGAGTGCCCCAAGCAATGTCTGAGGCATTGGTGGTGATGGTCTGCCCGGTACGGCAGAGGATGATGGGAAGACCCTTGTTCTTGGCACAGGCCCCTGCCCATTAGAGAAACTTGGCCCTTATACAGGGGATCAGAGGGAAAATGGTCTCTAGAGGCTGAAAGTGCTGACCCCAAAGATTCTTTAGATACCACTGAAGGTTCCTCATGTGAAGCCTGGCCAGAGGAATTAGAAGGATGCAAGATGCCATGTACCCCAAGGCTTGCAGGAACTTCCTCGCAGTGAGGTGACTTCTGGAAGCCAGCCAGCTGGGTAAAGTAGAGAGGCAGGAAGCTCTGCTTTTCTGGGGATAGGAAGGCCATTTGGGATGCTCTGTCCAGAAGTGCTCCCAAGAAAATGATCTTCCTGGAGGGTGTTTGCTTTGATTTCTTCTTGTTGATGGTGAACCGTGGGAAGTTAGGAGGGTTTTGACAAAGAGTAGGTCCTGGAGCAGCTTTTCTTTGCACTCTGCCTGAATGAGGCAGTCGTCCAAATAAGGGTAAATCTGTATATTTCTCTGTTTGCAAAATGATATGGCCAGGGCTAAGCATTTGGTGAATACTCTGGGAGCAGTAGATAAGCCAAAGGGTAGTGCAGAGAACTGAAAGTGTTGTGAGCCTGCTCTGAAGTGCAGGATTCCCTTATGGGGATGTGCAGGTAAGCATCTTTTAGGGCTAGGGTCACTAGTCAGGCATGTTTTGTCAGCATAGGCAGCAGCTGCTACAAAGTTAGCATTTTGAATTTAGGGACCACCAGGGAGGTGTTCAGAATTGATAGATCCAGGATGGGATGCCAAGTGCTCTCTTTTCTGCAAACAAGGAATAATCTGGAATAAAAGCCTTTGCCTGTTTGATCTGAGGGGACAGGTTCTACTTCCCCCTGGGATATGAGAGTTTGGACCTGTTTCAATGCCTCTGCCCACTGATTTGGAGGTACGTTTGGGTACCCTCTTGGAATTGGGAGTTCGTTCAAAGAGAATCTGTATCCCTGAGAAATTATCGTTAAAACCCATTGGTCCTTAGTTACAGAAAGCTAATTTTCTTTGCAGAGGGACAGCCTTCCTCCTAGCTTATGGTGAGTGAAAGGAGGGCAGAGGGGGGAGAGAGAGTCATTGAGAGTTTTTGCCATAGAAGGATGGCTTAGAATTCCCTGCTTTTGGGGTGGAAGTGGTCCACTGTTTAGTTCTTTGCTGCCCCTGGGACAGGGGCCTGGGTAGTCTGTCCCCACGGGGCTTACCTTGGCCCTGTTTCTAGGTGCAGGGAAGGACCAGTTCTTCGAGGGAAAGTTCCTGCTAAACCTGGGTGGTTGAACCTGAAAGAAATCTTTTACTGTTTGCATAGACTTTGCTTCGTCTTCCATCTTTTTAAGCACCTCTTCTGCTTTTACTCCAAACAAGCGGTCCTTATCCAGTGGTGCATCAATTAATTTAGACTTGACACGATCAGGGAGAGGTTGTTCCTTCAGCCATGCATGTTTCTTAATGGCAGATCCTGACAATGCCGCCCTGCTTGAAGCTTCTAGGGCATCATATCCACAGTGTAATGAGTGTTTGGCCACTTGGCAAGTAGAGTGCAGTAAATTTGCCAACTCTTTCGAATTGGCACAGTCAGGAAAGGTTGAAATCTTTTGTTTTAATAGTTCCAAAGTGTGTTGTTGATATTTTAACATATGGAACTGACAACTGAGTGTTCTGATAACAAAGGTTGCAAAGGTGTATACTTTTTTTACCCCATCTGTCCAGAGCTCTGGAATCCTTGTCAGAACTAGTCTAAGCTCCTTTAGGTCCCTGTGTAATGACCTCTGGGTCTGCTGCAGTATTTCTGTACAGGTATTTGTGAGAATCCGATACTCTAATACCTGTCAGGTTTACTGGGAGCAGGTCGGACGGCGTCGGGGGCTAAGCTAGATTCATGGAAAACATCCTCCACCAATTCTAAGATGGAGGGGATAGCCAGGAGTCTGTGCTGGGGCTGGACCAGAAACTCTCAGTCTTTTATTAGACTGGGGGAACTCCTGAGATTCCCATTGGAAATGTTCCCTGAGGGTGTGAAAAGCTTCCCCAAAGGAAAGGTCTTCTGGCGGGGAGGCAGAAGGAAAGGATTCCTCTGCATCTGAATCCTCATAAGCACTCGGAGGTTGTTCCTCTTCAAAATCTGAATAATCAGATTCCTCAGAATCCTGTTCTGTCAAAATTTCAGGAGAAGGGTGTCTTTTCCTTTTAGAAGTTGTGGCCTGACTATCCCTGATAAAGGAGATAAGATCCTCCACCAATTTAAGAATTTGTGCTGGGGGGGGGGGGGGGGTGGAGCAGGAGCAAGATGGTGGCTAGAGGCAGATTTTCTAGGGGCGGCCTGGCATCTAGGCCTAAGAGTATCCATTGGTCTGAAAAAAACGGTAGTCTGATGAGATGATGTCTTTTTTTGTCTAGATTCGGTAGTGCGAGAGGCCTCCTCGGAAACTGGTGCCTGCATCATGGCTCTGGACCGAACCGGGGCAGAGACAGCCAAAGGCTTGGATGACAAAGAAGATTTTCGCGGCATACCATATTCCAAAAGGGTCTCAGTACAGGCCTGCATAGATATCGTATCAGGCATCAAAGGCTGCAAAAGCACCTCACTGAATTCCGAAGAACTGACAATCTGCTTAGCGGTAGAGTCGTCGGAAGAATTAGCCTTGTGTGGTCTGTCTCTATCTTTATCTCTGCATTTTTTTGGAATGTCTACGGATTGTTGGCTGACAGACGCCATTTCGGAATGCAAAGATGGAAGACGAAATTACTGGTCTACAATAAGAGCTCTATGGCGAATGGTTCTCTCGTTAAAGAGGCCACAGAACCGGCAACGGGAGACGTCGTGGTCTGGCCCTCTACAAGTGATGCAGTATGAATGGAAGTCTCAGTGTGGGATCTGCTTTCCACAGGCAAGACGAGTGTTAACTTTTTCGGACATTGATTAGTGCAAGAAGAAAGGATCCCTAATAGGGTATTTAGCTTTAGATGTTTTCAGCTGCAATTCAAACTCAGGTAGCGACCAACCGGCACACATGCGAACTGCTTCTTCTATGGGCTCCATGGCAAGAAAGATGGTGTAATGGCGTCGGCTGCCTTGCTTTATAGCATTGATGACCTGACGTCAGACTACAGGCGACAGCAGCCGACGCAGAAAAACATTGACTGGTATTTGGGCTGGCCGACTGCTACCACAGCAGGGATAACCCCACAGGTGATGACTGCAACAGTGAAACACAAAGAACATCACGCATCTGCTGCATCAAATCTACATTTAACAGAATGATGAATGACTTGAAAGAAGTCCCTAGCAAGTCAAGAGCAGAAGTTTTAACCTTGGAGTCTATAAAAAATCAGAGATATGTTGACAGACCTGAGAAAGAAGAGCCAACACATACCTAGACATATGGGTCTGATAATTAACAGCCCTAAAAGCTAAGGTAACAGACGTGTAAACCTCCTTACCCAACCTTTCCATAGTTCTGCTATCTTTGTCAGAAAGCAAAAACTTGGGTGAAGAAAGCAACTGAGATGGCTTATCAGAGGCTACAGACATGACAGAGGGATCAGCAGCAGAACATTTATATGGGAAAGAACAATCCCAAGGCACCATATAAAACCTGTCAGACGTCTTGGGAGCAGGGGGCAGAGAATCAGGAGCATGAGAGGCACTGGAAAGAGCATACAGAAAAGCAGCTAAAAAGTACAGTTTTGTACCTACCATAAATGTAGATGTCCGATAGGCATGCATCTGCAGTCCTTACAAATGGGTTGTCCTGTCGTCAGGCAGCCCTTCGGTCGGCCGGATTCCAAAGTCTGGCTCTGGCCTCGGCTGGTGTCGCACTTCACCCGACGTCATAGCTGCAGTTCTTCGGGTATAAAGGCATCAGCCGACGCCATTTTCCTCAGTGTTTCTTGCCCCAGATGCCAGGTGCCCTCTAGGAAGGCTAAATTTGGATAAATGCAAATGGTTCCAAATAGTAGAGAGCAAACAAAAAATAAGCATGTATGTACATATATACAAACAAATACACCATAATAGATTCCCCAGCTAGCTACAAGATGGGCAAATACCCTAGGAGTACCACAGAGGGAAGGAGGGTGGGTAATCCTGACTGCAGATGCATGTCTATCGGACATCTACATTTATGGTAGGTACAAAACTGTACTATGTCCTTCAAGGATGCATCTGCAGTCCTTACAAATGGGTAGAATACCATAGCCAAACTGGGGGAGGAGGAGAAATAAGATTATGGTGTAGTTAAGATCCCTTGCAAAACAGCAGTGGCAAAACCCGCTCAGGATCTGGAGTATAAAGGTAAATTATAATGCTTGGCAAATGTATGCACAGAGCTCCAAGTAGCAGCCTCTAAAATGTCTTTGGTAGCCACTCCTCATAAAAAAGCTGTGGTAGTGGCTGTAGCCCTTGTAGAGTGAGGCCTGATGTTTTCTGGAGTTTTCTTCCCATGGTAGGAATAACAAAATCTAATGCAATTTCCTATCCACTTAGAGATTGTCTGTTTCGAAATTGCTTTTCCTTCCATTCCTGTTGCATATGCTACCAGTAGCTGGTCAGTTTTCTATTGCTCTTGGTCCTGTCCAGGTAGTAACGTAATTGTCTATGTACATCCAAGGTATGCAACAGTCTTTCTCCCCTGTTCTGTGCGTTGGGGAAGAATGTAGGTAGGTGGATAGCTTGATTTAAAGATACCCTGGAGACCACCTTTGGCATAAAAGTAGGATTAGTTCTCATGGACACTCTATCTTGGTGGAAGATCAGGAAGGGCTGTACTGCCATTAATGCCTGTAGCTCGGATACCCTTCTTGCTGAAGTGATTGCAAGCAGGAAAGCAGTTTTCCATGATAAGTACTGTAATTCTGCTGTTGCTGCTGGTTCAAAAGGAGGGAGTGTCAACTTTTCTAGCACAAAGTTCAAGTCCCATGCTGGCAATGGTGGCTTCCTAGGTGGTTTTACGTTTTTAATTTCTCTCAGAAACTGCCTGAGTAAAGGATGTGAGAAGACTGGAGGATCCAAGTTGTATTCTGCTGAAATAGCTGATGCATGAATCTTAATGGAAGAATAGGACAGGCCGTTGTGGAAGAGCTCTGCCAAGTATTCCAGGACGTTAGCTATGTTTACCAGTGCCACATTTTTTCCTTTTGCAGTACTCCAAATGAGATATCTTTTCCATTTTGCTGAATAATTTTTTCTTGTTGAGGGTCTGCGAGCCTCCAAGATAATGTCTTTAACCCTTTGAGATAAATCTGGGTTATTTGGTCTTATGCAATGCTCCAGGCAGCCAGCTGCAGTGTTTTCAGGTTTGGATGTAGGGTTTTGAAGTTGTTCTGTGTTAACAGCAGGGAACAAGGGCAGAGGCCATATTTGTTCTCGAGACATGCTCCTCAGGAATGGGTACCAATGTTGCCTTGGCCAGTCTGGAGCTATCAGGATGATCCTTGGACGGTCTTCTTTGATCTTCAATAGCACCTTGTGCATCAAAGGAAGAGGTGGGAATGCATATGCTGTCAGGTTTTTCCAACTGAAGGATACGGAGTCCACCTTGCAAGCAAGTGGGTGGTACGTCCTTCTGCAGAATTTTTTCAGTTGGTGGTTGTGTGGGGATGCAAATAAGTCTATTTCTGGTAGTCCCCATTTCCCTGTAATGGTTTTGAAGATGTCCGGATGCAGCATCCATTCGTGAGCATCCGTGGTAGTTCTGCTTAGGATGTCTGCTAGTATATTTTCTTTTCCTGGCACAAAATTGCTTGTAACTGAATGTTGAAGCTCAGGGCCACATTCCAGAGGTCCATTGCCATCCGGCATAGAGGGTATGAATGTGTGCCTCCCTGTTTGTTGATGTACCACATAACTGTGGTGTTGTCCGTCCTCATCAGCAGTTGACCCTGTTGAAGAAATGGTCTGAATGCCTGAATTGCCAGTTTTACTGCCAGCATTTCCTTTTGATTTATGTGTAGGTGCAGCTGGTCTTGAGTCCATAAGCCTTGTATGCACTTGTCCAGCATGTGTGCCCCCAACCGAGGTCTGAGGCATCTGTTGTGATGGCCTGGCTTGGCTGAGTGTTGTGGAAGGGCAGTCCCTTGTTTAATTGACAGGCCTGAGCCCACCATTGGAATTCTTGCTTCAGGCATGGAATTATTGGAATTTGGGTTTCTAGGCTGTGCTTGTGCTGAGACCATAAATTCCTTAGGTACCACTGTAACTTTCTCATATGTAGTCTGGCATTTGGAACCAATATTATGCAGGATGCCATGTAACCGAGGGCTTGCAGGACTTTTCTTGCTGTTAGCTGGTTCTGCTTTGTTAATGCCATGAAGTAGAGAGGAGTTGCTCCTGTTTTCTACTGTCAGGAATGCCATTTGTTTTGATGTGTCCAGATCTGCACCCAAGAAGGTTATCCTTTGGGATGGTATCAGCCTTGACTTTTTTATATTGACTGTGTATCCCAGGGCTTGTAGTAGATGAATGACCCTTTCCAAATCTTTTGTTAATTTGTTTTTGTTGTCCGCTTGTAACATGCAGTCGTCCAGGTAAGGGTAAATTTGAATTCCCTGAAGCCTGCAATGAGCAATTACTGATGCCAGGCATTTTGTGAATACTCTGGGTGCAGTAGATAAGCCAAAGGGCAATGCTGAGAATTGATAATGCTCTGATCCTGCAAGAAATCTGAGGTATCTTCTGCAATTTGGTTGTATGGGGACGTGCAGGTATGCCTCCTTGAGATCTAGAGTTACCAGCCAAGACTCCTTGCCCAGCATGGGAAGAAGCTGCTGTAGGGTCAGCATTTTGAATTTTGGAACAATGAGGTATGTGTTTAAAGCGGACAGGTCGAGAATAGGTCTCCATTGGTTTTCTTTTCTTGGTACCAGGAAGAGTCTGGAGTAAAATCCTAGATGGTACCCTTTCTACAGCTCTCATCCTTAGTAAGTGAGTTATTTGTTCTAGAGCTTCTGTCTTTTGATTTGGAGGTAGGTTTGGCATTCCTCTCTTCCTTGGTAGAGTATGGAAGTGAAACCTGTAACCTTGGTCTATTGTCTGTAAAATCCATTTGTCTCCTGTGATGTAATGCCAGTTTACTGAAAATAAGGCTAGCTTCCCGCCTAAGGGTGCTTCTAGTTGTTCCCTGGTAGGCGGTGCCAGAGCCAAGTCACTGTGATTGTCCTGTGGAAGTGGTGGTGGCTGGATCTGTGGCTGCACCTCGCTGGTTGTTATTTTGCCACTGCCGCCCCTGTAGGCACCTCTGGATTGACCCCTGCCTCTTGAGCACCTATTCCTGCCTCTCGGAGCACTGGAGGTGTCTGGAAAGGACCAATTCTTGGAAGGCCAGTTCCTGCTAAACCTTGGAGGCTGGACCTGCAAGAAATCCTTGACTGTCTGGACAGATTTTGCTTTCTCTTCCACCTTCTTCAGCACCTGCTGGGCAGGGGAGCCAAACAAATTGAGCTTATCCATGGGAGCATCTAGGAGCTTTGATTTAACATGGTCTGGTAAGGACTGCTCTTTTAACCATGCATGTCTTCTGCCAGTCATGGCTGATCTAAAGGAAGCCTCCAGTGCATCATAGCCGCATTTTAAGGAATGATTACTGGCCTGCTGAATGTTATGTACCATTTCCTGTACAGATTTTTTTTATCTAATGGTTCATCAGAGGTTAGTTTTTTAGTTAACTGGTCTAACATAAATTCCTGATACTGAATCATGTGGAATTGGCAGTTCAAGGCCCTAGCTGAAAGAGTAGCAGAAGTGTAAACTTTTTTACCCCATCTCTCTAAGGCCCTAGATTCCCTTTCAGAGGGGAGGGGGTTTTTGGCAGAGGTAGCTGCTACAGCCTTGGGTCCCTGGGAGATAGTTTTGGGATCTGCAAAAGGGGCCTTATACAAATGATAATGTGTGTCCGGAACCCTGTAGTACCTATCGGGCTTAGCCAGGGCCGGAGGTAGAGAATCAGGAGCAGTACAAGCATCATTAAATGCATCATCCACAACAGTAAGTACTGGAGGAATGGCTAAAGGCCTATGCTGTAGCAAATGCAAAAAGGTTCTAAGCCTTTTCCTAGAGTCTGAAAAATCCTGGCCCTGCCATTGAAATTGTTCCCTCATAGCATGCAAGGTTTCCCCAAAAGAAAATTCCTCAGGCGGAGAGGCAGAAGGAATGGACTCTTCTGCATCAGAGTCCCCATAAGGAGAAAAGGGGCCCTCTGGAGGGTTTGAATTATCTGAATCATCAGAGGAGTCATCTGAAGAAACTGGCTCAGGGGGCTCTACTCTAGTCCTCTTCTCTGGAGGTGGGTGAGAGGCCCTGTCTGGATGTGGTTGGGATCCCCGGATCAAAGAAATGAGATCCTCTGCTAGACTAAGCATTTGTGAACTAGAGCTAGGCCTGTGAGAGGGGGTCTTAGCAGGCACAGTTTTGGTAGTTTTTGCTGCTTTAGCCCTGGCAAAGGCCTTAATCGACATGGATGCAGGAGGCCTAGCAGCTCCACGTGCAGGGGTGGATATATCCAAAGGGATAGTGTCAGATAAATCCTGTGAACCTGCAAGAGCAGGTGGGATTTCAGTAGCAGATTCAGCCAAGCTAGATGAGGCCTCGGTAAGAGGTAAGTTTTCGCCGAAGGAAGAACCGTGGACTCGGTTTCAGCGAAACCGAGACACTCATGTTGGCTTAACCGGTTTCAGCGAAACCGGACCGCGAGTGTCGGTCCTTTTCCTGCGCTTTTAGAAATTTGCGTAGTCGGAGTATCCGATGGCATAATGTAAGCAAAAGCGGAGCCGAAAAACTCTTCAGCAAATTCCGACCGACGTTTAAGCGTCCATCGGTTGAAAGAAGCACAGGCTAGATAAGCTGCTACGTCGTGGTCTGGGCCTAAGCAAGGTAAGCAGTAAGAGTGGAAATCTTTATGAGGTATTTGTTTCCCACAAGTTAAACAGCTATTCACTTTTTCTGACATCGGCTGAGGCAAGAAAGAGTCCCCAACGGGGTACTTTTTAGAAGTCTTCGGTAGTAGTAATCTCTGGTTCTGACCGACCGGCACTTGCGAATAGCTTCTGCTTCGGGCGCCACGCGGCAAGAAAGACTGAGGAAAATGGCGTCGGCTGATGCCTTTATACCCGAAGAACTGCAGCTATGACGTCGGGTGAAGTGCGACACCAGCCGAGGCCAGAGCCAGACTTTGGAATCCGGCCGACCGAAGGGCTGCCTGACGACAGGACAACCCATTTGTAAGGACTGCAGATGCATCCTTGAAGGACATCAGGAGGAATAGCCGCAGGTTTAGGTGATTCCAACTGCAGCAACTCATAATACCTTTTGTGGATATCAGAGACCTTAGCACAATCCCACTTAAAAAAAAAAAAAAATTCCATAATCCTAGAGAGAGTGTCCCCCCAAAAGGAACATCTGGACTAATAGACTCCTCCTCCTCTGACCCATAATCTAAAGGAGAAGGAATCTGACTCATCTGCAGAAGAATCCTGTTCTCTAGGCCTTTTAAGGGGAATAGAAGACCAAGGAGGAGCAGGAACCGAAACCCCTTGAGGAGGCTCTAAGGACATTAAAGCAGTACACAGCCCTTGAGTGAAGGCCTACCACTCACTTTGTGGATCCCTAGGAGCAGAAGAAAGATGTTTAATTTTCTGTTACTTTTTTAAGGGAATGCCCCCTTCAAAAAACTGAGAAGGCTCAGATCCAGGACAGCAGTTGAGAACCATAGTAGGAACTTCTTCCTCAACCAAAAACTGAGGAGTTCCCCTAGGCCGCTCAGAAAAAAAATCAGCCATGATTCATCTTGAGCATCCAAGACAGATGCCTGCAAAGCCTCTTTGATAGACCCTCACCAGCATCCGACACAGTTGCACAGAGAAATCTCACAACACAGCCAGGAGAGCATCCGGGTTTCTAACGACCTCGGGACAAACACCTAGCAGAGGCGGGACAGAGGAAGAGTCCACTCGGACCTTTTCCACCTTCTTCCCTAATGGCTGACCCTCAGGGTATGAGCTTCTTTCCACTGTATCTACAGCAAGAAGCTCAAGATGCTGGTTCTCAAGATAAAGGAAAGGGAAGAAAGTCTACTGCTAAGGGTTTTTGGAAAGAACACCTGACATAGATCAATCATGAGAATCTCCTAGACCAAAAAAAGACACTTATTGTGGCAGTCTTTATGGGGAATCTCTTTCCCACACTGGCATTTACCCATCCTGGATGACATTAACCCCAAAGAGCTCAAAAAAGTAAGAAAAAACAATTTCTGATGGGGCACTTTTCTGAAACAGAAGTCAGCAAACAGGCGTATGCAGTCACTAGAGAACAAAAATGCGTTCAACTGGCAGAAAACGGGGGCAGGTAAACAGACCGATGGTAAAAAGATATGTTCAGACTGGCGGCAAAGAAGTTCTGATTATGGTAGGCCTGAACATTACCTTTATGCCCTATGCTATATGTAAGGAGTGTTTGGCTGACTTCTGGCATAACTTTTAAAAGCAACAAGCAGTCTTTGGTAGACCGGCCAAACGTTTGGGCTTCCAAGTCAAGGAATTCTATCTGTTAAGAATACTGAAGCAGTGAATGTAAAGACATCAACCCAAACCTTAAAAAAAGCTGGGGGTATAGTCATCCCATACTTCAGCTTATACAAACAGCTTTCAGTGACAGTATTCCCAAACTTCACAATGATGAAACACTTATTTCATACCTCAAATAAAACAGCAAAAACAACTTTGTATTATTTGAAAACAATATTAGCACTCTAGAAGATATCTTACACTGGATATCCAATACTATACTTAATTAAAAAAATATACTGGGAAACGAATATACAGACTGGCAAAACATTACCTCTAGCTTTCATAATACCAGTATTAGCCAGTATGGCCTTACACAGCTAATCTCCTCACCCACTAGATATAACTTATGCCAAGAACTCCACTCTGGACTGGATAATGGTATCTGACCCTCACAAATACTCTGTCTCAGGAACCCCCGAAACTCCCTTAGTAACCAATTTTCAACTTGCACTCATAAGTTAATCATTCATCATATTAAATAACACAACTACAAATGGGCCTTAATACCACAAAATTTTAGCCCAGACACCTTCAAATTAGCGCTACAATCAACCAAGTGGTCTAACCTAACAATTTTCCTTCTGGATGAAGCAGAACTCACTATCATTGTAATATTTTTCAATACTCTGAATAACTTAGCACCCATTAGAAGACAAAGGGGTTAACACCAAACCATGCCACCTGGATACCTAACAGTACTAGAAATCTTATGCATAACCGTGATAAGGCCTGGAAAAATAGAGAACTCCACGTGCAGGAGTAGATATGTCTAAAGGAATAGTATCTGATAAATCCAGTGTGCCTGCTACAGCAGGGGAAATTTCAGTAGCAGATTCAGCCATGCTGTGTGAGGCCTCGGCTATCGGAGGCATGCTTTCGGCCGAAGGAAGAACCGAGGACTCGGTTTCAGCCGAAACCGAGACACTCGCGGTTGGCTTAACCGTGGTTTTGGCCGAAACCGCGGACCGCGAGTGTCGGTCCTTTTCCTTACACTTTTTAGCTAATTGTGAAGTCGGAGTCTCCAACGGCATTTTGTAAGCAAAAGCGGGACCGAAAAACTCCTCCGCAAACTCCGACCGACGTCTAAGTGTCCGTCGGTGGAAGGAAGCACAGGCTAGACAAGCTGATACGTCGTGGTCTGGGCCTAAGCAAGGAAGGCAGTAAGAGTGGAAATCCCTATGAGGTATTTGTTTCCCACAAGTTAAACAATTCTTTACTTTTTCTGACATCGGCTGAGGCAAGAAAGAGTCCCCAACGGGGTACTTAGCTTTTTAGAAGTCTTCGGTAGTAGAAGTCTCTGGATCTGACCGACCGGCACTTGCGAACAGCTTCTGCTTCGGGCACCGCGCGGCAAGAAAGACTGGGGAAAATGGCGTTGGCTGATGCTTTTATATCCAATTCACAGCAGCTATGACGTCAGGTGAAGTGCGACATCAGCCGAGGCCAGACCCAGACTTTGGAATCCGGCCGACCGAAGGGCTGCCTGAGGCAGGACAACCCATATGTTAGGACTGCAGATGCATCCTTGAAGGACATCAGCAAAACGTCTGTAGGAGTTTAGAGAACTTTAAAACCTTATAAAGCAGGTGAACAACGACAAAACACCATTAGAATAATATGTACAGCTGCCAGGCATAATCCCAAAAATTCTTGTTCTCCACCAAAAACTTAATCCATCTAGGACCAAAAAACAAACAACCCAAATCCTTCATGTAACCTCTTCCCATTTGAAACTGTAGCCAGGTTTACAGCTGCTTCACAGTCAGCGTAGCTGCCCTTACCACAAAGGAACACGACATACACAGTACTCCTAACCCCAAACCCTGCAACTACTTCACCACCTTTTATCTTAAAAATGGCTCCTCCTCCATATATAAACATCATTTCAAAATCGCAAACTATGTTCAACATCCGCTGATGACCTCCCACTTGAATTTCTCAAGACAGCAGCCACTGCTATAGCATACCCAGCTTCAGTCCTTGTTAACAGGTCATTACAAGAAAGTACAGTTTTGTACCTACCATAAATGTAGATGTCCGATAGGAATGCATCTGCAGTCCTTACAAATGGGTTGTCCTGTCGTCAGGCAGCCCTTCGGTCGGCCGGATTCCAAAGTCTGGGTCTGGCCTCGGCTGGTGTCGCACTTCACCCGACATCATAGCTGCAGTTATTCGGGTATAAAGGCATCAGCCGACGCCATTTTCCTCAGTGTTTCTTGCCCCAGATGCCAGGTGCCCTCTTGGAAGGCTAAATTTGGATAAATGCCAATGTTTCCAAATAATAGAGAGCAAACACAAAAATAAGCATGTATGTACATATATACAAACAAATACACCATAATAGATCCCCCCCCAGCTAGCTATAAGTTGGGCAAATACCCTAGGAGTACCACAGAGGGGAAGGCGGGTGGGTAATCCTGACTGCAGATGCATTCCTATCGGACATCTACATTTATGGTAGGTACAAAACTGTACTATGTCCTTCAAGGATGCATCTGCAGTCCTTACAAATGGGTAGAATACCATAGCCAAACTAGGGGAGGAGGAAAGAATAGATTATGGTGTAGTTAGGATCCCTTGCAAAACAGCAGTGGCAAAACCTGCTCAGGATCTAGAGTATAAAGGTAAATTATAATGCTTGGCAAATGTATGCACGGAGGTCCAAGTAGCAGCCTCTATAATGTTTTTGGTAGCCACTCCTCGTAAGAAAGCTGTGGTAGTGGCTGTAGCCCTTGTAGAGTGAGGCCTGATGTTCTCTGGAGTTTTCTTTCCATGATAGGAGTAACAAAATCTAATGCAATTTCCTATCCACTTGGAGATTGTCTGTTTTGAAATTGCTTTTCCTTCCCTTCCTGTTGCATATGCTACCAGTAGCTGGTCAGTTGTTCTATTGCCCTTGGTCCTGTCCAGGTAGTAGCGTAACTGTCTATGTACATCCAAGGTATGCAACAGTCTTTCTCCCCTGTTCTGTGGGTTGGGGAAGAATGTAGGTAGGTGGATAGCCTGATTTAAAGACACTCTGGATACCACCTTAGGCATAAATGTAGGATTTGTTCTCATGGACACTCTATCTTGATGGAAGATCAGGAAGGGTTGCACTGCCATTAATGCCTGTAGTTCAGATACCCTTCTTGCTGAAGTGATTGCCAGCAGGAAAGGAGTTTTCCATGATAAGTATTGTAAGTCTACTGTTGCTGCTGGTTCGAAAGGAGGAAGTGTCAATTTTTCTAGTACAAAGTTCAAGTCCCATGCTGGCAATGGTGGTTTCCTAGGAGGTTTTACATTTTTAATTCCTCTCAGAAACTGCCTGAGCAGAGGATGTGAAAAGACAGGAGGATCCACTCTGTATTCTGCCGAAATAGCGGATGCATGTATCTTGATGGAAGAATAGGACAGGCCTGTGTGGAAGAGCTCTGCCAAGTATTCCAGGATGTTGGCTATGTTTACCAGTGACACATCTTCTCCCTTTGCAGTACTCCAAATGAGATATCTTTTCCATTTTGCTGCATAATTTTTTCTTGTTGAGGGTCTGCGAGCCTCAAGGATAATGTCTTTAACCCTTTGGGATAAATTTGGGTTAATTGATCTTATGTAATGTTCCAGGCAGTCACCTGCAGAGTTTTCAGGTTTGGATGCAGGATGTTGTAGTTGTTCTGCGTTAACAGCAGTGGAACTAGGGGTAGTGCCCATATTTGTTCCCGAGACATGCTCCTTAGTAATGGGTACCAATGTTGCCTTGGCCAGTCTGGAGCTATCAGAATGATCCTTGGACAGTCCTCTTTGATTTTCAATAGCACTTTGTGCATCAAAGGAAGTGGTGGGAATGCGTATGCTGTCAGGTTTTTCCAACTGAAGGATAGGGAGCCCACCTTCCAAGCAAGTGGGTGGTACGTCCTTGTGCAGAATTTCTTTAGCTGGTGATTGCGTGGGGATGCAAATAAGTCTATTTCTGGCAGTCCCCATTTCTTTGTAATGGCTTTGAAGATGTCCAGATGCAGCATCCATTCGTGGGCATCCGTGGAAGTCCTGCTTAATATGTCTGCTAGAATGTTTTCTTTTCCCGGTACAAAAATTGCTTGTAACTGAATGTTGTAGCTCAGAGCCACATTCCATAGGTCCAGTGCCATCCGGCATAGAGGGTATGAATGTGTGCCTCCCTGTTTGTTGATGTACCACATAACTGTGGTGTTGTCTGTCCTTATCATCAATTGACCTTCTCGGAGAAATGGTCTGAATGTCTGGATTGCCATTTTTACTGCCAGCATTTCCTTTAGATTTATGTGCAGGTGCAGCTGGTCTTGAGTCCATAAGCCTTGTATGCACTTGTCCAGCATGTGGGCCCCCCAACCGAGGTCTGAGGCGTCCGTTGTGATGGTTTGGCTTGGTTGAATGCTGTAGAAGGGCAATCCTGTGTTTGATTGACAGGCCTGCGCCCACCATAGGAACTCTTGCTTCAGGCATGGTATTATTGGAATTTTGGTTTCTAGGCTGTGCTTGTGTTGAGACCATAAATTCTTTAGGTACCACTGTAGCTTTCTCATATGTAGTCTGGCCTGAGGGACCAGTATTATGCAGGATGCCATGAAGCCCAGGGCTTGCAGAACTTTTCTTGCTGTTAGATGGTTCTGTTTTGTTAATGCCAAGAAGTAGAGAGGTAGTTGCTCTTGCTTTTCTGCAGTTAGGAATGCCATTTGTTTTGATGTGTCCAGATCTGCACCCAAAAAGGTTATTCTTTGGGATGGTATCAGCCTTGACTTTTTTATATTGACTGTATATCCCAGGCCTTGTAGCAGGTAAATGACTCTTTGTAAGTCTACTGTGAGCTTGTTTTTGTTGTCCGCTTGTATCAGGCAGTCGTCCAGGTAGGGGTAAATTTGGATTCCCTGAAGCCTGCAATGCACAATTACTGATGCCAGGCATTTCATGAACACTCTGGGCGCAGTAGATAAGCCAAAGGGCAATGCTGAGAATTGATAATGCTCTGATCCTGCAAGAAATCTGAGGTATCTTCTGCAAATTGGTCGTATGGGGACGTGCAGGTATGCCTCCTTGAGATCTAGAGTTACCAGCCAAGACTCCTTTCCCAGCATGGGAAGAAGCTGCTGTAGAGTCAGCATTTTGAATTTTGGAACAATGAGGAATGTGTTTAATGCGGACAGGTCGAGAATAGGCCTCCATTTGCTCTCCTTTCTTGGTACCAGGAAGAGTCTGGAGTAAAATCCCTTTCCTTGTTCCATAGATGGTACCTTTTCCACAGCTCTCATCTTTAATAATTGGTTTACTTGTTTTAGAGCTTCTGCCTTTTGATTTGGAGGTAGGTTTGGCATTCCTCTCTTTCCTGGTAGAGTATGGAAATGAAACCTGTAACCTTGGTGTATAGTTTGCAAAATCCACTTGTCCCTTGTGATGTAATGCCAGTTTTTTGAAAATAAAGCTAGTTTTCCGCCTAAGGGTGCTTCTAGTTGTTCCCTGGTAGGCGGTGCTAGAGCCAAGTCACTGTGATTGTCCTGTTGCAGTGGTGGTGGTTGCGTCTGTGCCTCGCTGGTTGTTACCCTGCCAGTGGCGTCCCCTGTAGGCACCCCTGGATTGGTTTCTGCCTCTTGAACGCCTATTCCTGCCTCTCTGTGCTTTAGAGGAGTCTGGAAAGGACCAGTTTTTGGAGGGCCAATTCTGGCTAAACCTTGGAGGCTGGACTTGTAAGAAATCTTTCACTGTTTGTACAGATTTTGCCTTCTCTTCCATCTTCTTCAGTACCTGTTGTGCAGGAGAACCAAATAAACTGGCCTTGTCCATGGAAGCATCTAATAGTTTTGATTTGACATGGTCCGGTAAGGCCTGCTATTTCAACCATGCATGCCTTCTGATAACTGTGCCAGTCATGGCTGATCTAAAGGAAGCCTCCAGTGCATCATAGCCGCATTTTAAAGAATGGTTACTAACTTGCTGAATGTTATGTACCATTTCCTGAATATACTTCTTATCAAAAGGTTCATCAGAGGACAGTTTTTTAGTTAACTGGTCTAGCATAAATTCTTGATATTGGATCATATGAAATTGACAGTTCAAGGCCCTAGCTGACAGAGTAGCAGAAGTGTAAACTTTTTTACCCCATCTCTCTAAGGACCTGGAATCCCTTTCAGAGGGCAGAGGATTTTTAGCAGAGGTAGTAGCTACAGCCTTAGGCCCCTGGGAGATAGTCTCGGGATCTGCAAAAGGAGCCTTGTATAGATGGTGATGTGTGTCCGAGACCCTGTAGAACGTATCGGGCTTAACAGGGGCCAGAGGTAATGAATCAGGAGCAGTACAAGCATCATTAAATGCATCATCTACAACAGAAAGAACTGGAGGTATGGCTAAAGGCCTATGTTGTGGTAAATGCAGAAAGGTTCTAAGCCTTTTCCTGGAGTCTGAGAAATCTTGGCCCTGCCACTGAAATTGTTCCCTCATAGCATGCAAGGTTTCCCCAAAGGAAAATTCCTCAGGTGGAGAGGCAGAAGGAATGGACTCTTCAGCATCAGAGTCTTCGTAAGGGGAATAAGGAGCCTCTGGAGGGTCTGTATTGTCTGTATCATCAGAGGAATCATCTGTGGACACCGGCTCAGGGGGCTCTGCTCCAGGCCTCTTCTCTGGAGGTGGATGAGAGGCCCTGTCTGGATGAGTCTGGGATCCCCGGATTAAAGAAATGAGATCCTCTGCCAGAGAAAGCATTTGGGTACTGGAGCTGGGCCTGTGAGAGGGGGTCTTAACAGGCACAGTTTTTGTAGCTTTAGCTGCTTTAGCCCTGGCAAAGGCCTTAATGGACATGGCTGCAGGAGGCCTAGCAGCTCCACGTGCAGGGGTGGAAATATCCAAGGGAATAGTGTCAGATAATTCCTGAGAAACCGCAACTGCAGGTTGGATTTCAGAAGCCGATTCCACCAGGTTAGAAGAGGCCTCGGTAGAAGGCATGTTTTCGGCTGAAGGAAGAACCGCTTGCTCGGTTTCAGCCGAAACCGAGACACTCTCGGTTGGCTTAACCGCGGTTTCGGCCGAAACCGCGGACCGCGAGTGTCGGTCCTTTTCCTTGCGTTTTTTGGAAATTTGTGAAGTCGGAGGATCCGACGGCATAATATAAGCAAAATCAGAGCCGAAAAACTGTTCAGCAAATTCTGACCGACGTCTAAGCGTCCGTCGGTTAAAAGAACCACAGGCTAGACAAGCTGCTACGTCGTGGTCTGGGCCTAAACAAGGTAAGCAGTAAGAGTGGAAATCTTTATGAGGTATTTGTTTCCCACAAGTTAAACAGTTATTCACTTTTTCTGACATCGGCTGAGGCAAGAAAGAGTCCCCAACGGGGTACTTAGCTTTTTAGAAGTCTTCAAAGTAGTATTCGGTAGTAGTAATCGCTGGTTCTGACCGACCGGCACTTGCGAATAGCTTCTGCTTCGGGCGCCACGCGGCAAGAAAGACTGAGGAAAATGGCGTCGGCTGATGCCTTTATACCCGAATAACTGCAGCTATGACGTCGGGTGAAGTGCGATACCAGCCGAGGCCAGACCCAGACTTTGGAATCCGGCCGACCGAAGGGCTGCCTGACGACAGGACAACCCATTTGTAAGGACTGCAGATGCATCCTTGAAGGACATCTATATGCTCCTTCACTCTGGAAAAGATCACACACAACCCAGTGCATAAAGGGGAGACCTCAAACACATCCAACTTTATAGCCACTGCCATCCTATTCCCCCGTCAGAAATATTAGACAAAAGTATCAACAAGCAACTTCAATACCTCCGACATCTACAAAACATGACTCCTGCCCAGCAGACAGCACTACAACTGCCCTCCCTTCCTAGATGCCATCAAAACTAGGGACAATGGTAAATTTGTATCCTTTTTATTCCTAGACCTATCAAAGGCCTTTGACAATGTATCACACAGCAAATTCTTACACAAAATGTCTTCCCTTGGCATCTCACTACTCTTTCCTAGTTCAAAAGCTGCTGTCTGACAGACCTCAATCTTGCAAATGGTTTGCTCCCTATTCCCTTTCCAGTCAGTTACCACAGGTGTACTCCAAGGCTCTATTCTCAGTCCTCGGTTGTTTATTATATTCCCCAACAATCGTTATACTTATTCCTAACAAGTCTCTCAAATACAATAAGCAGATGACTCTACTCACATGCTCCTCTGGTAGCCCAAACCTTCTTTACCAAATAACACAAAAGCCTTTAACTCCACTGAAAGCGGACTTCAACATGCTCAATTACTGCACAAGCCTAAAAAAATATTCTGCCTTTTTTGCCTACACTCACATAGCCTTGAAAAAGTAGCTTCAATGTCAATATTGTTTAGGGAAGTGATTTTGAAGTAGTATCTTGTACTAACCAGGCATGACTGTAAATAGCCTAAATCGGGCCCCCATATTCTAAATGCAATTAAAAAACACATCAAAAAATTAGGAAATGTTATACAGAACAAAAACATTCCCTCACAATGAATATTAATGTAATCCTAGCTAACACTTCCCTACTGCCATTACTTCTATACGGAGCACCCATCACTACCAGTCTTCGAACTTCTCTAAAATCTAAACTTGAGAAATGTAATAATGTGATGCAAACAAATCCAACCAAGGCCAGCACTGTACCTCACAAAAAAAAAAAAAAAAAACATAAACTGATTAGACCCACCTCACCATCTTACATACAGCAAATAAATAAATAAACAAACAAATTGATGGATAAACAATCTTTCGGCCATACCAGCAATGCCCATAGCATCAATTACCATCAAGTGATGAGTGCTCATTTTACACAAGCCAAAAAAAAAATCTGTAATACAGTCCCAATACTCTACCACAGTAGTAAAAACCTGGAACTCACTCCCTATAACAATCGGGTCATCTCCTGAACTCAACACATTAAAAACATCTTTAAAAACATTTCTGCTTCCTGAATGTGCTCATGTTCCCAGGTTAGTCCCATCCTATAATCCATTCTCCTCTTTCACACCACCTTCATATTCTAAACAAAGTTTTTCTCTCTTACGTACTTTTTTCAATTTTTCTCTCTTACATACTTTTTAGTAGCCATCCACTTCTCCTTTCACTTTCTTCAGCTATAATTTTTCAGTTTTCTGACCAACTATCTCTCTTCTCTTACCTCATTAGTATATCCTATAATAATACTAAAAATCATATTCACTTGCTGTGCTACTAAAGACAAATCTTACGAATTACCAATGCATATTTGAAAATCTCTCAACTTTATACACATAATTCGTCTTTTAAAGTATATACACATTCCTTTTGTTACAAACCAAATTTCGTTCTACCTCATCTCTGTCACACTGCAAATGCATTAAAAAGAAGTTATGTCTTACCATGACGTTCCATCTGTGTTGTCGATCTTCACTTATCCTTGAGTGTGGGTTCAGTTCCGTATCTCGGAACTGACTCGGCCTTTATTCCAGTCTCACCTTCCAAATACTCTTGAACTTAGCTTTACCCATAATGCTCCTCTCAGGGCTACCTCAGATCCAGTTTGCACAAGATAGTGACAGACAGGAAATAACAGGTAAGAGAACATTTCTGTAGTCATAAAGGAAAATCCAATCTATTAGGATAGATCCGTTCCACCAAGAAGCCTGAAAGGTAGGAGGGAGGAGGGTGGGAATGTCAAGGATAAGTGAAGACTGACAACACAGATGGAACATTATGATAAGACATAGATTCTTTATCAGAAATTGTCAATCTTCACTTCATCCTTGAGTGTGGGACAGAGTCCCAAAGCTACCTAAATCTTAGGAGGTCTCACTAAAGTATATTCCTAAGTACCACTGAACCAAATGATGCTCATCCCCTAGAGACCAGATCCAGCTTGTAATGAGTAATAAATGTATGCAGGGATATCCAAGTAACTGCTGCACATACATAGTCTACAGAAGCTCTGGAATGAAAAATTGCAGAAGCAGCTATTGCCCTCATTGAATAAGCCTTTACAGGGCCTAGTAGTGGCACTTTCCTTTTGTTATAAATGAATGTTATACAATCCGTACGCCATTTAGCCAGAGTAACCTTAGAAACTGGCTTACCCAGAATAATAGAAGAAAACTGGTCAGATATTCTGAATTCCTTTGTTCTGTGAAGGTAAACATGTAACTGTCTATGAACATCCAGCAAATGTAGACAATATTCACCCTTGTTTGAAAATTTGGGTAAAAATACGGGAAGCTGTATCATCTGGTTGATATTAATCTCAGACACTATTTTTGGCAGAAAGGATGGATCCCGTAAGAACACAGTCTCTATGGAAGGTTAGGTAAGGAAGCTTGCAAGACGAGGCTTGTAGTTCTCCTAGCAGAAGGAGTAACAATCAAAAATAAGGTTTTCCAAGATAAATCCTTCAAATCACAATTTGCAGATGGCTCAAATGAGGAATAAATTATGGGCTGTAGCACCGGATTCAAGTCACAAGGTGTGGAAGGATCCTTGTATGGAGGTCTGATTATTAAGGTTCCTTTCAGAAAAGCTTAAAGTTTGTGGGACATTAGAGCTATATCATTTAAACCATTATGAAAGTTGGAAATTGCAGTTAGATGCACTTGTACAATCAAGAAGGAAGTTCCCACATCAAAAAGCGATGCTAACAATTCTAAGACCTTATCAACTGGTGCAGAATATGCGTTGAGGTCATTCCCTGTAGCCCATTTTGAAAATGTTTGCTACTTGCTTTTGTATAATCTTCTAGTTGAAGATTTATGGGAGGCTAGAACAATTTGCTGACCTGGGGCAGTGACACTAGTACGCCTGGCAATCACTGGAACTGGAAGACCCACACAGTGAGCTTGAGATTTTGAAGATTCAGATGAACAAGTCCCGCTGGATGGGACATGAGGACTAGAGCTGTGTCCAGAGTCCAAGGTCTCTGAATTAGGCGAGACCACAGGAAGGGAAACCATACCTGTCAATGCCAAAATGGGGCAATGAGAATTATCCTGTTCTTCAACCTGCTGGCTTTCTTCAGAAATTGGGAAATGAGGGGTATTAGGGGAAAGGCATACAACAAACCGGAGGGCCAATCATGAAGGAGAACATCTTTTGGGGACTCTCCTGGCAGGGGGAATAGGGCAAAGTAGCTGCTGCATTTGTTCAAGGTGGGATGCAAAGAGATCACAGCAGGGCTGGCCCCATTGGAGGAATATCCATTCCATCACCAAAGGATTGAGAGACCACTTGTGAGGCATTAGCTCCCCAGAATATGTGTTGCACTTATAAAGCAGTTGGATGAAATTAGAAGTTATGTACTTACCATAACGTTCCATCTGAGTAGGTGGATTCATTTGTCTGCAACCTGTAGGTTATGGATCCGATATCGGATCCGAACCGGCATGGTTTATCCAGCTATGGATCTGAGCTCCTAGCTCCTCCCCTCACCCATAATGCCCTGCTCTCCCTACATGACCTCAGATCAAGTTTGCCCTGAATCAAAATACCCTGGAAAGGGTAACACCTAATATGCAGGAAACTGAC